>NC_136899.1:4668269-5095769 GCF_949152265.1 Phoxinus phoxinus | reverse complement strand
AGTGTGTTTTGGTAATGTCACACCTCTTACCATTACCGTAAGTTTCAACACATTACTTCTTAAGTCAACCAAGCCTCGTCCCTTTATTGTTTAAATGCCTTAGGAAGGAACTATTTAAATGAGGAATATTGTGACGTGTTCATTCCCGGAAGATAACTCAAGACTACAATTGAGGTGAGATCAGTGATCATACTAATAGTGCTATTAAACACATTTTAGGCTTAACATCAAGAAATGTACATTGTGCAATAAAGAAGTACTCCAAATAAAGTTTAATTATAATATTTCTATCAGTAAGTTGCCATTTGTTTTGTTTTTTCACTAGGGGACCCTTTTAATCAATAATTAGATCTTATTTAACATAAAAAAGCAGCCTTGTTCTTTTAACCAATTAGCAGTCTATAACCAATTAGTATTCAATGATCTAGTCTTATTGTATATTTAGGTTGCTTTTTTATTATACTGGCACGTGATGTCACTCACCATGAGAAAAGAGAGGTCGTGGTACTCCTGAATGTTGGTTATCTCCAGGTTCTCCAGCACTATTGTGCAGTTACTGTACATCCGCACCATGGCCCTGTAGTGGTCGTCTGGCTGTGCCAGCTGAGTCAGCTTATTATTGGTTCCCTGACATACTGGAGAATAAAGCAGAGGTGAAATCAATCAATACTCAGGTAGTGAAGGAGATATGACAGAAAATACATAAAATAAGCAACAAAAAAATTTATTTGTTCGATTTCAAAGCAGCTTTACAGAAAATGCATGCGTCTAAATTACAAGAGTGATCTTTTATCAGATGTGACTGTGTCCAAGTAATGTATTTCAGAAATGTACAGTAGTACATATACAAATCACACAGTTAGCTAACACCAAGTATTATTTTTTTAGGCAGAAACGGTGTGCTCATTGAAATAATGATTACAAGTTGTGAACATAATGATTACAGTATAGAAAATGTTGCATTGCTGCATGTTGATTCAGATATGATCCTTCATATATCCACTTGCATCCATTGCTATGTTAATCTTGGTTATTGAATGTGGTTTTTTGCATGTGTCTGTGACTAAATCATTCCTGAAAATTCACAGTCCACTAAAATAAATGTTACAAACACACTTACTGCTATTTGTGAAATATACTACATCAAATCATTATGGTTTTCTTATTTTTCTCATGTTCAATTAATCAAAAATGTTAACTTTGTCTAGATTCCGGCTCTGCTTGTTCTCTCAACCAACTTCACGAGGTGCATCCTGGGATGCTGTTTAAATGCCACTGGAGTTTACAGGTATATTCTGCACATTTGATGACGCTTTTCTTCTACTATCTGGTCCAAGTCATTCATTATGAATGCTTTAATTAGAATTTTAGTTTAAGTATACATAGGCACAATTTATATTTGTCTAGAAAACTAATTTCAAGCATTTGAGCAGAAGCCTTCAAAAAGTATGTCCAAACTTTAGACTAGTGGAGTATACCAATCTTTTTGGAAGGAATCATATCAGTCATCAGTCGATATTATAGAATAAAAAATGTTTTATCAATAACTGACTGATATTTAATATTTATATTTAATATTTTCAGGCATTCTCACTTTTAGGTCTCTCCAGCACTAGAAAGATTTATTTTATTATATTACTGTGGGTCCTAAAGCTTTTGCCTGATCACAACCAGTGATATTCCTCTGACCTGTTCTCTTTTGTAATGTCTCTCGGCCAACTCTCTTTTTACAGTCTTTCTTCAAATCTCCCTCCTCTCTTCCTCACTCTCTCGCTCCTCCCCCATCATGAGTGGACACGCCCCCTACTGCTGACTGGCTACAAGTGTGTTTTGATGCTTGGTCAGATCCATATTTACAGCTTTTTACTTTTCTTTTTTTAGAAATCGCTGATCCTATAAAGTGAGCGTATGTTTCACAGAACCGAGATCTGCTGTTGTTCTAATGTTAGCTGTAGTAATAACAGGACAGTCATGAGTGTCATTGTTTGTCTGGAGCTGCGTGTGCTGCTGGCTAACAAAAAACTCTTGCTTGTGTACCGTATGTTAATTTTTTTGTTCTTCCTTGTCGTTCGTTCGTCATCTTCGCTTTTTTTTCTACTAAGCATTATTTTGCTTCGCTTCAGCTATGATAAAGAAACATCCACTCTTGCATTGCGTGTTCGTGCAATGAAGAGTGGGGTGTGTTTGTTTGGGTTAATTTCAAACATTCAACATGATTCTCAGAAATAGTTTACTGTTAATCTCAAAATGAATATCCATGTTTTCCATCATTACACAAGATGATATGTGCAAAATTAAAATTAATGAAAAGCATCAGTTAATGTGTCAATATTTGTAGAGCCGCTTTGAGTCATGACACATTTCCCACTTACGCAAATAACTAATCACTTGCAACACCATGACCCCTTTAACTGTAATATCAGACTATTCCATGTGTCAAATATCTTTTTTTTTGTGTTCCACAGAAAGATAGTCATACAAGTTTGAACAGACATGAGGGTGATTCTTCAGTTGTTGGTGAACTAACGTTATACCTTTAAGACACGGCCTAAAGCTGTTCCACTTTAGAGCCCTTTATATTGTTCACAGTAACATGAGCTCATCTCATGCACTGAACACACTAAACCTAGATCATATTTCATCGATCACTTTTAAACTATCTCCACAGGGTTTCATAAACATAAAAGTTCACATTACCGTGTTTGCATATTTTACATTGTGTGATCGTCTATTTATGAAAATATGGTACTTTCCAAAAACTCATTGTGCATCAAGTGTTTGTTTTGTCTCTGCTATCTTTCTCATGCCATACAGGTGTTGAATTCCTGCAGTCATCGTTAGGTGTCTCATCTCCAGTGGAAGAGCAAATTCTGTGGGCGGGAACTCCGTGATTAAGAATGTGGTTCACAGAGGGTGAGACTCAAATATTGCACACAAGTGTTGCTCAACATAAGAACCGGTTGAATTCTTGCCTGCCACGTGCAAGAGACATGGATTGTATTCCCAGTCAGTGCCGGTAACAACTCAATTATCATCTATTTTCCCTCAGGGATTGATTAAATTTTAATCTTAACCGTTCTATTTCATCAGATACGATCTGTAAACAGGGCTTTAAGTGTAAAATACCGAACTTGTCCTTTAAGTTTCTAAAGTGAGGCCAGGGAACTAATAAAAAAAAAATGCGCAGATTTGTTTTAGACACAGGCTATGTTCCAAAAACTATAGCGTGCCGTGCATCCCACCTATATAGCACTTGACGTCATCTGAGGCAATGCATTCACGTCATGACACTGTTTCTGTTCACTTCTTTGTCGTTCCCCAAGTAGGAATTTGATCAGATCTCTAATGTGATCGTCATGTGTAAAGAACCATAATGCCAGCAGCCGTTCCACAAATTTTTAAAGCAAAATGTAGATTTTATTATACTCCGTGTTACCTGGTGCACATTTTTGTTCTTAAACTATTTGCAAGAGCATATAGAGGTAAATCTGCTTTATAATTATTTTATAATGTTTATTTGTACAACTCATTAAATCTATAAAAAGAGATGCGTTAGCATATGAAGAAATTAACATTCAAATGTTTGGGGTCTGTAAGATTTTTAAAATGTTTTTGCTCATCTGCTCACCAAGGTTGCATTTATTTGATCGAAAACAGTAATATTACGATTTACGAACTATTATTACAATTTAAAATACCGGTAACTGTTTTTTCTATACTACATTTTAAAATGTATTTTATTTCTGTGATTGCAAAGTTGAATTGTCAGCATTTTTATCATTACTCTAGTTGTCAGTGTCACATGATCCTTCAAAAATCATTATAATATGATGATTTAGTGCTTAAGAAAACAGCATTTATTTGATTGATTGATTGATTTAGTTAAAAAAACAGTCACTTTTGATTAATGCAGGGTTCCTCAAACTCGGCCCTGGAGGGCCACTGTCCTGCACAGTTTAGCTCCAACCCTGATCAAACACACCTAGCTGTGAGTTTCTAGGGATCCTGAAGACATTGATTAGCTTGTTCAGGTGTGTTTGATCAGTATTGGAGCTAAACTCTGCAGGACGGTGGCCCTCCAGGACCGAGTTTGAGGATCCCTGAATTAAGGCATCGATTCGATGCTGAGTAAAAGTATTAATTTCTTCTTTTTTTTAAAATGAAAAATGTACAGACCCCAAACGTCTGACCATGTAGTATATATTTATGTACATGTAGTTAGTTTGATTACATGCAAATGTGAAACTCTATTGAAATCAATAGTAAGTCCAGTCTCACAAGTGTTTTGAGTTGCCGCCAATAGTGTGTTCCAATTTAATCATCTACGACGCTCTGTTTCAATGTGGCCTTTGAAGACATCTGCCTATGTAGACAGTAGACAGACAGGCAGCTCACTGGGTTTTGGAACAGAGCTAGTGTGTAGTAAAAAATCACTTTGAAATGGGGTTGAATATTTGACTACTTAAAACTGAGATTGTTGAAAACTTGTTCACAATATAACAATGAAGCTGTACAAACAATATTATGATGAAAGTGAAAAACATGGTGGTGTTTTTTTTTTTTATTCTTCCTTACATGGCGGCGCACATGAAGGGTATTTCCACTTTTGCAAAATTAGCATTTTTTACATCAGTCAACACTTTGGCAACATAGTCCTACCTGTTTTATGAGATGTGAGATGATCAGGACCAACAAACATTTTCAACTCATGCATGCAGCTCTTGCATAAATTACCTTCTGAAAATCCAGCTAGCCTAAATTCCTCAGTGTTGTGACATTAGTTAGTTGGTTAGTAGTTAGTTGTCAGGCCCTAGAGCATCCAGATATCTGCCTCAAGGGTAGATTTCAACTAAAGATTAAGGTCAGGCATGAAGTAGATTTAGGTTTTTAGCCCTTAACGATCTCTTTACAAGCCCCTAAAATGTGAGATTGTTAACGGATGCAAAACGTGCAGCTGTTTTCTACGTGCGGCTGTTTAGCAGCGGTGCCTTAGGCTTGAGCCCGAACCAAGGGATGTGACTGAACAGGTTGCTCCTTGAAAAAAATATTCATGAAGGAACATCTTAACTTCCTCATTACGTCACATCAAACCATCAAGAACAAAAGAAAAACATTCTGATGATTATAAACTCAAATTTCAAGTTTTTTTTTTCCAAGTCAGGTTTGGTTTATGAGCATCATTAAAACAGCAGCAGGTGACCAATGTGCTTTATAACTCGAGTGTTTTATCCTTTGCAACTGATGCAAAGCATGCACACGGGTTATCAAGACTCCATCAGTGCAAAGAAACACAATACTTGAGAAGTCCAGTAATGCAAAGTAATAAATCAACCTGTCATTTCCTGATCAACATGACATCATGACTTTGCGTAAACATACACGCCACAGCCAAGTGGTGTGTTATCTGTACACATTTTGAGCTATCCGCGTGTATGTCTACGCCGCGTGTATGTCTACGCCCTAGTATGGGTAGGTTTATGGGGTGAGGGGTTAGGATTAGAAGTGCGGTTAGGATTAGGGAATCAGGTACTGACTTCAACGAGGGGGGTAATAATTTGGCAGGGAGTCAAAATTCGGCACAACATCTGTCAAATGTTCTGAGCGAAGGAATCCATTATCCTTGCATGTGATTCCGCGTGTATGTCTACACCGAAACGAACCATATCCCCAGATGTGATTGAAAAACACGCCATGTATATGTCATACATACGCCATTCTATGAGATCAGTCTGTCCTGATGGAAACAAAACCGCCTTCCAGATTTTAGCCACAAAATGTACACTGGTACTGTTAAAAAGTTTGGGGTCAGTAAGATGTTTTAGAATCTAAATACAGGTTTTTCTAAAGAAACTAATACTTTAATTGAGCATGGATGCATAAAAGTCACAGTCAGCACATTTATAAAGTTTTAAATGAATGCTGTTCTTTTGTACTTTCTATTCATCAAAGACTCCTGAAAAAAAGTATCACGTTTTAAATAAAAATATGAAGCAGCACAAATGATTTCAGAAACTTCTCTCACACATGGCTTATCTACTTAAGTACAGGGATGCACAGGGTAGAAATAATGATGATAGATTAATTATGAGATAACCTGGGATCATCTCAAGGCTGTCAACGCATATAATTAATTTTTACAAGGCCGTGCCGTTGTTCCCATGCTTTTCCATCCTTCCTTTATTACCTACGGCTTTCTTTGCTCTATTTTTCTTTTTATGCCTCTTTTCATTTTCTCACCGTTTATAATTGTATATGCTTTGGGTGACAGGACTTTGGATGACTATACCATGTAACTAGTTTTAAGGTAAACATTGAGATGATGTATTTCCTTTTTAAACCACGGTTATTAAATAGATGCTGCTACTGTTTTACAAAAATAAAATCTGATGCTTCCGATATATAGCACACTTAATCACGTTGAAAGTATTAACCTGATTAAAAAACATTTAATGTCTTCATATTCTCTTCTTCTTTCCCCCCTCAGGGGGCAATGCATGATTATATGCAATAATTTCTTGGGCAGAATATACCAGATTTTTGAGTCAGTGGTATTCACACATCGGACAGTATATTTAGTTATTTTGTTTAGAGTTTGGGCTACAACCTAAATGCACTGTAACCTTGTTTTCTGACAGATGTCAGTGTATCTGGATGTCCTTTCGATGACTTATTTTGATTGTGGGCAGACAACATGATCAACTGTTTGTAGAGTACGTTTGCACTGTTGCAAAAAGTATCGATCATATGAGCACAAAAAGTCAACAGCATTTGTCATGACGCATCCTGTTTTCCATCTGATAGTCTTTCCAGGAATACACCTAAAGGGAAATCTAATTTCTGTGTTGATACATGTGCTCTGCTTTTGTTGGAAATATTCAAATGTGTTAGCCTGGAAACCTACATTTTCACATATCTTGAATTTTACATGTAACCTCATAATGGGTAATTGAATATTTTTCAATGGGTTGATCTGAAGTTAGCGACAAAAGTTATTTTGAATCTTCAAAAAAATATTCAGAAAAACATATTTTCCCCAAGTTGAGGCTACAGTGTTTTTAAGACAAAAGATCTGATGCAATGGCATAATCATAATAGTGGTATTTACAGTACAAAATTAATGTTTAAATATTCTTGAAAAGCAATATAAATGGTTATCAATTTGAGAGTAGCAGTTTCACATGATTTTGCTTCTTACATCTTCTGTTTTTCTTTGCCGTGCGTGCAATAGTGCGTGACAGTTCACTGTTGTCACCCTAAATGAGAGACATGTGGATAAAATACCTTCTAACTGAATTGTAGTAAATACAATTTACAGAGTGAAACAAATACATCTCACTCCATGGCTCTGTGCTTTTTATACAAACCACTGTCTGTCTAAATCAAATAAGTAACATATTGTCTATTCGTGACCTATCCATCAAAATGCAATATGATAAATTCAGCTCTTTGTCTATGGGGCAATTTGCTGACTGCGAAAGTAAAAACATGGCATGACCACTGCATTTGGTAAACAACATGAGACATGCATTTTAGTATATTAAAATATTTTGATGAAGAAGACACAAATGAATGAAATGTAGGTAAACACTTTTATATAGACATTCTACTAACTATAAGTAACTTTGCAACTACATGTAACTAGCAGTCTTTAGAGTATTAGTAGACTGTTTGCTTAATATCTGGTAACACTTTATTTTTATGCTTCCCAAAAGACATTCTACTGACTATAGGTAACTTTGTAACTTCTGATACGTTTACACGACAACGATGCACTAAAAATGGGGGAAAAAATTCTTTGCGTTTTTTTTTTTTTTTTTTTGCATACATACGACAGCGTTGTCAAAACGATCTCCGTTCACACGTATCCGCAAAAACGACTAAAAATGCTGTATTATAAAGAAACACTACGTGCCTATAGACTGAACACGTAATTTGCATGCGCATGATTTCATTGGTTTCACAAATTCGTGTTTTTCTAGTTAACACACATGATGACGGTATTGGTTTCATAAAACTTGCAAAACTTGCTTTTAACGCCTTTGTTGTGAAAATGAACGGCCAGTTTTTATTTTCCACCAGCCAAAAAATGCTCATTTGAATGCTCAGAAAAGTAACAGCACACCTCTCCTCAACAAGTCTCATGATTTAAGCTTGTATACTGTGATATTGTGAAACGTTATTACAATTTAAAACAACTGTTTTCTCTTTTGATATACTTTAAAACGTAATTTATTCTTGTGATGGAAAAGCTGAATTTTCAGCATCATTACTCCAGTTTACTTTTAAATGTCACATGATCCTTCAGAAATCATTCTAATATGCTGATTTGCTGCTCAGTAATTTTGTGGAAACCGTGATACATTTTTTCAGGATTATTTGATGAATGTCAAAAGAACAGCATTTATTGAAAATAGATGAATGTCAAAAGAACAGCATTTATTGAAAATAGATGAATGTCAAAAGAACAGCATTTATTGAAAATAGAACAATGTAAAAGTCTTAAATGTGAATTTGAATGCATCCTTGCTGAATAAAAGTATTAAGTTCTTTAAAAAAAATGTAAACAGTAGTGTATGTATTCATATGGAACATCTAAAATAATTTCCCTGCTTTTCTGAACAGTGTTCATTCGTTCTTTTTAAAAACAAATAACGTAGGCCAGAGATAACCAGACACGCATTATTGACTAAATATACTGACTATATTTGATTTTGCCCACATATTTTAAACGAGAATCAATGAAACATTTCATACCACTTAGCAGATCAATGAAATATGAGGTTTAAATGGATGACAAAAACTATTTTGACATTTTGAACAATAATAGATTGCAGTTATGTGTTCATTTACATTGATTACTTTACTTTCCATTCAATTGACCCTTGTAGCTGGTGGTCAGAGAATGTGATGCAGAAGAACAGGAGTTCTAGTCTTTAGTAAATGACAGCGGTCATAGGATATTTACGAGTTTGCTAAGAGTTTCAAGAATATTAGATTTAGAACAAATAGTGATGTCTAGACCAAATTACAGCACAGAACTCTGGGTAGAAGGAGGACATGAATATTTTTAGTGATTAGCGCATAGGTGTGGGCTAAGAAAGGGATGTGTATTTAGATACCGTGTATTTATACCAGCTCACACTGTATGTGTCAGATGCATAATTATGACTGGATATTTCTGAATGCATCTAATTGTTGTTTTGTTTCCATTCACTCTAAAAACTCCTGGGTTATTTATTCAACCCATTTTCTGGGTTATTTGTGTCGGGTTAAAATTATGGGTTATTTTTTCAGGGAGTAACCATTTTCTGGGTTATGGGGCTAATATTTTGACCCAACTCCTGGGTTAAAAATGAGACCAACTCATTTCTGGGTTATTTAAACCCAGATATTGGGGTTGTTCTTTTGACCCAGAAGTTGGGTTATATTAATTACAATGTTGGTTTGTTTTAAACAAACATTTGGGTCAGGTGTTTAACCCAGAAGTTGGGTCAAAAAGAATAACCCAATTTTCTGGGTTGAAATAACCCATAAATTAGTTGGTCCCTTTTTAACCCAGGAGTTGGGTTATTTTGACCCAGGAGTTTTTAGTGTGTTCCTTTAAAACAAACTACATGAGAATATTAAAGGGATAGTTCACCCAAAAATAAAAATACTGTCATAATTTCTCACCATCAAGTTGTTCAAAACCTGTATGCATTTCTTTCTTCTGCTGAACACAAAAGAAGATATTTTGAAGTGGTTAGTTAGCCAAACATTTGATGGACCCCATTGACTTCCATAGTATGTAAAAAAAAACACACACAAAAAACACTCTGAAGTCAATGGGGTCCATCAACTATTTGTTTTCCGACATTCTTCAAAACATCTTCTTTTATGTTCAGCAGAAGAAAGTCAGTCATACAGGTTTGGAACAACTTGAGGGTGAGTAAATGATGACAGTATTTACATTTTTTGTTGAACTAACTCTTTAAGTACAAAAATATGAATCACTATTTATTTTGGGTGATTGATTACATTTTCCCTCAAGGAAACTTCCTTTAGTTTATCAATGGAACCCGTTTTCTGTTATCCATCACATGTTTTATTTTATTCACAACATTACCAAATAAATGTTGTGACATAATTTGTCAAACTCTGGGCCTGACTCAGCATGCCACAGATTGTGAATGATGAAATCCTCCGCGCACAAAATGCAAGATCAGATAGTGAAAGAGTAACCCTATCACAATATCTAGCTTTGTTGCATGTACATTTCAAAGGAAGTAATCCACACCTACGCAAACCCGCATTCATGATTCACATGAATGGATGCTGTTCCATTCCTGTTAATGCTTCAAATGCATACGTTCCAATAAGCAATAACCCTTCTAACCTTTTTTTTTTCTTTTTTTTCTGCCATAGGCTGTGGGAATGAAACAAAGTATGAGATGCCGCTGAGACGGTATACTGACTGACAGGTTTTGCTGATACATGCATACCTAAGGTCCATCGCCAGAAGGCTTTCCACACCTAAATTAACAGGTCATTAAAGGCGAAGTGTGTCATTTAACCAATAAGACTTGCTAGAAATTATTTATTTATTTATTTATTTGATAGGGACAATGCACATTAATGAACATCTGCATTGAAACAACAAAAACAGACGTAAACATACCGGATTATAGCCACAGGGCTAATTTACATCCGTAGTCCCTATGACTGTTTAAAGTTAAAAAGACACTGCCATTGGTCACAAAACAGATAGTCCCGCCTCAAACTCACACTATTAGTTGTGCCACTGATCAGGCTGATCAGGATGCTTAAACAAATAGGCCAATGTTTTGATAGAGTGACAGTGTTTGCATTTCTCAGGAGAAAGTCTTTGCTGGGACAGGAGCAACTTTAAAAAAAAAAGGGATAATCAATCAAAAGGTGTGAATATTCATTATCTTTCTAAAGTTTTTTCAGGAAGCAGGACTGTCACGTTCATTTGAGATGATTCCTTATAAAATCTGCATCAACACTTTCTGTGTGAATCTGTCAGAAAGGATTGCAATACTGCAAAAGCCACAATAAGTATTGGCTTTAAAGTATCTTCATTATGTGACTTTTCTAAGCTAATATTGTGAATAATAAGACCAATTAATAGTTATATCTTGTGATTAATTCAACCCTTTAAATGATTGATGTGTCCTAGCAAACAGCATTCTTGTTATTAGGCCATGCATGACACGGGACAAAAGTAAAATGAGTGAAGTTAGTATCTATCTGTAAGATTGAAATGCAACAGGAAGTAGAAAAATAAAAATAAATAAAAACAATAGATTCATGAACAGTGCTTTTCCTCAAACAGTAAAGCACAAATCTGCATAATGGTACTGTACAATTCAATGATCCAATGTTGATTATTCAGTTAATCAGCATGCCCTGCTGTCTTCAAACTGTTAATAGAAACTGTAAATATCAAATTGTACAGTCTATACGTCATTGAACTCTCTGCAGAAGCAGGTATGCAACCATTCTTTTGTGTATTAAAGGTGTGCTGCTTATCAAATAAAAACAGTTTGACATAAGTGTATATCCATAAAAAAAAAAAATAATAGAGACAAAATAAGCCATTTTAGAGCCAGATCTGTCCATTTTATAATTATACTTTGTGCCTGTCTGCTCTGGGACAGTGTTGGTAGCCCCCATCTGCTGTTAATTTCTCAACTGGCAAGAAACCTCAAACAGCATGTTAAACCCAGTCTGTTCGGGTAGAGACTGGACCACAAACAGAGGGCCCAGACCCCACTCAGTGGGGCAGCTGTCTAGCGATACCATCTGCTGGTGTTGAACTCTTGGCCCTCATCCTGTGGTCACCAGTCTCAGAAGTTAGTCAAGTATTTTTAAATGTATTTCTGATGTAATTACCTTCATTACACTTTTAGCAACATGAAAGACTCCTTGTCATGGGGTCACTTGTTAAAGACTATCCTTCCGTTTGTGTTGTACAGATGATTAATAATGTCACCTCAGCCCCCTTAATCTTATCTAACTAATGCAGATCATTAGATTTTAATCATATTTTATACATATTCATATTTGTACATGATTGATCGTCATATAATTGTTATTATTATATATTAGCTACATAATGTCTCTCTCATCTCATCTAATGCTTTTCAGATCATTAGATTTTTATCAAATTTTATACATATTCATATTTGTACATGAACTATTGATCTATAAAACAATATAATTGTTACGTTATAATATTTTACATAATGTTTGTTTACACTGAAAGTCAAAAGTGTGGACACACTTGACTAAAATTATGTAGGCTAATATATCTTATTTTCTTCGTGTATGTTTTAAAATAGGCCTACGTTATGTTTGTGTAGATAAATAAATCAGTCAAATCTGAGATGTTAGTGACAGTTAAAGTTAAAGCTTCACTCACCTTTCCTCTCAGAAACGGAGCAACACACCGCACTTATCAGCACAAGACAGACGATTCCCAATTCACGGAACAGAGACGGCTTCGTAAACCTCATGTTCAACAGTGGATTCATTCTAAAGCATTGTTTTTGTTGAGATATTCCCACGAACAGACAATATGTAGCTCGTAACAGAGATAGTTTTCCAGCGGCACGTCCCGTTCAGCTCGTCAACGTGTCTGAGCGCTTCAGTACAGCTGTGACGTGACGCACGCAGCTCACCTTCACTGCACGCGAGACGCGACGCGACTGAACCACTGTGTGTGTGTGTGTGTGTGTGTGTGTGTGTGTGTGTGTGTGATACCAGGAAATTTGGACTTTTTTTGTTTTTGGTCCTTATGAGGAAAACAGCTTAATACATAGCCTATCATACTAAATGAAGTTTTGAAAATGTAAAGATGCAGAAAGTTTTTTGTGATGGACAGGTTTAGGGGTAGGGTTAGTGTAGGGGTATGTGTATAATCACAAATTATGATAATATGAAAAGTTCTGCATACTGAATAAGATAACTAAATAGGAAGCTTCCATAGAAACTGTATGAATCTCATGTTTCCACCAGAGATTTTTTTTTTTTTTTTTTTTGTGACTTTCCTTTTGCCAGAGTCTAGCTGTTTATAAAAATCTGGGAAAAAATTATTTGGTGCATGTAAGTGAATAAAATGCCCCCCAAATTGTAACGTTGAGAACATAGCATTCAAAACCCCTCAAATACCATCAATTTAATAATGTATTATGAAACACGATATTGCATACAAAATGTTTATTAATTATATATTGTGTGTTTTTTATTTGATTTAGGTAAAATAATGCGTAATTTACACAGTTAACTTTTTTTTATTTTGGTGTGTGTGTGTCTGCGTGTGCGTGCGTATTCTCATTTAATCAAATAGATCAAGAAAAACTCCACAATAGTGTTACACAACTTTCAAGATGTCAACTTATGCGTCGCACACCCTCAAAGCAGCGTTAACTAGTTTTTTTTGTAATTTGATGCAAAAGTAATATAATAGCCTACAAAGTACTGATTGTTATAAATGTACATACGTTACATAGAAAAAAAAAATATGAAAACATTTGCAGGATTCACGATGCTGATGACCGTTTAAGCGCGTCCTCAAAGTCTGTGAAAAGGGTCCAAATGTTCCTTTAAACAGGCTCATGTTGTGCTCGTCTCTCCTGCACGCGCGTCAGTTACTATAGTAACAATAAACTTTGCCTCAGGCTTTCAGTTTGTTCTCACAGATTTGATGACCCTCGGGCAAGGTGAGTGCTCTAAATTAGCAGCAAATAGAAAATAATATGGTGATTTATTCTAAATATGTGTTCAAAGGTAACTTTAAAGTTAATTTGAGTTAATTTATTCCACTAATTGTACAAGAATAACTTTTAAAACCTTCGCTAGTTTAGTCGTTTGACGCAGCCGAACCGTCTAAGCTAAGGAGCTATTTTGCGACAAATGAAATACTATTTAATGTTTTAATATAGGATTTATTGATAAAATATGATCAAATATGTAATTTCCCCTGTTATTATGATGGCTTGTCAAAGCTGACGACCAGAAATCCTCAAAAGTTCCATAACGTGTTGACCAAGAGCTTTCAAACCACCAAACTGGGCATAGCTTTTTAGTTTGACCTGACTAAACAGTTAACGTTAAGTATCCTTCAATTTTCCTAAATTAATTGGAAGTAGTAACGTTACAGTTTTCGTTCATGGCATGAATCCCAAAGAAGTCCCATTGATTAACACTGAATGTTCGTTATGTCCGTTAAATCAAACTTACCAGCTGACAAACGGTTCTAAATTTAAACGAAGAAATGAACTGTAACCAGTAAATATGTTTGCAATCCATATGACATCAAATGATTCCATTCTTATTTAAATACTGAAAGTGTCCTTGAATGATGAATGATTATTCTTTTGATTTTCCTGATTTTAACTCCTAGGAGGAGAAAACAAACAAACAAAATGTCAGAAAATGAAGCATCTGATCCTGGGTCAGATGTACCTGGTGTATCCCAAGAGGAGAAACGCTCTATGTCAACTCATGAAAAAGAGAATGATGATATAGAAAACCCACTCTCGTCCTCACATCTGGACCTAGAAGTAAAACCACCTCTAACCACCATAAAAAGGGGTATGATTCATTATTTGTGTTTTAAATTAATAGATAGACAGTTTACAATGACTTGTCTGTATTGATAAATAGGATTCTTAAGGTGACTACACTAAACTTTTTTGACCAATGTTGCAGAGTTGCTTGGGCACTTTCCCATTGAGAATGGGCAACAAATTTCTATCTAGATTAGATATTTTAGATCATCATGGGCCCTGTGTCTCACCTGGATCCCCGCCGACAGCAACATTGCTCAAAAAGTTCCCCTGTGTATATCACCTTAAACATATTATTGGTAACATTTTACAAAAAGGTTTCACTTGTTAATATTGATTAACTACATACGTTACCATGATCTAACAATAAACATAATTGTATTAATCTGAGTTATTGTTAATTTCAACATACATTACTAAAATATTATTAAAATTAAACGTTGTAGCCTATCTGGTAATATTATTTAATGGACCTAAGCTAACAAGAACACTGAACGGCTGTAATGTTGTTTTAACTAATGTTGATAGAAATAAATAAATAAATACTGTAACAAATACATTGTTTATTGCAAGTTAATATTAGAAATGCATTAACTAATGGGACCTTATTGTAAAGAGTTACCGTATTATTGTAGGTGGTGGTGGTAGACACAGAAGAATTGGAATCCAAAAGGAAAAAACAATCAATCAAACAACACCAGCTGCTATATCACCTACGGTCAACACTGCTGTGAGTAATTATCTTTATTTTATTTTATATTTTTGATGGGTTATTTATAGTCTAGCGTTCCACACTTTTGCCTGTCAACAAAACTGGGTTATTAATAATTATTTTATTTAGTTAAATTTAACTGAATGCATATCAACTAATAGGGGCTTTCACACCGGGTATTAGGTTTCTGGTTGCAGCAACGAGAAAACAGGATTTCTGTGTAGCAGACTTTATTAACAATAAACTTAAACTTAAACTTACAGAAACGCTTGGGAGACTAAGAACCAGGACAGAACAACCATCTTAACATTAACAACAACAGAAACTGAACAGGACAAAACACAGGGTTTAAATACACAGAGCAGATGAGGGAAACGAGACACAGCTGGGACAAATTAACTCAATGACAGAAACCATAGTAACAAACAGGCTTGGGATGAACTGATGAAGGAGGAGTGGCTAGAAACTGAACACAATGAACATAGAGGAAGTCCAAACACAAACTAGACGCTAACTAAGAGAGGCATAGGCAGGACAGGATACCTCCAGGGCGGTACCGGTGATACAGGGAGCAAGGGAGGTTCTGGCAGTTCAGGGGGCCACCAGGGCGTCGCTGGTTCAGGAGTCCAGGGCGGAGCAGGCAACTCTGGGGTCCAGGGCGGAGCAGGCAACTCGGGGGTCCAGGGCGGAGACATTTACATATTGACTTCACAATCTTATTGCATTGTGGTATATGGAGCCATAGATATCATATAATAAAGGCTAGATGTCTCGTCCACGCTTCTGGCCAATGGAGGTCGACGTCCGCACACGGCGGCCATCTTGCCACAGGGGGCTCGCTCACTCGTAACATTGTGTTTTAATGGTGCATGTACTTTTTAAATAACCATAACTTGCTCAATTTTCTACCGATTTTCAAACGATTTGGTTTGTTATAAACGTCAGAGATGTAGTTATGACACTGCATACTTATGAATAATTATAATATTATATATTTCAACATGTTCAAGCATTCAGAATTATAGCCACGTTAATACCGTTTGTAAGAAACCAAACCGTTTGTAAATCCGTCAAGATTTCAGCGAGATAAGAGGATTTGTGTTCGTGCTGATCACTCACCTTACTTCAGATACCACAGAGCTCGCCAGAAAGCTTCCCTGTGACAAGATGGTGAATGCCGTTCGAGACTCCGCCTTAAGACATTTGGCCTTATGGATATCTATGTATGGAGCTGCCTGAAGTGTACATATGAAGTAGACGGTCAAAATCGAGGGAACGAGGGTCTGTCCATAAAAACTTCCCTCGTCCACTTCACGAAGTGGAACGCACTTCAAAATGGCGGCAGGGATTCCCCCGAGGGGAAGTGCTTAGGGAAGTTCGCAAGTGCGTGTCTAAAAGTGGACTGGATCGTAGCCAGGGTAGTTATAGGAGCTCAGTTATATATATATATATATATAAGCTGTACGTTCACACATCATTTTGAAAATGGTGGGTGCCACTGTTTCACATGCATGCGTTCGGCCAATCAATGTACACTTCAAAATGGCGGCAGGGATTCCCCCGAGGGGAAGTGCTTAGGGAAGTTCGCAAGTGCGTGTCTAAAAGTGGACTGGATCGTAGCCAGGGTAGTTATAGGAGCTCAGTTATATATATATATATATATATATATAAGCTGTACGTTCACACATCATTTTGAAAATGGTGGGTGCCACTGTTTCACATGCATGCGTTCGGCCAATCAATGTACACTTATGTCACTGGTAGTTTCTATAGTCCTGGGTTAGACCCTACTCTGAAGTAGGAGCTAATTTAGTCCCCCCAAAAGGCGTTCCTATTACTAAAATGTTCCCAGTTCTTCCGGTGCCAATGCGCCAAAAAGCAGGGTACTTCCGCCGTTAGTCATGGGAACTATGAAAACATTCCTCCGGTGCAATAGCAAACAAATATCTGTAGTTTGCACGTAAGCTGACTTGACTTGCCCTTCTCTCTCAGGTGTCGGGGAAGCGCTCTGGGTTACTGTTAAATGAAGCCCAGAAGGATAAAGGTAAACAGCTCAAAGCACTCAAAGATGAGCGCAGAGCAGCTCTTGATGGCCGACACAGGTACCTTATCTCGATCATTGCAGAGGTGATTAGCCTGGGGGAAACGGATGTTGAGGAGGCTATCATCTCCGATGATCAGGTGTGTGAAATATGACACTGTTGACATGCTCAAAATCACAGAATATTGTGGTTGCCATGTATAAATGTGTGTATGTGTATTCTACAGTTCAACATGATTGAGAAATTCTTCTCAGCAAATGGTTCAAAGAGTCTGATGTTCTCCTACCAAGTCAAAGTATCGGTAAAACACAACTTGATAGTGACTTTGAAATATCCTTTAAGCATCTGCCCACCATGATACTAACAAGCCAATACCTGCCTGTATTTCTCTATAGCCCCCTTCTTTGATTGATACCTCAAATGTAGCCACTGGACAGAAGAAACTGTTAATCAACACAGGCACTACTGAGGTACAACAACACTTGTACATTGTAGGGCAATTAATCACCTTCAAATTACTTGAACTGCAATGTATTAACTATACAGGGTTATATTAATTATTAGCATTTGGATATCAAGGGCTAAGCTAAGCATTGCCGTTACTGTTACTCTTTTAACAAAGCCCTTACACTAGATATACTACCGTAAAAAAGCCTGGGGACTGTAAGATTTTTTAAAAATAAATTCATACTTTTATTCAGCAAAGACACATTAAATTGATCAGAAGTATAATGTAAAGACTTTTACATTGTTACCAAAAAAATCTATTTCAAATAAATCTTTTGAACTTTTTTCAGCAAAGAATCCTGAAAAAAATCATCACAATTTCTAAAAAAAAATTAACCAGCACAACATTGATGATAATAGAATAATATTAATTATTAATAATAAAATAATATAAATATTTCTTGAGCTCCAAATCAGCATATTGTAATAATTTATTAAGGATCATGTAACACTGAAGACTGGAGTAATGATGCTAAAAAAAATCTACTTTGCCATCACAGAAATAAATAACATTTTACAAAGCAGTTTTTACTGTAGTTTTGTTCAAATAAATGCAGCCTTGGTGACCATAAAAGACTTCATAAGATATATATCATTCAAATGTTTGGGATCAGTAAGATTTATTTAGATTTTTATTATACATGATATACGTATATGTACAGGCACAACAAGACCAGTCAGAAAGACAAGTTTTTCTCAGTGGGACTGTCCCTGCAATTAAAGCAGTTTAAGTAGCTTTGGATGGACAGAATGTCCTAAATGGCGAGTGACTAAGTAACTATGTATGCATGTTGCTAAGTAGAAAAACAATGAACTGGGCTACTCTTCACTCACTGATTGCAGGGTCTTACCGGGCAGTGTTTGTTTTTCATGAGGATCACGGACAAGGCCATAACAACTACAAACATATCGCAGGTCAGTGTGGGAGTTTGTTTGTTGTTTTTTTCGAGTGTAACTTGGCCTGTTGGTTTTTGTCTATCAGTCATCCGATTGTCTTATGTCATTCTCTGCAGGAGGTGAATTTTGCAAAACTTGACTGCTCAGAGACAAGTGTCCATCAACGTTTGGATTTTCTTTTTACTCAAGCCATGAACCAAGCCTTTAAGTCGCAAGAGGTATGATATATAATTCCATGAATTTGATGATGCTTGGAAATAGGCCTGTATAGTATATCTAAATCATTGCTTGCTTAGTTGGACCATAGGCTAATATAAAAAGTAATCCTTTGAATAAATAATTGTTTTTATTTATTTAAGCAAGGACCGTTTTAAAGTGTCTATGAAATCACATTGCATCTAAGCTGGTGTACTGGAAAACTTTTTCCAGATTTTCTGGCTTCTGGATTTTTTTTTTCTTCTCTTCCTGGAAAATGGAAACATTTTGAAGACCTGTCTTCTCCACAGAGGCCTATACAAACTTTTGTCCAATAAAAGGCTTTCAAGAATGAAAATGTCTATTTCCCCTTATTCATAAATACAAATTTTCTATTTTAACAGAACATCTTGTGAAAGGAAAATTAATTTGTTATACGTAATTGAAGTTACAGAATACTACAGAATGGGACTATGGAACTATCAGAACCAAAACACATGACATTAATCCAACCTTTCCTTTAGGACTGGGGAGCTATAAAAGATGGCCAAACGGGCCCAGATGTGCAAGACCTCCTGAGATCTGTGGATAAGTTCACCTGTAACCTCTCTTTAGTGACGAGGAACATGGAGGAAAAGTTTAAGCTGCATAACATCTCATCAGCCCCTGATCTGAGTCACATACAGAAGGCCGAAGATTATAGTAATGCAGGTAAAGGGTCAAATATTAGGAAAAGATAAATAAATCATAACTATTCTATAATCATAACGACACTTTCTTTGTTGTTAAGTAATAATGTTTATTAGAGGCAGAGGGTTTAACACTTATTTCTAAAATGCCAAATGATAACACCATTGCATAGCAATTCTCCCAAGGCCACATTTTTGGTGCACATAAAATAAGCTTTCCTTTAAAAAATACATAGTACACTCACAAATATTGGGTAAAACAGATGGCAAAATCTTTTCCACACATTTGTGAAAATTACAAGCTAGTCTCAAAATAAATTCTTCTTCTTGTATTCTTCTTTTTTTATTTTGGGCTCTAAGCTAAAAACTTTGAGCTGGTAGAAGTTCTAGAAACAATGCTGTTACACTGGGCCAAGCAGATAGAACAAGTGCTTACAGAGAGTGAACGCATTAGGAAAGAATCAGATGATATTGGACCCTCAGCAGAGCTGGCACACTGGAAGCGAAGGATGGTCACCTTCAGCAGGTCTTTTTCTTCAGTAAAAGCATGCAAGATTGGTATTTAATTAATTGCTTATCCATCTATACGTATATTTATTAGATTTACTGTGTATTCATGTTTTTTTAGCCTCATGGATGAAATCAAGGACCCTTATGTGAAGATGGTCATTGGTATATTGCATGCGACCAAGTCCAAGACATTGAGTAAATGGAAAGAACTGGTCAGTTTACTGGATGTTATATTCTGCTTTGCTTTTTTATACATTTTAATAAATAGCTATTACTTGAAGAATTTACATATTTTAAAATCAAAAGGAAAAAGTAAGTACTTGTTTTTTGCATAAAGAAATGCGGTTCATTGTACATTTAATAACTGATTTACATGTTGTTTGTATTATGCTGTTTTCTATCTATAGGATGCAAATATTACAGTTGTGGCCAATGAGGCTAAAAATAATGTGAAATATCTATCTACTCTGGACAAGTTCTTTGAACTTTTGGAAAAAAGCACTCCAGTAAGCTCCAAAATTGTATTTTGTACATTCTTCAGGAAAAAAAATTATATAACCAAGAGTGTCATTTATGGGACACTTTAAGGGTCACAATTTTAACTTATGCATTACTTGCAATGAAATATTTCAGTTATACTGTATATATTTTTACTCTGTTTCAGACTACCATGCTGAAACACATTCCTAAACTGATGAACAGCATATACATGATTCAGAGTGTGTCTCAATATTACAACACCTCAGAACACATGACATCGCTTTTTGTGAAGGTCACTAATCAAATGGTGACAACTAGCAAGGCTTATCTCTGTCAAGGGGTGACGAAAGTCTGGGACTTTGACAGGTCGGACGTAAAATGCTGCTAAAGTTCTTTAGAACTGTGTTTCTAAGTTTGAATATATGTAAAATACATTGTCTGTATTCCCATTTAGAAAGGAACTGCTTAAGAGGATGAAAGAATGTATTCAGTTGAACCAGGAGTACCAGCAATGCTTCCATCAAATGAAAGAAAATATACAGCAGAACCCTCTTGAACAGAAATTTGAATTGAGGTCGGTAAACCACAGCTTTAAAGTTACCTTGAAATCAAACTGACACTATATTTAGTTTTTTAACTCCGCTCTGCTGTGACATACCAACAGTGAAAATTACATCTTCGGAAAGTTTGACACATTCTGCAGACGTCTGGAGAAGATAACTGACATGGCCACAACTCTTGAAGATTTTTCAGCCCTGCAGTTTATGAAAGTTGAAGGTGTCGAGAAAATATACATGCGCTACCAAACGATTGTGTCCACCATCAAATCCAAGACCTACAATGTGCTTGACCATCGCAAATTAGAGGTAAGATCTCTCATCGCCGTTTATTCTTTGATTTAGTCTTATGTTTTATTTTAGATATAAACCATCTCTCATGACATTATGTTTCTTTTAGTTTGACAACGACTACACTGAGTTCAGAAATCAAATCCAGGGCCTGTATCAGTCTCTAGATGCACTGATTGACACTTGGCTTCAACGGCCACTCACTGTAAGGCCATTTTAGTTATAATATTTATTGAACATTTGAATGACTGAACCATTCATTACAGCCAACATGACCAATATATTGCATAAATATATTCCTCCTTCACTGAAAGGAAATGTATTTACTGTACCAACAGACTGAGCAGATCCTTGACCTGTTGTCCAAATTTGAGAACGGTGTGGGCAGACAAATGGACCTTAACCAGAAGTATATGGTAGTTTTGCAACGGTACGAATATGACCTTGAGTTTGTACGCAAATGCTACCAAAGAGAGAAGGACAATCCAAATTATTTCCAGCTGACCCCTGTAAGTTCCCTGTTGAGTGATTAGCAAACTGTTCAGGTCTCATTCATATCTAAATAATTTAATAAACAATAAAAACATGCCCACAACTTATTTTACATATATGCAAAATATACAACACAAGAAAGAAGTTTTACTGTGACTAAAACGTTAATAGTGTTGTACATTTTCTGTTGCAGCTGGCTAGGAAAATTGCATGGTCACAACATCTGTTTAGAAAAATTGATTTGCCAATGCAAATCCTAAAAGACAAATTGCACATTATGCAGGTAATTTGAAAAGACAAGATGAACACCGTTTATTTTCATTTGGATGTTTGAGTTTGATGAATTTTGAGTTTGTTTTGTTCCTGCAAAAAGATCTTTCAAGAAACTCAATTATTTTGTCTTGACCTTTAGACGGCAGACAGGAGGAAAATTATTCGGGCATACAACAGACTTGCTGCCGTACTCCTGGAATATGAAATGATACATCAGAAAGCTTGGACTGAAGGTGTAGATCTTGTACTATATGGTCTCAATGCTTCATTGCTGACCATACACCCAAAAACTAAGGTTTGCATCTACTTTTCATTACAAGTTTATCACTTCAAGACAGAATTTCAAAAGACATTATTCTTTGGCAAAATGTATCAGTACTGTGAATGTATTTAGCTTAATTAAATGTTTGTTTGTTTGTTTTTGAAAGCAATGAAATTAATTATGTTATTATGTATAAAACACAAACTGTACACTTTAATTAACTCTTTAATTACCTTAACATTATTTGTGGCTAGGAGTTCTATGTGAATCTTGACCCTCTGGTCCTGGAGGTATTGCAAGAGGCAAATAGCATGTATCAAAGGGGAGCAGATGTACCCGATGTTATCCGCAACATGGCTAACAAACAATCTCAGCTGAAGGAGTATAGTGAGAAGTGAGTGCATTAAAGACATTTAACTTGCACTAAAATTAATCACCTTATTCACGCAAAAAATATATTTTTACTTGCATGTATACTTGCTGCGTACTTTATGAAGAGTTCCAAATCAGGTTTGTAAGAGATTCTATGACAGTTAGAATGTACTGTATGTTGGCATTAGACAGAGAGGCATCATGTATGGTTTTGGGATAAAGCTAATGTAAAAATCTAAATCAACAAAAAAGCTTAAATTATTGTTCTGAATTAAAATGTAAAGTTAATACTTTTATTAACATGATGTGGAATTTCACTGGTTTCAGATTACAGGGTATGCTGAGAGAATATAACACAGCAGTCAGGAGGATTCCCAGCGTGCTAAAGTCCCCGATGCAGCCCTTTATCAGATCTGTGAAGACTGCCCTCTACCCTGGACTGACCATTCTCTCATGGACATCCCTCAATATTGACTACTGTAAAACAATTACATTTATTACAATAAATTACATTAGATCAGTTCAATTTTAGTTTTAGAGTTGTTGCCCTAAAACCTTTCATAATTCATGCTAAATTTAGGATGCAAAATGTTTACAGAGGCCCCAGAAAGTATTTGAACAATCTGAATTTATTAATTATTCATGCACTAAATGCATTATACACTGTCTTAGAGTTTAAGTCACTTTTTAGAAATATAATATTACACCAAGAATGATAACTATAAAGAAAGCTATATTAGTGTCCACACCAGCGGAAGATATTCTGTTTATTGTAAGGGTGTGCTTTTCTGTCACTTTAAATGCTCAAGCTTGTTGCTGCAGGATGGATCCTGATTGGCTGTCAATGTTTTTATCGTTCATCAGCTGGATAAAATCGTTCTGAAAGTGATTCCAACGATATCGTTTCTCTGTGCCATTATTGTTATAGATGTGGTTTGAAGTTCTAAACTCTGCTATTCTTTAATATTGAGGTTGATTTTTAAAACTATATCTTTATAGTTATCGTCCTTGGTGTAAACGGGCCTTAATTTTATTCAATTTCTAATCCTAACTTATCAAGACTTTTGTATTAAGGCTTAATATATTATGTATGTATTAAGTCTTTTCTCAATGTTTCAGTCATAGGCTGTGTGTACAAGGCACTTCAAGAGCTGGAACAAGTAGTGAAAGTTGCTATGGATATTCTGGAATGTCGAATTGATAATGTCTTAAAATCCATGTGTTCCACTCATCTGATTACACTGCCCAATGACGAGCCAGTTACACCCGAGACATTCCTTACTAATGCAGAGACCACCGTCGGCACTGCAAGAGAAATGCTGAAGATGTGAGTGACACTTTTAAAATCTATTGGTGAAAATTTAAATTGACGAGAAAACAAAGCTGCCAGGGCTATAAATGCAGACAGTTCAAAAGGTTCCTCTGACTTAAGGTCTGGGATTATGTCTTTATTTCATGCATATTCTGTTCAAAAGGTGATTTTTCAATGTTTCCTCGACTAAGCGAACAGCTAAATAGTCATAAAACTCTAAAAGACATTGAACAGAACATACTTCTGTTCCTCAAAGCCTTGCTTTCATGCATGTCTAATTAAATTGGATATCCTGACTGACGTTCATAGTTAAATGTGATTTCAAATAATTTGAGGATTCCTTTGTTTTCATTCAAGTGCAAGTCAGCAGGTGGAGGACTCAATTTTGGAGATGGTTGGGGAACTGAATAGAGTGCTGAAACCTTCAGAAAGAGTCAACTTGGAGGTGCTATAAACATATCAATTATCAATTCATTTTGGGAGTTTATTATTGTGTATATTTCTAAAATACTTTTTAGCACTTGATTAGACAATTTGTTGCTCATTAAGGCCAAATCACATTGCACCGATAGACGGCAACAGACACTTTCGGGTTGGTTTTTTAATCAGAATTAGAATGTCTTAGAAGTGACATGCTGTAATCTGGTAACTGTCGGCGTTAGTCTGCATCTGTCGGTGCAGTGTGAATTGGCCTTTATAATGTGTAATATTACTGTTATAAACTCAAATACAACACATACTGTGAGTAGTTTTGTGAGAAAATCTTTACGTGTATGTTCAGAACTGCCAATGTCTGCATCCTGATGCTAAGCAGAGGACACGTTGTCTACACTGTCTGCCATGTACTTTCTACATCATGATAGGACATATGTGTCAGAGGAACACAGACGCTCTGGTCAAAGGTATACTTGCATTATGGAATCATGCATCACAGTTTCATCTCAAAAAGAGTCACATATTAATGTTTTTGTGTTCTTCATTTGAAAGCTACCAAACGCTCTCTGGATGCTCTGCGACGTCGGCTGCTTGGTGTGAGACCCACACAACTTTCTTCATCTCAAAGACAAGCTACCCCTCAGTTTCCTATTTTAAGGGCTTCAGTTGAGTTGGCCATTCCCAAAATCGTCGTCAGACCAAGTTTAGAGCACATACAGGTACTGAAAACGGCAAGGAGCATATTATCAAAATATAAAGTATTGTTACACTTCTGTACAAAAATTTGGGGTCAGTAAGATTTTTATTTCATTTTTTATTTAAGGAAATTAATGTTTTTCTTCAGAGTTTAGCAGCATCTTCAGATGCATTAAATTGATTAAAAGTGATGGTAAACACATTTAGGTTTTACATTTCTTTTTCTTCTATTCATCAAAGAATCCTGATTTTTTTTACTCAGTTTCCACAAAAAATATGAAGCAGCAAAACTGTTTTCAACATTTGTAATAATAAGAAATGTTTCTTGTGCACAAATCAGCATATTAAAATGATTTCTGAAGGATCATGTGACACTCAAGACTGGAGTAAAGATGCTAAAAATTCAGCTTTGCATCACATGAATAAATCGCATTTTAAAATATATTAGAAGATTTTTATTTTAATAATATTTCACAATATTACTCTTTTCACTGTATTTTTGTTAAAAATGCAGCCTCGTTGAGCATGAGAATAATTTCAAAAACATTAAACAAATCTTACTAACCCCAAACCTTTGAACCTATAGTGTGTTCAGTTTATATACATAAAACACAAACATAGAATAATAACGTGTTGTTGGATTGATACTCTTAGTTAGTGTTGTTACCTTCATGCCTTCATAAAATGCACATATACATATGAATTTAAATGCTAAGACTTTAGTTTGGCTTCATAATTCTTAAACACTCACTTGTCCTTGTTGTGCAGGGCATTCTCAATAAAGCAGTGAACATGGTGCTTTCAATGGCAAAGGATATTCCACTCTGGAAATTTTCCAATGTCCAACAGGAACAATGGGAGGTAAGAGAATTAAAGGAATTATCCAGATTCAAAACAATTTTAACTTATCAATACTGCACATTGCCTTATTGACTTCCATTTTCCATGGAAAGTGCATCACTGTACACTTGATTTTTGCTTGACTTTTCTCCCAAAAGTATCATGTGGTAATCAATAGCATGCCACAGATGCTTTATTGTCAGAGGTTAGTTGACTAGAAGTCTTGTGACTCCACAGGCAGAGCAGCTAGCATTGCGGGAGAATGGAGACGAGGCTCTGGTGACTAAACCACTCACACTGAGGTCTCTGGACAGACAGGTGATAGAACATAAGGATGTGAACAAGGCTCTGGCCCAGCTTGTCCCTGTGGTGTCCTCCCTCAAAGTAGATGCTGGGGACATCCTGGAAGGGTTGTCTCAATTTTCAGCCCTGTGGAACCAGGTACTTAGAAAAAAAGGTTTGGTGATTTGAGTGATTTGTTGTACCTCCTCATTTTCCTGAAGGTTCACTTTGCTAATTTCTCCGTGTTATTTCCAAGTTTTATAGTCCTAAAATGTATAAAACATGCCACATGTGTGAACTATAAAACCTGTCTAGAGTATGTCCGTGTATGTTGTCACTCCCGTAAATAACTGAACTGTGTGTGTATCAGGATATCAAAATATGTGACATTTCATGCTTTCGTCCAAACCAGGACCCAGCAGAACAAGTGAAAGCATTTTTGGCGACCAACCCTTTTCTGACAGAATTCAGTGCCCAATTGTCTCAGTACTCGGTACGTAATTGTTAAATAAAGTCTTATAAAGTTTGAAGACAGATGTATTTTAACTGAGAGTGATACTAACTTCCACTACATATATTTAAATCAGAAATTTGAGACCCAGATTCAAGAGCTACCTTCCACATGCATTGCGGGCCCCATCCTCTACGAAACTGACTCCCTCAAACGGTCCCTCATTGAAGAGTGTCGCATCTGGAAACGTGCGTTCGGGGCGGCTCTAAATCAGAAGGCCTCTGTGAGCATGGCTGAGATCAGCTCTTTTGTGGATGGGGTGAGCAGGCAGCTGCAGCGGCCCATCTCTGACCTGGATGATGTGAGGGAAACTATGGGTGCCCTGCAGGAGGTACAGCAGGCAGAGATACGGATAGACACACTCATTGGACCGGTGGAGGAGTCGTTCACTCTGCTGAATCGCCATGAGCTGTTCTTCAGTGATGGAAATGCGGAAAAGATTGACGGGGTCATGTACGCTTGGAAGGAACTTCATGTGATGGTGAGGGAAGTGTTTTTTTGAGACCCCTATGAAATAATGTTAAATAGCAGTTGATTTTCTTTATTTTTTCTACTTTACATCTCATGAAGGAAGTATAAAATCATCTTTATCTTGGGTTTTCAATTTGTAAGCAAATTTTTGTAAATGTACGATGATCTGTTTTTATTTGAAAGGTAAAAGGAACACAGGATAAGCTCTTGGAAGTTCAGCCTCAAATGAAGGCTGAGCTTGTATCTGGAGTTGAGATCTTCCAGAAATCTGTGCAAGATTACTATGCTGACTATGACAATAGGTAACTTAATTTGCATATTCTCTTTATGTAGTCTCTTATGTACCTCTATCAGTGATTACAGTGTCTTAATAAATCCTCTGTGTGTGTTCAGTGGTCCTGGAGTAACAGGTTTGGCTCCACGTGAAGCCAGTGACAGGTTGCAAGTTTATCAGGCTAAGTTTGACGAACTGTGGAGGAAATATGTCACCTTTTCCAGTGGCGAAGAACTGTTTGGCCTCCCTGTTAAAGGTACTTATGTTTTTTTCCCTTGATAATATGAGTTTAGGTTCAGAAAGGTCATGGTAGACACCATTTTTTTATGGCTGAATTTATTTGATCAGAAATATAATAGAAATAGTAATATTGTTGATCCTTCAGAAATCATTCTAATATGTTGATTTGGTGCTTAAAAAACATGTCTTTTTATTATCCATGTTGAAATCAGTTGTGCTGCTTAACATTATTTATGGAAACCATGAAATATGAATAGAATGTTCAATAGAACAGCATTTATTAGAAATATTTAAAGTCTTTGTAACATTATAAATGACTTTACTGTCACTTTAGATTAATCAATCCATCCATGCTGAAAACTGTTTTTTTTTTTTTACTTACTTACTGATCCCAAACTTTTGAATGGTAGTGTACACTGAGTTGTTAGAACTATAATTTTTTGGTGTTTACTTTCTCTCTATTTTTCTTTCAGAATATCCTGATCTTCACCGAATCAAACGAGAGCTCAATCTTTTGTCCAAGCTGTACACCCTCTACAATTCTGTCACTGACAGCGTCACTGGATATTACGACATATTATGGGCCGACCTCAATATAGAAAAGATAAACACTGAACTGCTGGATTTTCAGAATAGGTTTTTATGATTCTCACTTTCTTAAACTTTAACAAATATGATATGAACTCAATTTGAGAGCTAATTTTGTAATTTTTTTTAAGGATCCGTAAACTACCTGCGGCCCTGAAAGAGTGGCAAGCTTTCAATGACCTGAAAAAAACCATTGATGACTTCAATGAAACCTGTCCTCTGCTCTACATGATGGCAAATAAGGTGCCGTTTAGCAAGCAGTAGTTCATTGACATCATATTGCATTTATACAAACACTTGAATCTTGTATTAACATACACATTCACGACTAGGCAATGATGTCCCGACATTGGCAGCGCTTGACTGATATTACCGGCCACAAGTTTGAAGTGGAAGCTGTGAATTTTAGTCTAAGAAATGTCATGGAAGCACCTCTGCTAAAATCCAAAGAAGATATTGAGGTATTGTGCAGGCTAAATATTCCATTACATCTACGTACAATACCATGAAACATATCCTTAATGGTTGGAACCAGATTGATTGCATAAAAAAAACAAGGCTGTCAGTATCTTAAAAATCTTCTGGGTACCAGGATGTGTGTATCAGCGCAGTGAAGGAGCGAGACATTGAGGCCAAACTCAAAGATGTTGTGACAGAATGGAGTAGCCATCAGTTCACATTTGCATCATTCAGGTCAGAGAAAGAATTGAATTTGTGATTAAATTCATTAATTTTTTATAAAAATCAATTAACTTTACAAAAGGTAAATAACCCTTTCAGGAATCGCGGAGAGCTGCTGCTAAAGGGATCAGACACTTCAGAGAAGGTGGCGTTAATGGAGGACAGTCTCATGGTGCTTGGGTCTTTAATGAGTAACAGGTATTTTGTTGAATACAGTTATACAATTTTTAATTTTTTTTAATTATTTTGTCAAATAATTTAGATATGATTCTTTGATTTCCCAATATAGATAAATAAAATGTAAATTTAATATTGTATTTCATTACAGTGGAATGTAAATTTGACTAAATTCTTGTTTTAGATACAATGCTCCCTTTAAGCCCTCCATCCAGCAGTGGGTGCAGAAGTTGTCAAACAGTTCAGAGGTGATTGAGAAGTGGCTGACTGTGCAGAATCTATGGCTGTACCTGGAGGCTGTGTTTGTGGGTGGAGACATTGCCAAACAACTGCCGCAGGTAGCTTGAATCCAAATACATTAACCCTTTTTGGTACCTTGTGAGTTGTCAATTGTCTACATAGGCAGCTACCTTCTAATGCAGATTCCTCTCTTAAGGCCGTGTGTCCACCAAAGCGCCATTTCCTAATACTCACTCAATCATGTTGCACTCTTGTGTACTTCATATAAGGAGCGGTATTTGTGCAATGTATGTGACATTTCACAAATACCGCTCCTTATCTGAAGTACACAAGAGTGCAACATGATTCATCAGTAGGACGTAAATAATAGATGGCTCACCCCCCAATTTTTTTTTATATTTAACGTTTCTGAAAATGTTCTCTCTGCAGGAAGCTAAACGCTTCCAAAACATCGATAAGTCATGGCAGAGGATAATGCAACGAGCACATGAGATTCCCGGTGTGATTCAGTGCTGTGTTGGGGACGAGACACTGCAACAGCTGCTGCCACACCTTCTGGAACAGCTGGAAGTGTGTCAGAAATCTCTGAGTGGATACCTGGAAAAGAAACGTCTCGTCTTCCCACGGTTCTTTTTCGTCTCCGACCCTGTCTTGCTGGAGATACTGGGTCAGGCATCTGACTCCCACACCATACAAGTGTGTTTATCTAACTTTGGGATTTTAACATTATGTCATAGAGCCACACAACAGTTTTCACATCAGTATGGTTACCAACAGCAGCATTTAATAAATATCAAATGTTACATGGGTTGTTCAGATACCATATGGGTTTTATTTTTATCATCAAATTTTAATAGAATACAGCTGTAATAAATTAACCAATTGTGTTTTTTTGTGTGTCTTTCAGGCTCACCTGTTGAACCTATTTGATAATGTGAACAGAGTTGTGTTTCACGAGAAAAACTATGACCAGATACTTAGTTTTCAGTCACAGGAAGGGGAAACAGTGGATCTGAGTGAATCAATCAATGCCCAGGTACAGTATTTCTGAGATTACCTTTATATACCTTAAATAGCACCAAAACAAAAACTCAATCGTAGCGTAAAAAAAAGATACTTCCAACTATGTGGCTTGTTGAAGAGAGGTGTAATATAACCTTAAGTTATTGAGTTTATTGGCAACAAAATCCATAGACTTATAATGATCCACTGATAATGAAGATAGTTACTGATCTCACACCACAGGGTAATGTAGAAGCCTGGCTGGGTCTGTTACTGGATGGAGTCAAGAAGACCATTCACAACATTATACGACAGGCCAACATGGTTATTAGTGACCAGGGCTTTAAACTGGTGGAGTTCCAGTCGATGTTCCCTGCTCAGGTTGGACTGCTCGGCATACAGTTCATCTGGACCAGAGATGCTGAGGAAGCTCTCCAACATAGCAAGTCTGACAAGAAGGTTCAAACTTTCTCCTTACTTTGTTGTTTCATGTCATATTTAAAATTAGGAGGTTGCAGTTTATTAATGGACAGCTTTCTTCCTTTTCTTCCCCATAAATAAGTTCTATATAAATGTTCTATTACAGTCTGACATTGTTTTGTAAGATGTTTCCCATATTTGTTGATTATTTTGTCTTTTTTTTTTTTTGAGCAGATAATGCAGACTACTAACCAGAAATTCCTGGATCTTTTGAACGAACTGATTGATATGACTACTCATGATCTGACCAAGATGGACAGAACCAAATATGAGACGCTCATCACCATACATGTTCACCAGAAGGACATTTTTGATGACCTGGTGATTGATTTTTGGGTTCTTCAGTATAAAACGGTTGCTAAGCATCACTCTCTTGAAACACCTTGACACTTGCAGACCAAACTGAACACAGTCCTTATACACCATTGGTATTCAAATGGCGGCTCCATCCGGACAGCGCCATTTTACAGTTTAAAATGCTGCGCGTCTAAACAATGGAGTGGTACGCATCACAACCGCTCAGGGTCGTTTATGGTAATGAATGATCTTTCGGCACTGCATCCCCTTATAATTTAATCTATAGCCAAAGGCACTTCGTTCTAGCCTTTTCTACTCCTGCAGATGACACGGTTATTTTAACAACAGTAGCAGAAACACAGTGATCAGAAAAATAGATATTTCTGCTAAGACACTGCAGAAAATGAGAATGCAGCAAATACAATTATTTTTATTTGTCTTACAGATGAAGCAGGTTTGTGACATGTTAGTAAATTTTGATAAAAACTCTTAGACATCACTGAGTGTTTAGGATTTTTTCTTTTGCAAAGTACTACGGATGCCCCGATGGAAATGTATATCTATTCCAAAGAAGTATTGTCCGGGCCTCCGCTGGGAAGGAAATATAGCGACCAGACCTCTTGAAACTTTATTTGAATACCCCTGTTATTCACTATCGTTCAAAAGTGTGATTTTTTTTTTTTTTTTGAAAGACTATTATGGTCTCCAAAGCTGCATTTTTTTACCAAAAATTATGTAAATATCTGATGTTATGAAATATTATAACAATTTAAAATTACTGTTTTGTGTTTGAATATACAGTATATTTATTTTTAAAGTAATGTATTCTTGTGATTGCTGAATTTTCAGCATCATTACTCAAGTCTTCAGTGTCACATGATCCTTCAGAAATCATTTCCTAATATTATCAATGTTGAAAACAGTTTTTGATGAATAGAGAGTTCAATAAAACAGCATTCATTTGATATAGAAATCTTTTGTAACATTATAATTTTTTCTGTTTGCTCAATTCAATACATCCTTGCTAAAAAAAAACATAACATACTGACCCCAAACTTTTGAACGGTAGTGTGTATTTCTTGAAAGTTCACAATAATATTGATCAAGTAACCTTAATCTAAACTTCACATTGCCTTTGTATCTCCCCCTCAAGGTACGAATGAACATCCGGTCACCTTTAGACTTTGAATGGCAGAAACAGTCCCGCTTCTATTACATAGAGGACACGGACAGATGCATAATCCAAATCACAGACGTGGAGTTTGATTACTGTAATGAGTATCTGGGCTGCACGGATCGTCTGGTTATTACACCTCTAACTGACAGGCGAGTGTAGATACATTGAAGAGGCCAGGTCCTAGAAACTAAGACAGCGTCAGCAAAAATGGCTCTTAATGAGTAGCACCCGTTGTCTGGTGTGTTAACCACTTGTTTATTTTGGTTGGTTCTTCGCAGATGTTATATCACATTGTCCCAGGCTTTAGGGATGAGTATGGGAGGGGCCCCTGCTGGCCCTGCTGGCACAGGAAAAACCGAAACCACCAAAGACATGGGCCGCTGCCTGGGAAAATATGTGGTTGTCTTCAATTGCTCTGACCAGATGGACTTCCGTGGACTGGGCCGCATCTATAAAGGTAGAGTGCACCTTAACTAACTTCTCAAACTGCTTTCTTCTCTTCCACCTCTAAAATAATCTTAACAGAGCACCTGTTTGACCCTTAATCAGAATAGTGGATGCATTTTAAAGTGTGTGACCTTTTTCGTTGGTACTTCATGTTTATAATGTTTGTCAAACAGGATTAGCCCAGTCTGGCGCATGGGGCTGTTTTGATGAGTTTAACCGCATTGAGCTGCCTGTGCTCTCAGTAGCTGCTCAACAAATCTACATCGTCCTGCAGTGCAAGAAGAACAAAAAAACTCAGTTCATATTCACAGATGGAGATTTGGTGGATATGGATAAAGAGTTTGGCATCTTCCTTACTATGGTAAAGTGATACATTTTAGCCCACCTTGTCCTTCATGTAATTAATTTGCAGTCATCAAGTAGCTTGCTGGGGAAACACCTACATGAATTTTCATTCATATTATTTCTTCTATATTTTCCCCTCCATTCATTTGTTGTTGTTTTTTTATCACAGAACCCAGGTTATGCTGGTCGGCAGGAGCTGCCCGAGAACTTGAAAATTCAGTTCCGCACAGTGGCCATGATGGTGCCTGACCGAGCCATCATCATGAGAGTGAAACTTGCCAGCGCAGGTTTTCGTGAAAATCAAGTCCTCAGCCGTAAATTTTATACTCTGTACAAACTGTGTGAGGAACAGCTTTCTAAACAGGTATACCCACAATATATTACTAGCTAAATATCTTGCCTTTTTAATGTATCACAAAGCCCTACCATTTCAGTCAAGTCACACTTATTTATATAGAGCTTTATACTAGCACATTCACATCAACAATTAGGGAAATAACTGTTTTAATGCTGCAAACTTCATCAATCAGTTGAGTTCTTACCACAGTTTGAAATATTTGGGGGGGATAAGCATGTTATTAATTTTAACTATTATTAATTGTGTTATTGTTGTTGTTATTGTTATTTATTTTTGTGTTTTTGTTTGTGAAGATCATGTTTTTAAATTATCATGTTTTTAAATTATTGTTTAAAATGTATCACTCTTCAGTTTGCCATGAATATAACCTTTGATGCTGATATGGCGTAAAGTGATAGATAAATAAATACATTAGATGTTTTCTTTGTTGATGGTCATGACATAGATCTTCCTGATAATATTCATAACTTTTTATCGTTTAACAGGTTCATTATGACTTTGGCTTGAGGAACATCTTGTCCGTTTTGAGAACTCTGGGTGCTGTAAAGAGATCCAACCCAAATGAGCCAGAAAAGACTGTAGTCATGAGAGTTCTGCGTGACATGAACCTCTCCAAACTGGTGACTATGATTGATCCAAATCTAAATAAAAACAGCACCTTGAAGCAATAGGATAAATGTGTCAGTGTCACAGACATTCTTAGCAACTGACTCTATTCCTGCCTCTTCCTCCATACAGGTGGACGAAGATGAGCCCCTGTTCATGAGTCTGATAAACGACTTGTTTCCGGGCATCATGCTGGATAAAGCTGGTTATCCTGAGCTGGAAGGGGCTATCACAAAACAAGCTGAAGAAGCCGGACTGATTGCACATCCACCCTGGATTCTCAAACTTGTGCAACTATATGAGACTCAGAGAGTGAGACATGGTTAGTCTTTATCCATTTTACATCTATTAAAGTTATAAGAATGAGATTTTCTCAAATGCCCAGACTGTAGGCATGCACATTTTGACAACGTTGTCCTTGGCTTGCACTCAACCATCAATATCTTCTCTGTGCATAGGTATGATGACCCTTGGCCCCAGTGGAACAGGAAAGACCACATGTATCCACACTCTAATGAAAGCCATGACAGATTGTGGAAATCCACACAAAGAAATGAGGATGAATCCCAAGGCCATTACTGCCTCCCAGATGTTTGGCACATTGGATGTGGCCACAAATGACTGGACAGATGGTATCTTCTCCACACTTTGGAGGAAAACTTTAAAGGCCAAGAAGGTGAGAGAGTTGTGTCACAAGCAATTTACGGGATTGAATGTCATGTTTAATCTTTCACTTTGACTCTATTGGCAATATAAGCAATTTTCTTTCATTTGTTTGTCATTAGTCACATTTTTATGGGTCCAACCCCAACTGATGAATATGTCTTTGAATGGCAATTAGATATTTAATTACTTGTTGACCTGGTGCTCATGACTTTCAATTGTAAGTCATTAAAAATTCCAATTATATTACTCCATGGTATAACATTTCACAGGGAGAACACATATGGATTGTTCTTGATGGTCCAGTTGATGCCATCTGGATTGAAAATCTCAACTCCGTCTTAGACGACAACAAAACCCTCACCCTGGCAAATGGAGACAGAATACCAATGGCTCCCAACTGCAAGGTGGTATTTGAGCCACACAACATCGACAATGCATCTCCTGCCACTGTGTCCCGCAATGGAATGGTCTTCATGAGCTCCTCTGTTCTGGACTGGCAACCCATACTGCAGGCCTGGCTGCAAAAGATCCCAGCAACACAAGCTGAAATGCTACTGGCCTCCTTCAACTCTATCTATCAGGTGACAGCTAGACATTAGGGCAGTATTTTGCATGCTCTCTGATACATAGGTTATTGGAGTACAGCTTAACTGATACAATAAGAATATTTAGCTTCATTTTGACAAGGTATCTAGAGATAAAAGATATAAACATCAATATAAAAAAGATCAATACAATGCTTTGTTACCATTAAGCTTCTAAGCCATTTAGGGGTTTATGAATGAAAAGTTCTATTGATTCTTTGACATTGCCTAGGGAAAGGTCAGATAATTTTTTACACAGTTTTGAAGAGCTCTCACAGACTGTTGATCCTATGAAACTGTGAGATATCTAAAACTAATTGCATTATTAATTTACACACCTTTCCCTGCTAACTTCTACATTTTTCACAGGATTTGATGAATTTTGTTTTCACTGCGGTTTCCCCCAAAATGCAGCTGCTTGAATGTATGTACATCAAGCAGACCATTGATTTGTTAAAGGTAAACTGTGATGCACAAACACAATTATTTTCAGGAATCATTAAATGAAGTAACAAGCCAAATGAGGCTGTAAAGCTTGAGTAGCGCGTTACATTAATATACACTAACAATATGTGTCATGCATAAGATCTTAAAAATATAAAGATCATAATCTTGAAAGTCAAGTAAAAGATAATGTATTTATTTAACACAGGGCCTATTGCCAGAGGTTGAAGAGAAGCACCTAACAGAGGCATACATCAACCGTCTCTTCCTGTTTGCTGTGATGTGGTCTGTTGGTGCTTTGCTGGAATTGGAAGATCGAGTCAAGATGGAGGTGTTCCTTAAAAAGCACAATGCCAAGTTGGACCTGCCCTACACAGAGGGGGACCAGACTATCTTTGAATTTGTAGTCAGTGTGACTGGAGAGTGGGATCTCTGGTCTACAAGGGTAAGATCATTAAAAGGTTAGTTCACCCAAAAAAGAAAATTCTGTCATTAAGTACTCACCCTTCCCGATTTCATCAAAAATATCTTAATTTGTGTTCCGAAGATGAGCTAAGGACTTAAGGATTTGAAACGACATGAGTAATTAATGACATAATTTTCTATAATGTTTAATGTTAAGTATATATTGAAACCCATTAGTGATCTTTAATTATTGTCTGTCACATGCCACAAGTTCATGAATTAGCTTGCCTAATTTTCCTTAGTTTTCTTTTTTTGCCACACCTCCTGTTTATCTTTTTATTCAGAGCATGAATGGTTTGTCATAACTTTTTCATGATTTGTCATAATACCATTTAATTGCAATGTCATCATTAGGTGCCGGAGTATAACTACCCCAAAGACACGGTTCCTGACTATGCCTCCATTCTCGTACCTAATGTCGACAATATACGGACAGACTTTCTCATGCAAACCATTATGAAGCAAGGCAAAGCTGTTCTGCTCATTGGTGAACAGGGAACAGCCAAGACAGTCATGATCAAGGTGCGTGTCTGTTTCAGTTAATCCACGCTATTATGAGCAGCATAACATAATTGCCTGTAAAATATGTACTATGATCTATGAATGTATTACGAATAATTTAAAACTATTATAATTATTTTAAATTGTAATAATATTTCAAAATATTATTCGATTTTTGATTGAATCAAAGCAGCCTTGGTGTATTAAAAAATTGTACCGACTCCAAACTTTTGAACTTTAGTATATAGCTGAACTTAATTTAAGGTAAATAGAATTTAATCTATTTTAAGCAAAAAAAAAAGTGCATTAGAAAACAAGGCATCTGAGTTCTGCAAGTCATGCTATCCAAACCTTTCCACAGGGCTACACCAGCAAGTATGACCCAGAAACACAGATGAGCAAAAGCCTAAACTTCTCCTCGGCTACACTGCCTGGCATGTTTCAGCAGACCATCGAAAGCTATATAGACAAACGCATGGGCACCACCTACGGACCTCCCGGAGGGAAGAAGATGACCGTCTTCATTGACGACATCAACATGCCAGTTATCAATGAGTGGGGCGATCAGGTAAGGAGTCACATGCTCCTTTTGCCAATTTCTATGAGCACAATGTATATTATATAGATAACCTCAACAGACATGGACTCTAATTTTGGATTCTAATCTTGCGGGGTTTGTCAAATAACAAACATTCTTAAGTTCAACTACAATCCCAGAAAAATGTACATTAGATACATTAGACGCTACCATATTATCATGGCATAATAAATCGAATAAAAGGGCCAACCTTTTATTAAGTAAACAATAATAGCATCCTATTTCTTATTCTCCTTGACTGAGCATCTAGTGTTGAATGAAACCTTTATTGCCTCGAGGGGAATTTGTTTTGCACTCACCAGTTTTTTTGTTCACCACTCAGATCACTAATGAGATTGTTCGTCAGCTGATGGTGCAAGGAGGTTTCTACAGCCTGGAACGGCCTGGGGAATTCACCAGCGTAGTCGACTTGCAGCTGGCGGCTGCCATGATCCACCCTGGAGGTGGCCGCAATGATATCCCCCAGCGACTCAAACGCCAGTTCTGTGTGTTTAACTGCACTCTCCCATCCAACTCCTCTATAGATAAAATCTTCCACACACTGGCCAGTGGGTATTTTTGCTCAGAAAGAGGCTTCCCGGACGAGGTGTGCTCACTGGCTGCCGCCTTGGTTCCTACTACCAGGAGAGTGTGGCAAGCAGTCAAAGCTAAGGTACTGCTTTGATAATTTTATCAAAAGAGTCATTACTCTCTGTACATTAAACGTAGGGGTGGGACTCTGTATTGTAGGCTCCTCAAAATTTGGTTTCTATTCAGGAAATCATTAAGTTTTTTGATAGTTTTTAAACATGCATGCTTTTTGTCACAGCACAAGGTGATCCAAATTATTAGAGAATGGTGTCCTCTTGTGGTCAGTATGCTTCAATGTAAGCTGTAAACTTGATTCTGTAGCAGTTGATCAACATGAATGACATTTATCTTTTGGGCCTATATAGACAATAGAACATTATATTCTTATCCTGTAAATTATTTATGTGAAAATTATGATATTATGGTAGCTATGTAATATATTATATATACTTTAATGTTAAAAAGTTTGAGGTCTGTAAGATTTTTTTTATTATTTTTATTATTACTTTTATTTAGCTAGGATGCATTTGTGACATTTATAATGTTAAAAATATTTCCATTTCAAATAAAAACAAATATATAAATTATCTTTCAATTCATAAAAGAATCCTAAAAAATGTATCATGGTTTCCACAAAAATATTAAGCAGCACAACTGTTTTCAACATTGATTATAATAAATTGTTTCTTGAGCAACAAATCAGCATCATAGAATGATTTCTGAAGGATCATGTGACACTGACTACTGGATTAATGATGCTGGAAATTAAAAAAATTGTAATTTCACAATGTAATAATATTTCACAATATTACCTTTTTACTGTATTTTTATTATAGCATAAGAGACTTCTTTCAAAAACATTTAAAAAATCTTACCAACCCCAAACTTTTAAACAGTTGCATATATTAATAAAATAATAATTTTTATTTAATGTTGTTTTCAGATGCTGCCTTCCCCAGCTAAGTTCCACTACATTTTTAATCTGCGTGATCTGAGCAGGATATGGCAGGGAATTCTCACTGTGGGATCAGAAGTGTGTAAGACGCCTCAACTGATGGCATCTCTTTTCCGCCACGAGTGCTCACGGGTTATCGCTGACCGCTTCATTGATCAGAAAGACAGAGAGACATTCGATGCGATTTTGGAGAGGGTGTGTCTCAATTATTACAGGCTTCATGATCTGTTACCTCATGCACAGGATGTTTACTACTTTTTTTTTATTCTATTTATTGGGTTTAGTAAAAGAATCATAGATTTTATGCAATTAATATGCATTTCTTTACATGTACAGTTAGGTCCATATGTATTTGGACACAGGCACAATTTTTCTTTTTTTCAGGTATTTACCAACACATATTCAAGCTATAGTTATTTAATGGATATGGGCTGAAAGTGCACACTCTCAGGTTTAATTTGAGGGTATTTACATCCAAATTGGAGGAAGGGTTTAGGAATTACAGCTCTTGGGAGAGCCACCCCCCCTTTTTCAAGGGACCAAAAGTAATTGGACAATTGAATCAAAAGTGATTTCATGGACAGGTGTGGGCTATTCCTTCGTTATTTATTCATTAATTAAACAGGTAAAAGGTCTGGAGTTGATTCTAAGTGTAGTATTTGCATTTGGAATATATTGCTGTGAACCTACATCATGCGTTCAAAGGAGCTCTCCATGCAAGTAAAACAGGCCATCATTAGGCTTCAAAAACAAAATAAATCCATCCGAGAGATAGCAGGAATATTAGGAGTGGCCAAATCAACAGTTTGGTACAATCTGAGAAAAAAAGAATCCACTGGTGAGCTCAGCAACATAAAAAGGCCTGGACGTCCACGGAAGACAACAGTGGTAGATGATCGCAGGATCCTCTCCATGGTAAAGAAAAACCCATTCACAACATCCAGCCAAGTGAAGGACACTCTCCAGGAGGTAGGCGTGTCATTGTCAAAGTCTACAATCAAGAGAAGACTTCACGAGAACAAATACAGAGGGTTCACCACAAGGTGCAAACCATTCGTAAGCATCAAGAATAGAAAGGCCAGATTAGACTTTGCCAAAAAGCATCTAAAAAAGCCTGACCAGTTCTGGAAAAGCATTCTTTGGACGGATGAAACTAAAATCAACATGTACCAAAATGACGGGAAGAAAAAAGTATGGAGAAAGCTTGGAACAGCTCATGATCCAAAGAATACAACATCTTCTGTTAAACATGGTGGAGGCAGTGTGATGGCATGGGCATGCATGGCTTCCAGTGGCACTGGATCACTGGTGTTTATTGATGATGTAACAGAAGACAGAAGCAGCCGGATGAATTCTGAAGTGTATAGGAATATACTGTCTGCCCAGATTAAGCCAAATGCAGCAAAGTTGGTTGGACGGCGCTTCACAGTACAGATGGACAATGATCCAAAACACACTGCAAAAGCAACCCAGGAGTTTTTTAAGGAAAAGAAGTGGAATATTCTGCAATGGCCGAGTCAATCACCTGATCTCAACCCGATCGAGCATGCATTTCACTTGCTGAAGGTAAAACTAAAGGCAGAAAGACCTACAAACAAACAACAGCTGAAGACAGCTGCAGTTAAGGCCTGGCAAAGCATCACAAAGCAGGAAACCCAGTCTTTGGTGATGTCCATGAGTTCCAGACTTCAGGCAGTCATTGCCTGCAAAGGATTCTCAACAAAATATTAAAAATGAACATTTTATTTATGATTATATTAATTTGTCCAATTACATTTGAGCCCCTGAAAATAGGGGTACTGTGTATAAAAATGGTTGCAGTTCTTAAAATGTTTACTTGATATTTTTGTTCAACCCCTTTAATTAAAGCTGAAAGTCTGCACTTCAAATTCATATTGATTGTTTCATTTTAATTTTATTCTGGTGGTATACAGAACCAAAAGTATGAAAATTGTGCCTGTGTCCAAATATATATGGACCTAACTGTATATCATCTGATTTCTCTACTTTTCTATGCTCTGTAGATCACAGTACAGGATCATGGTCCTAGTCTTTTGGAGCAGGGGCCATGGGAAGGGTACTTTGTGGACTTCCTGCGGGATGCTCCAGAGATGACAGGAGATGAACCTGAAGATGCAGAGGTTGACATACCAAAGATCTATGAGCCCATTCCTTCCTTCAAGGCCCTATCAGACCGCCTGTCTGTGTTTCAACAACAGTATAATGAAACTGTTAGAGGAGCAGCCATGGATCTGGTCTTCTTTGAGGTTAGTGGAACAAAAATGCTAATGTTAAAATGTTGCCAAAAGTGAACAGTGCTCCAAAATATGGCAAAGCTGCTCCCCTGGCATCCCAAGTTAGAGTCCTGACTCGAGGTCATTTACCGATCATGTTACTCATACACGGTGGCTCAGTGGGTAGCACTGTTGCCTCACAGCAAGAAGGTCCCTGGTTCGAGCCATGGCTGTGGAGTTTGCATGTTCTCCTTGTGTCAGCGTGGCTTTCCCCCACACAGTCCAAAGACACGTGTGTGCGTGTGCGTGTGCGTGTGTTTGAATTTCAGAAAGACCTTGCAAACATTGGCAAGAAAATTCATGGACAGTCTCTCGTGTCTGTTGAGCGATGGCCATAGGATCACCAGAGTCAGATATGACTGAAATGGTAAGATAGATAGATAGACATTTTTAATTAATCTCGCATTTACCTCTATACACTCTCACAGGATGCCATGATCCATTTGATGAAAGTCTCGCGGATAATCCGGACAGCTCGTGGTAATGCCCTATTGGTTGGAGTCGGCGGTTCTGGGAAACAGAGTCTCACCCGACTTTCATCCTTCATTGCTGGATACCAGAGCTTTCAAATCACAATGACAAGGTGAGAATATTATAATTCTTCTCAAATTTGATGGTTTGATTTCACAATGTTGTCATAAGGGCTTTTCACAATTGAAATAGTTAGTGCCCTGGGTCATTTTAAACCCTTTGTAAACGTTCTATCAAATGTGTGTAAATTTACTTTGGTGGATATTTATGTCCTTTTTAACTGTTTAGAGTCTACACAAAGTCAAATGTGATCATATTTAACATTATTTCTCCCCTTACAGAACATACAATGTGAGTAATCTAATTGAGGACCTGAAAGCCCTGTACAGAATCGCTGGTTTGGAAGGGAAGGGCGTGACCTTCATCTTCACAGACAATGACATCAAGGATGAAGCTTTTCTGGAGTACATGAACAACGTTCTGGCATCTGGAGAAGTCTCAAACCTGTTTGCTCGAGATGAGGTAGATGAGATCACCCAAAGTCTTATTCCCGTCATGAAGAAGGATCTCCCACGCTGCCCACCCACCATCGACAACCTCTACAACTACTTCCTGTCCAGGGTGCGAAGTAACCTCCATGTGGCTCTTTGCTTCTCACCAGTTGGTGAGAAACTGCGTTCCCGTGCCCTAAAGTTCCCCGGGCTCATCTCAGGCTGCACTGTGGACTGGTTCCAGCGATGGCCACGGGATGCTTTAGTAGCCGTGGCTCAGCACTTCCTCTCTAACTATTCACTGCGTTGTTCAGACGAGGTAAAGAAGAGCGTGGTGGAAACAATGGGGATGTTCCAAGACATGGTGGCTGAGATCTGCACAGAGTACTTCCAGCGCTTCAGGCGTCAGACCTATGTGACGCCCAAATCCTACTTGGCATTTATTAAGGGATACCAGATGATTTACTCAGAAAAAATTGAACATGTGGGGGTGCTTGCAGAGCGAATGAACACAGGTTTGCAATTACATTTGTTTTTGATTCAGAATTTTTTGATTTGTTGCTGTTCTTTACATTTGGATTAAACAGAAGTGAAAATGCTCTCAGCCTGGTATTTAGCATTACCATGGTCAAATTAACCTAATTATTAAAAGAACGATCTACTATGTAGCAGCATATTATCTGTCTATACTCTAAACTATTTAATCTCATCTGCAGGTCTCGAGCGCCTCATGGAGGCCGAGCAGTCTGTTAATGAGCTTCGTGGGGAGCTGAAAGAGAAGGAGAAGGTGTTGGAGGTGGCTAAAGTGAAAGCAGGTGTAGTTCTACAGGAGGTCACTGCCAAGGCACAAGCTGCCGAAAAGGTGAAGGCTCAGGTACAGAAGGTGAAAGATAAGGCCCAGGCGATTGTGGATGAGATAGAGCAGGAAAAAAAGGTGGCTGAGTCAAAACTTGAGGCGGCCAAACCAGCATTAGAGGCAGCTGAGGGTGCACTAAAGGTAGATGTCCGGAGCACGCCAAATCACCCGTAAAATCTGATTGAATAAATGCTTTGTAAACAGTATTTCATGTTTGCACTTGAAGACCTTACATGAATTTAGTTAACTTAAAGCTTTATACCATTTGTGGTTTCTAGACCATAAAGCCTGCCGACATCGCGGCAGTTCGTAAACTGGGAAAACCTCCACATCTGATCATGCGGATCATGGACTGTGTACTGCTGCTGTTCCAGCGACGCGTGGATATAGTCACCCAGGACCCCGAAAGACCCTGTGTGAAACCTTCATGGAGTGAAGCCCTTAAATTGATGAACAATTCTGCATTCCTCGGCACACTGCTGAACTTTAACAAGGTCAGGCAACACATTGTAATCCTGATACACAAATCTTGACTTTCAGTAGGTCTTTATTAAATTTATAGGTCTGGCTCTGAAATCTTTTTGGATGAGCCATGTTATTGTAAAGTAACGGATGCACACACCTGTGAGCTGTGACTACACATCACTTGATTTCAATATTAATTCTCTAAAACCTACTGTATTATTTTGATATGCAAATTTCTACGGCCTCTAAATTATCAACATGATAAAAACTTTGTTAAAAGCATGGTACATGTGCTGTTTGCTTTCTCATTGATTTTTATAAAGTAAACGTAAGAGGAGGGTTAATATTATATTCAGGATGGACATGATTTTAAAAGAGCACTTTGAAATCTTCCACAACAAATTTACTCATGTAACACTAGTAGTAAATCACTCCATCTCTCCCAGTTATTAATGCTATCTATATGTAACTCCCATCAATGTTTTGTGTTCTGCCATTTGAACTCTTCATAGCTGTTCAAGTGGAAACCCCCATATACATATATACACTGCTTATGATTAATATAGACTTTCTGCCATTCATTCCATCACTGATGGAGTGCCCTTTGGGATGTGGGTCGTTGGTTGCTGGAGCATGCATCTGTTCAGGCTATGTAAACAGGAATATAGTGTCCCAGTAATGATCCAAGTTTAGAGCAGCCTGAGGCCAATAGAAGTCAAATAGTTAGCATAGTCACAGTGGAATCAACACTAGGACAGAAATAAAGCAAAGATTAAACATATGAATTTCTATCTGACCTTATTCGACCCTTCCCTTTGGGTCAAAGTGTTTCGATGCATTAAAGTCATTAATGCATCATGGTTACTAATGAAATTCTGAGTTAGACTCAGAATGTGATAGTATATGTTTTCACAGTGCAACAGCATCACATTTTCTTTTGTTATTCTTTAAAGGACACTATAACAGAGGAGATGGTCGAACTGCTTACTCCATATCTGGCAATGGAAGACTATAACCTAGAAACAGCTAAGAGGACCTGTGGTAGTGTAGCAGGGCTCTGTTCCTGGACTCAAGCAATGGTGGAGTTCTTTGGCATCAATAAGGAAGTTCTGCCCCTAAAGGTGACAAAATATTCCACAATCTCATATTCATCACTGGGTATATAGTAAATAATTACACCACTGGTCAAAAGTTTGGGGTCAGTAGTTTTTTTTGTTACAATGAATTAAATGTTGTAAATAAGTCTCGTATGCTAACCAAGTCTGCATTTATTTAATCAAAAATACAGTAAAAACAGTAATATTGTAAAATATTCTTACAATTTAAAATGACTGTTTTTAAAAATAACTCTATTTTAATATTTTTTTTTTAATTTAATCCTGATCCAAAGCTGATTTTTTTTTAGCATCAGTACTAATAACAATGTGTTCAGTGTCACATGATCCTTCAGAAATCAATCGAATATGCCGATTTAGAGCTGAAGAAACATTTCTCGTTGTTAGTAGTGTTGAAAACAGTTGAAAACTACTTATATCTCATTCTAAACCCTTTTTTTTTCTTAAATGGAACAGAAAAGAAGATTTTAAGCAGAATATCTTGCATATGTTTCTAGCTTTTAGAACAGAATTAATGTATTAATTTCCTGTATATGTGTGAATCGCAGACCAACTTAAAGCTTCAAGAGGCTCGTTTGACTGTGGCACAGGATGAACTATCAAATGCTCAAGAACAACTGGACTCGAAACAGAGAGAGCTGGACGAGGCTCAGGTGTGATATATATTTTTAAGGCTTGGAACCAATTACCGTTTTTTTTTTTATAAGTAAATTATCTTCATGGCTCGATTACATTAACAGTTCTCAAATGTGCATTCTTCTGCAGATACGGGCAGAACACCACTTTAAATTCTCTGCTTGAAGGAAAAAATTAATTCAATATGTTAGCATTTCTTAAGTATAGTCAACACCAATGTTTGTATTTGCATTCAGAATTTTCTAAAATTTCTTCAACTGAAGTTCAAGTTTACCGGTATATGAATTTCCAAAAGGTTTAAAATCTCAGATGAAATGTGGAAACATTTTTTACACAGGCAATGTATGACACTGCAATGAAGGAGAAGCAAGACCTGCTGGATGATGCTGAGGCATGCAAGAAGAAAATGTCCAATGCCGTGGCTCTTATAGATGGTCTTGGTGGAGAAAAGGTTTGAAAATTCCTTGCAAGATTTAGATCTTTAAGTTATAGAGTAGAATAATCTAATCTACCAACTGGTGTCTATCGCCAGTTGGTCGGTAACATTTTTATGAATTCTAACAATACAATGTTGTGAGAACGTGAATGGTGCTTGGGACAGACAGTTAAGGGTCAAGACCTGAAAAGCACTGTTTATTTCATTTGTATCTTTGTTCTATGGTATTTATTTGTGCTATTGCTTGTAATATGATTAAAGACAAATTGACAGTCTGTAATAAAATAAGAGCAAATAACCAAGTTTTAAATGTATATACTTATGCGTGTAGGTTTAGCTGTGGTATCAAAATTGAAATAGAGAATTATGAATTTTCTCTGGTATCTACATTTTTGGTGTCATAACTTGTGGCAAAACTTTGTTTTAGGCCCTGGCTACACTACAGATGTTTTACTGCAAGCCATGAAATGACACTCTTTAAAAACATCCAAACAGTTGAACTGTGTATGTGCACGTTCTTATGTTTGTCTTAGATTCGCTGGACAGAGAGCAGTGCTCAGTTCGAGAAGCAAATCAAAGATTTGGTGGGGGATGTGTTACTAGCCACTGGATTTCTGTCCTACTCTGGGCCTTTCAACCAGGAGTATCGCAGCCTTCTCATGCAACAGTGGAAGAAAGAGATGAATATCCGCCACATCCCTTACAGTGAGGTATGTAGTCTTTTGTGTGTAAGAGGTCAACAACAACAACAAAAATCTATTATTCCTTCAAGCTTTTTTGTTTGAGATATATACAGTGTATATATATATAATTATATATAGTTTTTTTTTTTTTTTTTTTTTACAGTTTATTAATCTTATAAAATTGTTTTCCTGCACAGAACCTGAATTTGATCAATATGCTGGTGGATAATGCAACTATAGGAGAATGGAACCTGCAGGGTCTCCCCAATGATGACCTGTCCATTCAAAACGGCATCATCGTGACAAAGGCTTCTCGTTATCCTCTGCTCATTGACCCACAGGGCCAAGGCAAGATCTGGATCAAGAACCGTGAAAACAATAATGACCTACAGGTACTGATTTAATACCAGTTTTAATCTTAATTCTGTAATATGGTTTTTTTTTGGATTATTATCTTTACTATAATTATTATGTAATTTTTTTCATTATTATCTTTACTATAATTATTATGTAATTATGTAAATCAGTGTAATTAAATCATTGAATGTAGCTACTATGAACAAAAGTGTTGGATTTGGGCTTTACCTGTCAATTGAGCAAAGAGAGCTTCTTTTTTTTTTCTTTTTTTTGCCACCAGGTTACATCTCTAAACCACAAATATTTCCGAACTCATCTGGAAGACTGCCTGTCCCAGGGTAAACCTTTGCTCTTAGAGGATGTTGGGGAAGAGCTTGATCCAGTGCTGGATAACATTCTGGAGAAGAACTTCATTAAGTCTGGAAAAACTTTTAAAGTAAGTCGTGACTTTTTTTTTTTTAATTAACATTTCTACTCTTTATATAATCAGTCTCCTCAGGGATTTAGTAGACCAAGCTAAGAACTTTTCTCTTGTGTTAGGTTAAAGTCGGGGACAAAGAAGTGGATGTAATGAAGACATTTACTTTGTACATTACAACGAAACTAGCCAACCCCGCATACAGTCCAGAGATCAACGCTAAAACAGCAGTGGTGGATTTTACTGTCACTATGAAGGGTTTGGAAGACCAATTACTCGGCAGAGTCATTCTCATAGAGAAAAAGGCAAGTAGAGAGTGTGTTATCTTTAGTATCATTAATACACCCTTATAATTGTTATTAATATTTGAATGTTTTTATTTTTATATTTTCCTTTTTCATTTGAATTTTTGTTACATTTTTAATCATTTTGTTGTGTTTTTGTCTCTTTTTATCCATATATATTTATTTTTTTTCATTATTTTTTTTTTTCATTTTAGTCTTCGTAATTTTAGTACTTTTTTAATTTAACGCTTTTGTTTCAGTTTAGTCATAGTAATTACTTAGTAAATGTTTTTTTTTTTTCAATTAATGAAAATGTTTTAGTTAAAAATAATAACCCTTTTCTGACACACAGGTTTAAAATTTTGTATTCTGTGCAAAATATAATATAGCTTTCAGATTAAATGTCTATTTAATCATTAACTTTCCAATCAAGGAAATGGAGGCTGAACGTGTAAAGCTCTTGGAGGAAGTGACATCAAACAAGAGGAAGATGCAGGAGTTGGAGAGCAATCTTCTGTACAAGTTAACCAGCATTCAGGGCTCTCTAGTAGAGGATGAGTCTCTTATCGAGGTGCTCAAAGTCACCAAGATTATAGCACTGGAGGTACTTTCTTCATTTATAGTCATGTGCTTTTATGCTGACTCATAAAACTGACAATGATGCTTACTCAACCTTATTGTTTTCCTCTGAAATTAAACTGTGTTTTGATAGCTGAAATCTTCTGCCATCCCATAGGTGAGTCAAAAGCTAACAGTTGCTGCAGAGACAGAAATTAACATCAACCTCACTCGAGAGGAGTACCGTCCAGTGGCCACCAGAGGGAGTATCCTCTATTTCCTGATTGTGGAGATGAGCCTGGTCAACATGATGTACCAAACCTCACTTCGTCAGTTCTTGGGCATCTTTGACATGTCGATGGACAAGTCGCCAAAGTCCCCGATTACAGCTAAAAGACTAGACAACATCATGGAGTACCTCACTTTTGAAGTGTTTCGCTACACCGCTCGAGGACTCTATGAAGATCACAAATTTATTTTTACCCTGCTTCTGACTTTAAAAATAGACCTTCAAGCTAAAAACATTTCCCACAGCGATTTTCAGACCTTCATCAAAGGTTTGAACCATATTGTTTTGAAAATAACATGTTGTCCACTTTTAGTTTTAGTCTAATTTTAAGAGTAGTTAAACTCAATATGTTTAATGTAGGCCTATGTCTTTAAATCTCCCACAATTCCCTGTAATACAGCACTTTGGAATCCCTTTATGAACTTATTTGAGGCCAAGTAATTCATGTTCTTCAATCTTTACCCTCTTTCAGGCGGAGCATCTCTGGACCTAAACTCTGTTGAGCCCAAGCCAAGGCGCTGGATCCTGGACACAACGTGGCTAAACCTGGTGCAACTGTCCACCCTGCCCCAATTCACTGCTCTCCTAACCCAGGTGGCCCGCAATGACCGTGCCTGGAAGAGCTGGTTTGATGAAGCCACTCCAGAGGAGACTCCTCTTCCTGATGGTTATGAGAGCCAACTGGATGCATTCCGCAAACTGCTGTTGATACGAAGCTGGTGTCCTGACCGTACCATTGCACAGGTGCAGGAAATCCTATTTTCTGGCATAAAATGCTTTCTCCTACTGTACCTTAGTTTAAAATGCAGAGCAGCGTTATTTTAGTATCATTATTATAATATCTTAGTATTCATGAATGTGGTATTTATGAAAGTATTTGGAATATTAGTATTTTAGTTTTATATTTCACATTTTAATTTTAGTTTTAGTAATTTTTATTAGTTTTTGTTGTTAAGTACCTCCATTCACTCTTTGTTGAAAAAGGAAAAAAAGGTTTTTGTTGTAATGATCCAGTCCCTTCTAACCTTGACAATACACCAGGTGAATTTTGTATTTTGACATTAGGGTTTTAAAAAACATCAAACTTTGTTTTTTCAAAACAAAAGAGGAGAGTGTCTTTTGTGAGCTCTTAGAAGCAACTAACTAGACCCTCCAGTCTATTAAAAGACCCTGTGAAGTGAATTTGAACAGCTGATCAACCAACAAGATGAAGATTGTCACTTAACATTCCATAATCAAGCCTGCCTGTTATGATGTTTAACACTCTTCGGTTAAAAGTAATAGCAAAAATATAAAAAATAATATTTGCATTAAGAAAATAGTTGTATGGTGCCATGTGATTGACTGGCCATCCATCTAGGGTGTTTCCCTGTCTACTGCTCATGATGCTGGAATAGGCTCCAGCATTCCCTTGACCCTACACACTTTGATTTCCTGCCAAATTTCAACCAGCAGAAAAGCTGACCAGCAGAATTTTACATGTTGCACTTTAAATTTGTATTACTTTTGTTTCGCATACAGAGACACTGACAATCATAGATTCAACCACTTTGCTCTTAAAATGAGCTATAAGGTTATACACATGCTGTAGATTTCCCAGTACACCTGTTCATCCTCCGTCACTCACTGGGTTATATATGTGAGATACTATTTTAACAACACTCGCATGTTAGCATGTTGTACTTTAGTGTAATAATAATTTGACAAAGATTTCCTTTTACATGTAAATATAAGATTAAGAAATGTAATCTTAGTGTAGTACGATTCTTCATTTGCAAACACTGTCCAACTATTGGCAGTCTAAATATCACCTTTGAATATTATGTGATTTAGCCACCAAATTAAAAAAGCATATGATCTTAATTTATATATATATATATATAGATGTAGATATAGCATTACAGTTGCTGAGCAAATTCAAAGCAATGACAAGGAATCACTGACCTCTGACCGTGTGTGGGTGTGTGTTATTGACAACACTATATATATTTATATAACATTATTTAGGGAGATTATGTTAGGATGTCTAAATTATAATTTCTATAAACTTCCGTTTGAGCTAATTGATAATTGAACAGATTCTCTCAAGTATTTAAAAGGACAAAATGTATTTAAAATGGGCATTTTTGCCATATTTTGTTGAATTTGAATATAAACTCATTTTATAATTTGCTCCTTGTTGTTCGGTGCTAGGCACGTAAATACATAGCCGAATCAATGGGGGTGAAGTATGCAGAAGGAGTGATTCTGGATATGGAGGCCATGTGTTCAGAAGCTGAGAAAAGGGTACCTCTAGTCTGCTTCCTGTCTATGGGTTCTGATCCCACGGAGAACATAGAGAGACTCGCCAAGTCGAAGGTATGAATAATTATTAACAATTATTACATGCTTTTCCATAATACTTGATTCTTATTGGTTAGTTGAGGCAGTCTGAAGTCAAATATTTGTATATTTGACTGTTGCCCCAGTTAAACCATTTCTACAGACTGTAACCACCTTCGCACCCCACATTGAAACTATAATATAGTTTTAATAAAGTTTTGATGACTTCTGAGTTCCGAATATTTCTCAACAGTTTTCTTGTTATTTTGCAGGGTGTTCCTTGCCGGCCAATCTCCATGGGACAGGGACAGGAAGTGCATGCAAGAAGGCTTTTGGCCCAGAGCATGTCTGATGGGGGCTGGTTACTTCTGCAGAACTGCCATCTAGGGCTGGAATTCCTGGATGAAGGTCTAGAGACAGTCACCACAGCAGAGAGCATCCAAGACAGTTTCAGGTTTTGGGTGACTACAGAGGCGCACCCCAAGTTCCCCATTAACTTCTTGCAGTCTGCGATTAAATTCACCAATGAGCCTCCGCAAGGTAGAGAAGGGGAAAATTCTGTTTTTGTTCATTCTATTATTACTAGAAGTTAATTTTTACATTTTGCTGTTGTTACTTCCTTTTTTGCTAGATTTATCATTATCGTTATCAAAATAGTTTTCTGAATTTTCAAAGTCAACTTCATTAAAAACAAAGAAATAAAATGGAGAAATAAAATGCTAAGCATACAGATGACAGATAATGAGCGGTTAATAATCTGTTACGATGCAGGGGTGAAGGCCGGACTCAAGCGGACATACAATAGTGTGACTCAAGAACAGCTGGACATCACCAACATGCCTCAGTGGAGACCTCTGTTCTATGCTGTGGCCTTCCTCCACACCACAGTCCAGGTCAGGACAGCTGTTAGTTAAACCATGCCAGCAGGTCCTGAGTCCTCACATGCTTTAAAGTTCATTAGTTCATAGACATTTTTAATATTGCATTAGAGCTAAAATGCAGGCCATATGTCAGTTCTTTATTAAATATTAGTTCACAAATGACATTGATGCTTTTGTTAGTAATGTAATTAAAATAGCAACATTTGTCAGATGCAAATGGATTGTTTTTTATTACTCTATATGCAGTCATTCCCAAATATGTTTGTCAGCCAAACTTCTTATGCCTAGTTCACACTACAGGATTTTAAGCCCGATTTAAGCCCGATTTGAAAATCGTTGAGCTTGCCGACAGGTCGGGTTGTTATCGCGTGCAAATCGCGGGGGATTAGCGGCCGATGAACGCTCGCCAATCTGTTAGTATGAAAGAGCCAACAACGCATCAAAGACGCTCGCAGACGCCTCGCAGACGCGTCGCCGAGCCCAGAAAAATATCTAGCATGCTAGATATCTGGAGCTGTCGCACGACTCAACCACATGTGATGTCATGAGCTACAGCCAATCAGAGCAAGGCATGGGTTGAGGTCACTGGGAAAATACCATCTATATACTGTCTATGGAACATTTTTTTTTCTCAGAGCAAATCATCACGCAAACAGTTTGCAGCACTAATTTCTGTCTGACGTCCATATTCAAACAAAGACTCGCGTGTTGTGTACTTGTGTTCTTCTTCGCTGGGTAGTGGCGCGTGTGCTGTATTGCATCATTTCCGGTTCGTTTTATCGCATGATTTTTCGTGATAAAACGTGGTTTGTAGACAAGATAGAATCGTTGGGTGACAGAGTTGTTGTCAACTCGTGTAGTGAGTTCCTGTTGCGGATCAATCACGTTGTGTCGTGTGGTGTGAACAGCTCAACAACTTGAACACTCCTGATTTCACAGAGAACAAGTCATGTAGTGTGAACTGCACAGTTCAGCCCGACGTTTTAAAATCGGCATTAGATGTGAAATACTTGAAATAACCCTTGAGATTTCAAGTTAGTATTTAAAAAATGTAAAGACACATTCATGTTCATAGTTCTCTGATGTTGGTTACTGGTCACATGACATGCAAGTAAACAGATACAAATGTAATATTTTTTTAATTATTTGCATTGACTTTGTAGGTAGACTTTAAAGCAAACTCAAACCTTTTTTTATTTATAATTACTCAGTCCATATTACATTCACACTAGTGTTTTAGTGAAAACACTGTAAGCTGCTAACGTGTAAAGGAACACATTGCTTCACTCTGAAACATACATCGCAATGGACTACATATACTTATTTAAATCTCAGCCCAATTTAATTAATTATTAGCTTTTCATAAACTTACAAACTCCCTGCAGTTGCCTCACGAACATGTATGATTTCAGTTCATAGCCATTTTGTTGTTGTCCTCACTGTCATATTCCCACTAAAGGAGAGACGCAAATTTGGTCCACTTGGCTGGAATATTCCCTATGAGTTCAACCAGGCTGATTTCACATCCAGTGTCCAGTTTGTGCAGAACCACCTGGATGATATGGACATCAAGAGAGGAGTGAACTGGAATTGCCTGCGGTACATGCTGGGAGAGGTACAATATTAGCATGCCATTGTGTTTTTGTACCTCTTTTATTTGACACATCCAAACTTTTGGCAACAGATTTTTACTATCCGCTCTGTAGGTGCAGTATGGTGGGCGTGTCACGGATGATATGGACAAACGCCTGCTCAATACGTTCGCCCGTATCTGGTTTAGTGAGACCATGTTTGGGGACAAGTTCTGCTTCTATAAAGGATATACTATACCACAGGCCAGGATGCTACAGGATTACCATGCGCACATTGATACTCTGCCATTGGGTGATACACCTGAGGTGATACAGATTTGTATAATTTTTCTTTGGGGTTTGATGGGACAGCTGGGTGGTCGCATATTCTATAACCTATTGTAACCTAATTTTACTGTCCTGCACTTGTTTCTGTGACCTGAGCCTTGTCTTAAGCATTTCAATGCCCTGTTTACCAGTGTCAGCTGAACAAATGATAACTTGAACTTGAACTATTGATTCTAATTCTAATAGGTATTTGGCCTCCACGCCAATGCTGACATCACTTATCAGACCAACATGGCTAATGAAACCCTGAGTACCATCCTCAACATCCAGCCCAAAGACAGCAGTAGCGGGGAAGGCGAGACCAGGGAGGAGTCTGTCCAGAAAATGGCCAATGAGATGTTAGAAAAGCTCCCTGCTAACTATGTGCCACATGAGGTGAAGATGAAGTTATTGGGCCACCTATTTATTAGGGTGTTCTCACACTAGGTGATCTGAATTGTGCCCAAGCACATTTGACCCCCAAAATACAGTTTGTTTGATAATAATAAACAACTACTGCAGTCATATCCTGCACATCCATGACTGTTTCATGTTTTTGCAGGTGAAGAGTTGTCTACAAAAAATGGGTGCATTCCAGCCCATGACTATATTCCTTCGTCAAGAGCTTGACAGAATGCAACGCGTCATTGGACGTGTACGCACTACCCTCACCGACCTTAAACTTGCCATTGATGGTGAGCTTCAGAAACTTTCACCCACAGTACAGAAAACATGTTCATATTTTATTATTAAGATAAACATCAACAATCATCAGAAAAAGACTCTTATTTTGCTTTTGTATTGTAATACAATGATTTTGTAATCCCAAAGGGACTATAATAATGTCAGAGGACCTCCGCGACGCTCTGGACAGCATGTATGATGCTCGTGTTCCAAATACATGGCAAAAGATCTCTTGGGATGCTGCGTCTCTTGGTTTCTGGTTCACTGAACTCCTTGAGAGGAACCAGCAGTTTCACACCTGGACGTTTAATGGTCGACCTCATCAGTTTTGGCTCACAGGGTTTTTCAATCCACAGGTGGGGCAAAAGATTTGAGGACCTCCTCTTGTGTTTCATTTGACGCTTTCATGTCATGCAAATGATCAGGTTTCTCCAGTAACATACTTATTTAGTGTTTGTTCTTCATTGAAGGGGTTCTTAACAGCAATGCGTCAAGAGACCACTCGAGTTAATCTGTCTAAAGGCTGGGCCCTAGACACAGTCGTCCTACTCAACGACGTCACTCGTATGATGAAGGAAGATGTTACAGGCCCCCCTCCAGGAGACGTGGGCGGCGTCTACATCTACGGTCTCTTTCTGGATGGTGCTGGATGGGACAGGCGAAATGCAAAACTGACAGAATCATTACCAAAGGTATTCAGGGGAAGGATTTATTAGAAGACAATACATGGCCAAAAGTATGTGTATAACAGGTTTGGCTGTTTCAACTACAAACATTGCACAGACCCATATAGTCTTCTCAGTCAGAGAGACTTCCTGTGAACCCTTTTGTGTTGAAAAGCATGAAAATGCTCCTGTGCACAAAGTGAGTTTCATATAGAAATGGTTTTCTGAGCCTGGTGTGCACATGGTTTTGTCCATGTAGTTTAGCTGTCAATGAAATGGCTTAACTGTATAAGACCACAACAGTGACCATCCACTTTGTCAGCAGTCTTAATTTCTGTAGAATTGTTCCCATTCGATATATAGGATATATTTATAACGTCTTTTATGGACTATGATCTTGCGAACCCAAAGTCAACTAATCTGTCATGTATGACTGTCTTCATTTGCAAAGCCATGATATACAGTATGTATGTGTTTAATCTTGTTTGGTAGGTTCTCTTCACACCGTTGCCAGTTGCGCATGTGTATGCGGTGAGCAGCACCACAGAAACCAAGAAGCCGCCCATGAATCTGTACTCCTGCCCAGTGTACAAGAAACCAAGACGAACTGACCTGACATACATCTTTTCCCTGTTGCTCCGGAGCAGCCAGAACCCGGACCATTGGACACTGAGGGGAGTCGCTTTGCTTTGTGACTGTAAATAAATCCATAATTTGCTCCAAGAGTCCAAAGCTATTTTGACACATGAAGCTAGTTAAAAAAAAAAGAAAATGGAAATCAATAAATAAAACCAGGATATTGATTCGGGGAGTTCGTGAGAATTTATGCTAAATTTATTATTATTAATAATATGACCATTCTTGTCATTGATTTTAGTTGAATTTTATGTTATGGCAATTATTGTGCCATTTTGCTACGACTCGGAGTCGCACATGAATATCTTATTGAGATGGCAAGGATTTTACTGTGAAATTATTTTTTTCTTGTTTGAAAGCAGCAATAAAAAAGTTGAAATAAAAACATTTTATCTATTGTATGCAAAAGAAATGTGTATGTTTTTCTTAAACTATTCAGAAATGTCCCTTATAGTGGTCTACAATCTGGGATCGCTACTTTTCCAGTGCATTGATGTTGATGGATACATTATAACAGTGGTGTCCGAACTATGCGTATATATGACTTAAAACAATGTATTGAAGAAACATAATTGTTCCATTACAACTAGTGTTCTTGAGTGACATTCTTTATTCACACGTGAACATTTCATATAGAGCTCAAAGTGTGATTAAAACAAACAGGAAAGACAATCTCATGCTAGCAGTCTAAAAAGTTTGGACACCTGCATGATCGGAAATAACATGCCATACAGCAGCATTTGTTTTTTACTACTGAGATCTTTAAACAACAGACTGATTACTAATCTCTTATAATAAATCTTGATGACTAGTTATACACGATATGCATTTTCTTCCACAAACTCTTCAGAAACCAGCTGATTGAGTTAACATGTTTATTTAAAAATACTACAACTGAATAGTGATGGTTCATCACCAAAATGTGTTTGTTTTTTAAAATTTACATGAACAACACAGAAAGGCACAGAAAAATATTGTTATAAATGACTTGTCTGCACAGTTAGTTACATTCCAAAAACAACATCTAAATTGAATTTTTTAATTCTAAACTCATTCATTGTTGACATGCTAGATGTCAGTCAACACCATAATATATAGTTCTCCAGATAAAGTCCAAAATGCACTTCTGTTATCCATCTTAAGTACATTTTTTTTTAAATAAATGTAGCTATTTAAAGTAATTTTACACACATCTAACAAATAAAATGCTAATTAAATAATATGTAATTATGTGCACTTTCCTAAAAAACATTTTACCCCTTAATAAAGAATAGCGAGAGACAGCAGTGTCTTACAAAAAGATGTTTCCTATCATGGGGGACGCCACATTGGGATCACATGACCAGCTGACCACTGCTCACTATAGGAGTGTATGACATCAAAGACTGCGAGTGCGATTCGAAAGCATATGGCGTTACTTTGATGTCATAGACCGGTCGGTCTGCGCAGCACTTCTTCAAGTCGAACACACCTTATATCTATTAGTAGTATTGTAGGACACATCTGTGTGGGTGGAGTGTTTGTTTCCAAAAACCTTATATTTTGCATGATGTGTAAGGTCACGTGAGCAAACAGTAAAAAAAAACACAAAAAACAGTGAGTGCACCCTAATTTTAAATTAAAACCATAGCCTAGTCACCTCAGTACATCGGTTTAACATTCATAACCCTTCATACTGTAGTCCGTGACAGATGTAAACAACAAAATCAAAAGAAAAAAAAAATCTACGTATATTGTTTGTAGTGTACAACTTCCTCAATTCGCTCATTCAAGTGTCGTAAACACAATCCTCTGATCCATATGCTCAGAAGCAAGATCTCTGATCTTCCCAATCTTTCCACCTTCAAGTTCTCCATAATCTAATTCATATCTGTACATTAGTCTTTCCCAAATGTGATTGTCAGACTCGCCTTTTAAGAAAGCTGCTTCATATCATACATCGGCACTTCCGATTCCTCACCCTTGCCCTCCTCTGGACCTTCTTGTTTCTCCGTCGGCTCAGTGTAGGCCACCTCAGGGCTGGCCTTGCGACCCTTGGGTGGTGGGACGGGTGCCGTTCCTTCCGTGGTCCCTTCTGCTCCTTCCTGACCTTCAGCCACCGTCCTTTCCTTCTTCAGGTTCAGCTTTGCTGGCACGGTTTTCGTGATGGTTTCCTTGAAACGTTCCCCAGACTGTTTCAGCCGTTCCCCGGACTGGCGGATTCTCTCACGCCGATCGGCCGATACTATGCGCTGACCCAGGTTGTTGACCTTGGTGCCCAGGTTCTCTTTGGTCTTGGTCATGTTCTCACGCGAGAAGGTCTGCTTCAGGCTTTCGATGCGCTTCAGGCCGGTCTTCTTTAGTTTGGCAGCAGTAGATGAGTCGGCCTCCTCAACGACCATGTATTCCTCATCCGAGTCTGGGAGCGGGGCCTCCGGTGCATCTGGGTCTGTGGGAGAGTCTCCGCCCGTTGCTCCCTTCAGAGAGGCTTTGGAGCCAGCTACAGCTGGGACCTCGTTATCTCCCTGTGGAAAGACAATACATTTACAATAAACATACCATATATAGCAGATCTAAGACCTTTAATCAAATGGTTTTAGGCTACAAAGAAAAAAGTAGGCCTACATTCTGAACAACCACCTTCCATGTTTGCAAAGTTTATAGTTTGTTCAAATGTTTGAACAATATATTGCCATCAACATATTTGGATTATTGTGTGATGTTTGTGATTATGTGTTTTACAAAAATGTTCAGCTCTATACAAAACAAATATAATTAAGCCATCTTTTAAGAGTCTTGGTTCTAAGTGGTCACAAATTCCCCCCAAAAATGTACGCATAAGAAAGCCATAAACGATATAGCCTATATCATCATGCATAATTATGATTGCAAACGAAAGTGAATGATAATGTGACCAACCAGTTTCACGAGATACATGAAATTATTGTATGTTTACTTAAAGTCAAGATCTGAGGTAATTTTCACAATGGCTACTAACTGATGATAGAGAGAGACCTATTTTTTTTACAGTCTACGAGAGAGACGTGAAAGAAGCGCGGAATTCGCGACTGACCAATCAGAATCAAGTATTCCAGAAAGCCGTTTAATAATTTACAGACTTTTAAATGTAGGAATAAAAGTTTTCCTGACATTAAATACTATTTATTTTTTAATTTTATTACTAAAAAAATTCGATATCTAATTTAATGTAATGTAAAATCTGGGTTTACATTTACAATAAAAACAGTTGAGTCTGCTACTACTAGCCTACTTCTGGCCGGAAATAAACATCAGGTATGTTAGTAATTTTTTTGAACGCGATGTGCAGATAACTACTCACACATAACATTCACCTACAGTATCATACCCAGTAGGCTATATGTCAAATCACTATGAATCATACAAAATAAGTGAAAGTTACATGTTTCACTGTCCGTCGTGCTATTAGCCAGTTAAGGTTGAACCCTGCTTTGCGTGTCCACACTTCTGATAACGTGTCGCAAAACAAACAAAAAAACGCATTTTTATAGCCTAAGAAAAACACTATTGATAACAAACTGCCATTTTTCAATCGTTATAAATCACTCTGTCGGCAGCTTTTTTAACCATCACCGTCAGAGGCGAAAACACTATATTAGGACATGAAGCTTCAGTGCAGCTCTCAGAATAACCCTGAACAAATCTGTCAGCTGTTCTGCTGGTGGTAGCCTACTAGAGACGATGAAACCCATGGGCAGGAGCCTAATTAAAAGTATTGTTCGAGAAGGAAAATATGAGTTAATTTACGTACATGGGCAGCCCCTCTATTTTCCAGAAAATTCTCTATGATAAGGCTAAAGCAAATGGAGAACATTTCCTATGACAAATCTTCAAAAGATGTAGACAGCAACAAATACATTTGTATTGTATTTTATTTTACACATAATGGTCCCATAATTATGACTCTGGTTTATAAAAATAGACAGGTTAAGTCAAATTTGATTTGATTGATGCAGTACCTTGCTTTTGTACACACACAGTAAATATTGTCCAAATACAAGCTACGCCAAATGATTCTCAAGCTATAAATGTAACATCTATTGCAGATGAAACAATATTTCCAGATTTAGCAATGAAACATTCCTCTATGACGTCATAATTTCTGCAATCGATCTTAATCTCATTTCAGACCTTTAGCCTCATTTACATCCACAGCAATATTCCAAATAAGGCTTCATAGTTCAGTCTCTAAAACATTCAAGAGTGAATATTAATTCATTTTTACTCTTTCATGGATCACGTTACATGGTTTATTTGCTTAATACTCCAGACATCCTGCCACATATCAGATAAAATGGCCGCCAACCTAATCCTCCATTCGCAGTGGGGCCTGGCAGAACATTCCTACTGTATTGCTTTTGGCTGTAGGCCACATGACCTTCTAGTGTATCGTGATTTATCTTGGATCATGCAAGACCATGTATCTCGTAATTACCTGTCTATCATTGATGGGCCCGTTCCATAAGTTTGAAATGTTGTAGGACAAGCTCAGAGTAAAAAAAAAAAAAGAAGAAAATCGATGGATGGTGTTTCAACCATGATCACAGGAATATGGTCCGCTATTCTAAGGTTGTACCTTTCCAAAATTAGACCTGCCTTAGGAATCCAATCTCCAAATGGAACCCATAAAAACCCAGTCTGAAGAAAACATGCCACAAAAAGCAACAAGATCGTTTAGTCTTACCTGGTAGATGACGACCCGGAACTTGTTCTTGTTCAGCAGCTCGACTTGGGTTTCCTCCACCTTCTTGACACGCATGTTCTGCTTCTCCACCCGCACACGGACATCCTTGATGTGGCAGCTGACCTTGCGCGTTTTCTCCAGAAGTTTCTCCACAGTGCCACTCGTTGCCGTGTGCTCCTTCGTCAGCTTCACCACATCTGTCTGGATGGTCTTCACAGCGTTCTCCAGCTCCAGCTGCCTATCCTCCATGCGCTGCTGGCACGCCTGCACATTGTCCATGATCCCGGACACCCTCTCCAGCAGAGAGAAGATGTTCAGGGCGCTGGGCTCGTCCGCCACACCAGCCAGTCCCAGTTTGTCAGCCATGCTTGTCCTTGTAACACAGTGAGGACCCTAGACTAGAACTGCCGAAGGTCTCAGGTCCTGCTTCGGTGTATTTTCTGTTGGTGCACGGGAGGGTGTTGGGTTATCGTTTGGGACGCTGGATTGTGGGGCCGTGGTGGGCCCTGGAAGACTCTCGGATGAGACGGACTCGCCCTCTGACTGGAGCTTCATTAACTAACGTTCTGGAGAATATAGAAGCTCCTCCCTTCTTGTATATAGGGAACACAAGGTTCAAAGGCCAGACACAACTGGAAAAGAGCGCAGAGGGATTGGAAGGGGGCATCAAACCAACTCACCATGAATTCAGCGTTATAAATATCCACAGTAAGCTGACACCTCGTCATTTTTAGAAGATGCGTGTACAGCTGAGATAATGGAAACCCCCTTGATTCTTAACCAGACCATTTTTTACATGGAGATGAGACTGAACCTGGTACAGTCAAATTAATAAAAAAAAATAATAGCACAAACAATACGTTCTACCAACAATATGACAAAAGGTTCCAGCTTTACAATTAACAAATTTGAGAAATTTCACAACTCAGGGTGCAAGTTTGCTTACAACCAAATCCACAATGCTTTAAGATCGGCTTCAAGCATGACTTGACTGCCATGTTGCAACCTGGGGAAGATGATCCACCTTAAGATGGGACTGTACAAACTTGTGAAATGATGCCACCAGCTGCAGTCTATTCTTAAACCCTGGGCCGCCTAGAATTACTCATCACTCATATCGTAGCTGACCAAGGCTTACTTAATTCTCCAGAACTCTTCATTCAGCTCATACGTGACACCACTTTCTTACACACACAATCTTCACGTGAGCAAAGTCAAACTTTTACGATCAGATCTTTTTTCTTTCTTTCTTCTCAATGCAATCTGTTAATTTAATAATTCGATAACCCAAGATGTCACTCTTAAAGGGACAGTTCACCCAAAAATAATTTACTCATGTTGTTCTGAACCTGTATGACGTTCTTTCTTCTGTTGAACACGTTTTTTTGACCATACAATGAAAATCAATACATTTTTCAAAATATTTTCATGCTTCACATAAGTACTAAAGTCACTACAGGTTTGCAAACACATTAAATTATTAAATGATTTTGGGCGAACTATCCCTTTAAGACATTTTGTAAAGTTGTAAAGATGATGCTAATGATTTTAACCGGTCAAATTACATGAAATGCATTCCTATAATTAGATTACTCTGAGAGATCGTATTACTTAGGACAAGCCACATCCGAATGACTCAAGGTTTACCAACGAACTTTACACTGTGTGTAAGTGTACAGGCAACAAAAATATCTGTAAGACTGAGAATTAAATTTTATTAAATCTACAGCACTGGACACAGTTTCACAGGTCATGCGATATGCAGTTCATAGAATTAAATTAATGTCAATATTGTTCATTTCAACATTAACAACACCGATAACATTAGAACATAAAAACTACAAACATTTCAACATTGATAAGATTAGCTAGTCAAACACATTGCATTTCATTCTCTGGAATTCCCTTCAAAAGAAACTGTAAACGTCATCTCTTCGTCGGCGTACTTGTTCATGTCCAATTAAATTTGGTGTTCAGCTATGTTCGATTTGAAGAAATAAAATCAAATCAAAGGGGGCAGTTAAAGAGTTATATTTTCAGTAAAGTAGCACATTCCATGAAAATTGAGGACGTCCGTTTTTGTGGTACAGTTTGTGTGCCGAGAGTTACATTTAACAATACGTAAAAAAAATAAACTGGCACCAAAACCTAAAGGAAAAATAAAAACAAAAACAGAAAAAACTCGACAAAAAAAGAGCTGGCTTTTATCATTCATTTGACAATGTTTGCCACTGACATCAAGTACCTAAAATGTCCTGAAAACAAAAAAACAATAAGGCACCATCCAAGAAAATAATTAAATAAAATAACAAATAACCGTATTGTCCAGAGTTAAGAAAGCACAAAACAAAAAAGCACATTAAACTGTAATCCACTTGGTACAAAAAGTATAAAAAAATAAAATAAAAACAAGCTACATCATCCTTGAAGCGGTGTTTGATGAAAAGTTCTGCTTTTGCCGTCTTCCGCGATTATTCTTAGGACATTTCCTGTAAAAAACAAAATTATATTACACACACACCAACAAAAATCATATAAACAGAGTGTTAAACCGAGCATTATTTGGGGTAAATAGAACATTCAACATTAAGAAAATACATTAATGCATGCTTTTGCAAGATGCTAAAATTTTCATCGTTATCTACCAAACGCTGTTGTATTCCCTTGTTTGTTTCTTCCAGCACTCACCTGGTAATACACATGACCACTGCCACAATAATGGCGATCTGCACGGCTCCAATGATAGCAGCTATAAGCACATAATGAAGTTTCTGGCCACTGGGCACCACATACAGGATGTTAAAGTCGGCGATCTCCTCACACTGCGTCCCCGTGTAACCCGAATCACACCTGTGGAAATACAAGAAATCATTTTCCAACAAATGAACACCTGATAGGATGCACACAGTTCTGTGCAAGCAAACACCGGACGCTCACCGGCAGGAGGCGATGCCGTAATTAAATTCACACTGGCCATGGACGCAGAAGTTGGCGTAGTCATCTGAGCAGGGAACGGGCATCCAGCCGTATCCTTTTCCATCACCGGCTTTTGCTGGATCTAAAATAAAACAATCTACTTTTACTTCCCTATTGCTGAAAGTAGCACATTTAACTCCTAGATTTAGCTTTGTTTAAACTCAATTATACAGAACTATATAGTTGAGCAGTGCAATTTATGAAGGGTATGAGACAGTTTGAGGCATTTTACTTTGCAGCACAGTTAATAAGATACATTATTACAAACAGCCATGATTCTAGATTACAGGAACACGCCGACTTTTGGGGATTTAGCTTATTCACCGTATCCCCCAGAGTTAGATAAGTCCATACTTGCCCTTCTCATCTCTGTGCATGCCGTAACTCTGTCTGACGCACCCACCGCTAGCCTAGCTTAGCACAAAGACTGGAGGTAAATGGCTCCAGCTAGCATACTGCTCCCAATAAGAGACAAAATAACACTTATCTAACTCTGGGGGATACGGTGAATAAGCTAAAGTCCCAAAAAGTCGGCGTGTTTCTTTAACATTACAAGTCCAAAATTCACAGTAAAACTTTTGCAGTGAGTTTTTATTAAGTGAATTTTGATCAACTGAATTGACTTAAAATATGTTAACTATGTGACTACATAACTGCAATAACAACATGAATCTGATCGTTTTTAGTCAACATGAGCTTCAAAATTGGTCTTATTGGGAACAACTCACAGGTATTTAATAGTTTGGGGTCAAAATGCTTTTTTTTTACAGCAAGGATGCATTAAATTGATCAAAAGTGACAGTAAATAGATTATAATGTTACAAAAGATAAATAAATGCTGTTCTTTTGAACTTTCTATTCATCAAAGAATCATGAAAAAAAGTTTCTGAAATAAAGCAGCACAACTGTTTTCAACATATAAGAAGAAGAAATGCAGCAAATCATCATAAGAGTCTTCTTTAAAAAATATACAATAATACCCCTCAAACCTCATGTCATATAGAGACACATTTCACTATCCAATCAATACAAAATAGATAAAGACATGTTTTTTTTTATTTTCTCTTTAGATATTCTTCACAATGAAATATTTCACATTATGGAAGTAAAATTGTGAACACCATTTTAAAGTGACATTAGAGATTAAGATTAGAAATGCACTGACCAGTGAATTCTGGCTTGTAGGGAAGTCCAGCTTCAGTTTTCTTAGTTTTGTCTTTATCTGAGTGATGAAAAAAAAACAAACACGGATTGGCTCTGGTAGACAAACTATCATTCAAAATGTCACAAATAGCAAATAAAGGAAGTATGGCTAAAACAGTGAGTTATCGGAGACTATTCGTCTTTATGTATCAGTGCGGTCACTGTGACGGGCTCTGACCTGGGCATCTCCCTAAATGTTTCACATCGATCTGTTCCTGCTTCATACAGGACGCCTCTCGCACCAGGCAGGGGTTGTGGTACGAGTTTCCGTCTGTGCCACACACTGGATTCTCATTGTGTCCACTGCAGTCGATTTTACACGAACAGCTGCAACAACAGGCCGAGTCTCATTTGTGCTATGAATTATTTAAAGGCATAAACAAACATTTTACTGGTACAGAAATCACTTCACCAGTAACAAATGCTTTTGAGAAAGGGTTCTCTTAATGAACTAAAACCATTAAAACTTAAAATAAAATTAATTTTAACTGGGGAAAAAAATGTCAGCTAGTTGCCAAGGCAACAAGTTTTAACTAATGAAAACTAAAACTTAATAAAAAAAATTGACATATTTATAAAAAGCAAATGAAATTATAAGAACACACAAATTCCTAAATCTTTAACTAAACAGAAAATATATAAATAAAATATATAATACAAAATAATATCAATAGCTATGTTTCCATCCACCTACTAGTATGTGCATTTTGGGATATCGCATTAAAAAAACTGAATGGAAACGCCAAGATGCGCATAAATTATTAAAAATGCGTTTAAAAAAAAGGAAGTGCTCAGTTGAGGTGGATAAATTGTTTATCAGATAAGAAGATGAGCGTAAACTAGAATGGATACACATTTATCGAATAAATCCCTCGATGCGCAAGGAAGAATGGATGAATGATGTCGGTGACCAGACAGTTGATGGACCCCATTGACTTCCATAGTAGGAAAAAAAATACTATGGAAGTCAATGGGGTCCAAAAACTGTTTGGTTACCGACATTCTTTAAAATATCTTCTTTTGTGTTCAGCAGAAGAAAGAAACTCATACAGGCTTGAAACAACCTGAGGGTGAGTAAATGATGGCAGAATTTTCCATTTTTAAGTGAACTATCCCTTTAAATTTGCAACTTTGAATGGAAACATAGCTAATGATATTAAATAACATACATAGATACCAATATGTGTTGACTAATAAGATCACTCAGAGCTGCAGTTGTGCTCTATTGATCAGTTGTAAATCTCACACACTGTGTGAATCCTGAAACACGCTCGCACGTGTCCTGTGTGTGATGGTCTCCCCCTGCTGGTTCATGTAGTGTAACTCTTAATTAGCAGTGAGGGTTTGAGAGCTGACACAGGAATATTTCCCTGGGCTCCCTGAATCTCACGTGGCTCCTGGAGTTAGTCCACACCGTTCATTAGCGCTTGGCATGAAAATGCAAAAAGCAAAACGAACCAGGCAGAAAAATGTTTGATACAAAAAAAGTTCTGCAATGCTTCCCTGTCTCGTGGGAGTAATGTTATGTCCTCGGCTTTGATAGAGCTGAATTCTTTCCAACATCATGCTTTATATTATACACAATGGCAGTTGTTTCATATTGTGAAAAAAAAAAGCTTCATACATTCATTACTTTAAAGTGCTGGCATGAAGTCGCATAGGACTCTTTGATTACCAACTCCTGGGTACTCTGCTAAATTTGTCCAGACAACATAAGCAGAAATCATAGAGATATGAATGCAGCACGTACGAGTCCTCGTCCTCGGCGTCTTCGTCACATTCAGCGCCGTACTTGCAGTTGCTGCATTTTGTGACTTTCTTGCCCGAATCTGTGCCTGATCCCTCATATTCTGTAAGAGTGATAGCACAAATTAAATTACAATTATTAAAAAAATTATACATTATAGATAGCTTTAGAATAGAAAGTGTGAAACAGTTCGAAATATCTGTTGTTGCCTTGTTAACATTATATATTATTTCTGTAATTTAAAGATATAACTGCTTTTTAACAATTTTCCCCCTATTTGTCCTTCACAGCAGAATTATCATCATTAACATTGATATCATATCATTAACTAAAACTATCATAAACATTTCTGTGAATTGAAATAAAATAAAATATAAATATTAGTTGAAAAACTTAAACTAAATGAAAATTAGAAATGGCAATAAACTGAAATAAGTTGAATCACTAGATTTTTTAACTGGACAAATAAAAACTAAAACTATCACTTAAATAAAAATTAATTAAACCTAATTATCAATATTTAAAAAACTAATAAAATGACAAAAGCACATAACAAAATGTCTAAAAAATAAAAATTAACATGAAAGCAATATATATATATATTTATATATATATATATATATATATATATATATATATATATATATATATATATATATATATATGAAGATACCGGTAATTCAAAATATAAATACAACTAAAACAACACTGCTTCAAAGCTGTCCATATGATTATAAATCATCATATTTAGCTGACTCTTTAATTAACAGCACTTTTGATTACTTGAAATCTTTAAAAAATAAACTTGAAAATATGAAAGAGGCATTTGGAAATTGTTTTTATATGCTAGGTATGATGATAATTTCATGATTGTAGAAAGATATTTTTTTATTATACAAAATAACAAACTGCACAAAGAAAGTTCTTATTATAAAGTTCAAAGTAGAAATTCCCAGATTTTAACACTATTTATATATGTACTTTAAATTTATATATAATTATATTTGTATTGTCTTAAAACATATTATTATATAATATATTATTATTATTATAAATACAGATTTTTAAAACAAAATATTCATGTACACTATAAAAGTCTGTAAGGGACAAGCTCAAAAAGAGAAATTCTGGTAACTCTATTTTTTTTTTTTTTTTTTTTTTTAAACAAGTAAAGAATGATTAAAAATACTCAGCGGCACAACATGCATTTCAGAAGTGGCCACTGAGCGAGAACACACTCCACTCGAGTCGCGTTCCTGCAGCGGTCTGTAATTTGCAGTAATGACAGCTCTAGAGCGGCCCGAACACACAAGCCTTCATCTTTAAACCGAGCACTGCGCGGGGTCACTCTTTTATCACACAACTTCAGCATGAGGAGGATAAAAATAACCTCAGACGGCATGTTTTGGCTGATCGGCAGAGCTCGGGTGCTGCGAGGTGACCCATTTCTGACATCACTTGAAGTCTGTAGGTCAAAATCCTAGAAATGACCAGTTTCAATTTCCTTGGTATTACTGTGGCTGCTTTTGTGGTCAAAAAAGTTAATATTAAGAAAAGAAAACAAACCTCCATCTCCAGATCCTGAGCTGCTATCTGGAACAAAAAAAAAAAAAAGCAAAAAAATAGTGAGAACTTATTATAACTATATATACATCAAACATAAACATTTATCATGTCAAGAGTTCATACAGTGGGAGCCGCAGCGTATCATCACGGTCCTTATAATGCATTATTAACACGCATATCAAATTATTATGAGCCATGGCATGTAATTTGTGGATAAAAAGAAATCACGAGATTAATTAGAGCTAAAAATAAAGGTTGTCATGTATCAAATCACACTGCTCATTAGAGTCTGTAATATAAGCCTCTTCATATAAACAGGGTGTTCAAATAGAATCTGTTCATTTGGACTAAGCAAAGGCTGTCCATCTATTGTCCCTTAAAGCATCAGACACCAGTGGCCCGTCAGAGGCCCTCAAACATATATTCTAAATAAAAACAGATCAAACCAACTTTTATTTGAATGAATATCTTGATCATTTGCATCACAGAGTATATACAAAATTAATCATATTTGCATTCACAATCAAATATATAAAAATGTATTTTATACAATTCATTTACAAAATGAAATTAGTGTAACAAAAATTAAGGAAAATGTCACTGAAGATGACAGAAATGTATAGAAGCTTGTTTCCGCTACGAAATAAAACAATTTAAAAGATTATTTCAAAATGGGTCTTATTGGGAACAACTCACAGGTAAACTATTTAATAGTTTGGGGTCAGTGTGCTTTTTTTCCAGACAGGACGCATTAAATTGATCAAAAGTCACAGTAAAGACTAGGCTATTCTGATTTTTTCCTCATAATTACAAGTTTATATCTTGCAATTCTGACGTTTTTTATTTAGAATTGCGAGTTTATATCTGCTAATTCTGACTTTATTAATGCGCAATTGTGAGAAAAAAGTCAGAATACCGTTTTTTTTTTTTTTTTCAGCGGTGGAAACAAGCTTCCATAGAAATGCTCCTGAAATTCATAATGTTGTGACAAAAAAAAACAACCTTTTTGAGTTTCTCGGTTTTATTATTATTATACAATTTTAGAGGTAATCAATTCTCAATCTGATTATTGAGAATTTGTGTTCATAAATTGATTATACTAAAAATATTTGACAGAAAAGAATGCATAGAAATGGCAAAGGTTGCTGACATCCCAAATTCTCCTCTACTGGGAAAAATCGAATTGACATGCAAATGACGCACGGTCCTTGGATTCTAAAACACATATGTATGTATACTATATATATATATATATATATATATATATATATATATATATACTATATAAACCCCTCACAGACCAACACCAATTGTTGCAGCATCTCAAAAAAAAAAAGCTTGTGTTCTACTAAAATGAGCAGTCAGTGTAATGTGAACTAAGCAGAAGATGTCAGGTTTTGATTTCAGGAAGTGGAGGAGACTGTGTGGACTCACCGGGATAGCAGGGGCCCTCGGTGGCCAGAAAGATGGGTCTCTGCTGGGTACAGGCTGCTTGCTTCAGATAGCACTCGTTCTGATAGGTGTCTCCGTTTGTACCGCACACGGGGACGTAGCTCTTCGAGCACTGCGGCAAACACGACACATGAGAGGCTTCTCAGACACAACAAGACATTTGGTGCTTCTGAAGAGCTGGGTGCAGTATTGAGTTGAGTTGAGCCACTTCTGACGTGATTTTTCACATTAATATGCTTTAGATGGCTCACTGATCAATGAGGGGGAAAATGAATGCAGGTAAATGCTAAACCATCGATTCAGCCTTATAATTTGAGAGATTTTCTAAAGAACAATCACATGAAAAATTCTCAAATGTTCAACGATTTTTCTCAGAGGACAAGAAGCCATTAAACCAGCATTAAGTCCACAATAGGAGAACGATGACTATAATCATAAAGGTTTTTTAAAAATCAATGTATCTTTAAAGGACTGTTCACAGCAAGGACAATAACTATAACGATAGAGAGATATAGTTTAAAAATAGTTCTAAATATAAAAGAATAGCAAGAGTCAAAATCACAACTACGATATCGGCACAGAGAAACAATATCACTTTCAGAACAATTTTTCCAGCAGACGAACGATAAAAACAACGACAGCCAATCAGAACCCATCCTGCTTTAAAGATCTTGGGCATTTAAATCTGGAGGCGACAATAGTTTAATTATGGTTGCTGTCTGAGCAAAGGCTTCATATGCGATTATTCCAATCAGAATTTAGAATCGTAACGTTTTCATAAAAACAAAAAACAGTGTTACAAAGTAATAAATAAAAGAAGTAAATGGTGTACCTGAAACTGGCATACGCATTTGATGTCAGCGCCATTGTTTTGGCAGATCCCGTTGTAACGACATGTGGTGGCGTCGCATACACGCAGGTCGCTCTTCTTCTCTGACAAATCTGAAGAGACAACAGACGCTGGTTAAACACCAAACACTGACAAACTTATTGGTCAATCATTTTGCAAGGTATAAAAACATTTTACTTGTAGGCATGCTTGTTTCTTTACAACCTCCTCAGAGCAAAAAGTTGAGGTAGGGATTTCATGCACATACAGTGTACCACTAACCTATTCTGTCTTATACTTATATATAAGAAAAAATATATATAAACATGTTTTTCTTTCCTTTGATTATGTTTTATCTCGCCTAGTCAAGACTGGACAGAATTTCAGATCAGTATGTTTCACATCTTTAATAATGGGGGGATGAAGCTGATCCTGGGCAAGAACTTTAAATTAACTTCCTGGTCCCATTATAGAAGGTTGGTTTATGGTATATGGATGAACACAGACCCTCATTAACACAGTATAACCGCATTCAGACTCATTAAACACAGACATATGTTAGCCACCTGAGTTCTATGGAAGCTTGTTTCTGCCATGGAATAAAAAAATTAAACACTCACAATCTGACTTTTTTCTCGCAATTGCGAGTTTACATCCCATAATTCAGACTTTATAACTCTCAATTGTGTGGTGGAAACACCACAGAATAAAAAAGGTAATGGCAAAGTTTTTTCTCACAATTCTGCCTTTTTTCTCGCAAATGTGTTTATAATTGGGGAGTTATAAACTCTAAATAGCGAGTTATAAAGTCAGAATTGTGCGATATAAACTAGACTTTTCAAGAAAAAAAGTCTGGATTGTGAGATAAAAAGTCGCAAACCTTTTTTTATTGCGAGTTTATATCTCGCAATTTACTTTATTTCTTAATTGCGCGTTTAGAAGTCAAAATTCTGAATTTTTTTTCTAAATTGTGAGATGTCAACTCACAATTGAGAATCATAAAGTCTGAATTATGGGATATAAACAGATTGTGAGCGTTTACATTTTTTATTCCATTGCTGAAACAAGCTTCCATATAACTCTGGCTAACATATGTCTGTGTTTAATGAGTCTAAATGCGGTTATACGGTGTTAATGAGGGTCTATATGAATGTTCATCCATATACCATAAACCTTCTATAATGGGACCAGGAAGTTAATTTAAAGTTCTCGCCCAGAATCAGCTTCATCCCCCCATTATTAAAGATGTGAAACATACTGATCTGAAATCAGACTGCTGGAAGAAAGCAGCTGTAAAAAGCATGTGTCCAACAGCTGTCAACTGTCATTCATATTTCAGACCACTAGCTGCGAGTATGAAGCCTATTAACAGAAATTAAGAAAGGCCAGATCCTCCATCTGACACACAGCTGGGACTGACAAAACCTTTGAGACCGGGCTAAAGAAACCGCTCACCCAAAAATGTACTCTCCCTTATTCCAATCATGTATGAGTTTCTTTCTTCTGTGGAAAATAAAATAATATTTTTTGAAGAATGCCTATGACAGTTTGTTTGTCTATACAATGAAAGTCAATAAGGTCCAGGGTTGTTTTGGACCCCATTGACTTTCATTATTTGGCCAAAAACTGTGGTCCACAGGAAAAAGATTCAGTATTCAGGTTTGGAACAACGTATTACAACTAAAATTGGACAACCAAACGATAACACTATATAAAAAAATATATTCCGTTTTTGAAAATGAAAAATGGTTATAATTAATGGATGAATCATGTGACAACCGGTTTGTATTATAAATGTTGCAAATATTAGACTTTGAATGTTCAGAATCTTTTCATTTGACTTAAATCTTAGTTTTTAAATAGCTCTATAAAAACAAAGCTCTTCAAAGCGAGCTAGATTGCCCATAATAATAATGTCGCATATGAATGAAGATTTCATTTAAATTATGGGAAAAGCATCTCAAAGCAGGTCATTGGCCATGCAAATGAAGGGCACTGGGCAGCCGTAACCCTTGTGTAAATTCAGGCAGATGAGACGAGGCGTAAGACAGCCCGTTAATGAGGAGCAGACACTTAAAGCCACTACAGACGCTTGCTGGCACGCGGTCGAGCCGCGCATGCATTTGGAAAACGGCACAAATGCTGCGGCCACAGAAACCCAGCCAAGTGGTTTTAGAGAGTAAAGTATTCCAGATAAAACCAATGCGCAAACTTTAGACAAGTGAAGTTTGGAGGAGCAGCTTGAGAAGTTAATTAATAAGGCCGTTTGAATCAGACGAGAGGTTAATCTGTGGAGGTGTTAAAAAGTGTTGTGATAAATGATGTGTTGCTCTGGCATCTGCGGGAATAGAGCGAGCGCTAATAAATTCACTGTCAAAGTGAGCTGGATTTCACAGCTTGAGTGCAGTAATGCCTTTACAGTAATAAAAGTAAAAGTGATCAAAGTAATTAAGGTTTCACAAGAGATATGATATAGGATACCCTGCATAGACTCAAAAGAGTAGGCCAGTGTGATATCTGAGATAATACTATGGTGATACTTTCATACCATGGTAAGGAATGATCTTGGCAGACTAGATCTGCTACGCTACACAACATGCACATAAATACAGTGAACAGAATGCAAGCTGTTGTGAGGAAAGTAGAGAGAAACCCCTGGCAGATCTAGGCAGGTGGTGCTGGGGAGGGTGGAGGGCTAGGAGGGCTAGGGAAATTCCCATGGAGAGTTACCGTATTTTCCGGACTATAAGTCGCTCCGGAGTATAAGTCGCATCAGTCAAAAAATGCGTCATGAAGAGGAAAAAAAACTACATAAGTCGCGCTGGACTATGAGTCACATTTATTTCGAAAGTTATTTCACAAAACCCAAGACCAAGAGCAGACATTTAATCTGGAAAGGCAAATTATTCAACTACACAATAGCACACAGAACAACAGGCTGAATAGGTGTCCGGTGTGTTAACGTAACACATTAACAGTTATTCAGCTGCACAATAGCATAAAGAACATATACCTGGGAGGATGAATAGGCTAAAATTAACATTAGCCAGCGAGTCCAAAAAGTTACCGGTAAGCAAGTTCACAAAACTCCCTCGATCTCATTCCATTACACTGAATCCATTGAGTTCTTCCTCTGAGTCTCCCTCTCGCGGCTGTAGACGGTAATGTTTTCTCTTAGTTCATTTCAGTCAGTATGAATTAATTTTGATATATAAGGCGCACCTGAGTATAAGTCACATGACCTGCCAAACTATGAAAAAAAGTGTGACTTATAGTCCAGAAAATACGGTACATTGAGCTGAGCGGGTTCGGGACAGAAATAACTAGGTTACGTAGATAGAACAGATTGATTGGCCAAAGTGTTTAGCTTTAAGATAAACCAATCCGCTGCTCAGAGTTTCATGACTGAACTATGCATTTATATCATATTTATTCCGAGTCTGCTTATGGATTCCGATTCCCAGTTTCGATTCCAGTAAGGTAAATCATTTAGTCAAACATTTCAAACATATTTATTCTGTGTCTTTTGGCAAAACGTTTTTTTTTTTTGCAGCTGATCTCCATTTACAAAAATCGGCAGCATACATTTTTCTATGGTTTTAACAACAATTTAACAAATTAATATAAATTTCGAACATTATTAAAGACAAGTAAACAGTAATAAAATAAGAACAAATAAGCAGTGTAAGCTTTTTTGTTGAAAAATGCTCTAAATAATCTGCTGTTTTTTAGTTCAGTTTAAGTTTTCAGTGCAAAAATTCACTTTACAATTTACTATTCATGCTAGTCTATTTCACCAATACAAGACAACTTGAACTCGCCGAGATGCACAAATGACAAATACACCAACTGATAAGGCCTAACCTTCACAACAAACCTCATCCAACTAGTTCCTTACTGGGACATTCCTTAAACGTCCCTCATCTGAACTGACCCAGTTCCATACATCTCCAAACAAACACAATGCACAGTGTGTGTGGGGCAGAGGGGAGACCCAGATCTCACACTGCGCAAAGATAATCAGAGCAGCGACAGGAATCAATGCCATTTGAAAGATAAGGACATCAGTCCATTGCCTGAAGCCAAACAGCTCATCCGCTCAAGACCAGTCGATACTCATCTCCTCAATGGGTCAATAGACCCCGCAAAGTGTCCCTTATTAAAAAGGAGGAAGCTGGGACGTTATATCTTAACTCTTTCTCACCTAAAGGACTATTTAACTGAATCCCATCCTAGTAGAAGTTCATAACATTTCACACATTAAATATATTTTTGAAAGAAGTTCAATACAAGTATCATATAAATTTGAGTCCAAGGCGACATAAACACTGCGAGCCTTAGCGCTCAATTCCGATTTATTGCTCAGATCCGATTTTTTTGTATAGCTGTTCACATTGTTGTTAAAATGTTATACAGAGCATCGTCCTGAATCATAATGCGCTATCATACGGAAGTAAACACGGAGTAAGTCATAACATGTTTCTTTATAGTGTGATCTGCCGCCGAAGCCAGCAAATTTATGCGCAGGCAAAATAGATAAACAAAGACGAGGATGTGAAAAAAGAGAACAGTTTTTAAACACTTATGATATGAGCCCTCGTGTTTTGCTTGTATATACAGTAGAGCTGTCACTGTAATACTTATGAGTTCTGACACATCACTGTCCTTCACTGAATACCTTTAGCAACGGTCTCGATAACTTCGGGTATGTAAAATCTTTGAAGTGACTCCCATGAGCACAGAATTATGACGAATGTTGATCTAGAGTGACATAAAAGTTGCATGAATTCACATATGACTGTTTAGACTGAGGTCGCGTTGCCAAAAAAATCGGACCTGTATCTGATTTAGGACCACATATGGAAGGAAGTGGCCCAAATCAGAATTGAAACGGTTTGTGCCGTTCACATTGACAAAAACCTATCTGAGTCGCATATGAGCAGAAACATTGGATTTGGGCCGCATTTTAACTGCAGTCTGAACGTAGTCTAAAGGGAGCTTTGCTGCTCTAGCCATGCAAATGCACCTTTGCTAGACCAGCAACATTAACCAGCTTGTACCAGTATGGAAATTCAAGTGTGTTTTCAGCAGGGGATTTTTTTTGTAGAGTCCATCACTGTGAAAACATTACCGGCATAAGAGCACAGCATGTAGACAGTAGCGAGGGTCAACATATAACTTTACATTGAATCATAGATGGGTTTAAATACACACTACCGTAACAAAAATAAATGAAAAAAAATAATAATCATTTTTTTAAGATAGATAATACCCTTCTACAATTATAGATCACATATGATTCACAAAACTACACATTATCAACAGTTTCTTCTTACTGACACTGATACATGATTTTAACTAGATACTCAAGTTCGGCTTAAACTTGCTTTAAGAAGAATAAAGTAACCCTATCTCTCAGAGTGTGTGTGCTCCAGGCTGTGCTTTAATTGTACAACTGTAAACTGCTGTGAGGGTCGAGAGCATTTTACGGGGTTTCTCCATTCTGTAGTGCCTCTTTGCCTCCGGCATATTAGGGACACACACACACACAAAAAAGACAATACATGTATTAAGAAGGAGAGAAAGACCTATAGAGGACAGGCAATGAAGAAATAGGTGGGTGATGGGTATAGCTAAAGGATAGAGACACTTAGAGTACTTCAAAGAAGTCAACTGTATATCATGACCATAATGATTGCTTGACAGTTGTGGTAAACATCCTAAAAAGAGAGTGGATGATAGAGCTTCTTGCTGTTAATGACTACCAACCAGAATCCACTGCAGTCGAGCTGTACTGTTATAATTAGTTTGAGGTCTTTGAGATCAAACAAGTCGTGATACAGATCTCTTAGTCTAAGGCTGCGAGATCAAAGACTCAAAGGTATGAAGCCATCAGCCGTTACTGTTAAGGAGTACAACGTTCGTGCGGTCTAGTGGTTAGAAGCCAGCGCGGCTTTGATCTTCAACACTGTTAGCAACATTAATTTAGTTTGATAAACTTGATTCAACCTCAATTTCGCAGTCAATTACCTACAGGGATACATCATCTAACATCTTGAAAATATAACTGCAATCCCAACAAGTTATAGTCTTGTGGTAAAGAATACCACAACTATACCAGAACCATCAGTATAACTAGAGGTAGGAACCGGTTGAGATCTTCTGAAGTAGATTTAGTCTTGAGTTTTAACCATCAAAGTGATGGTATAACTACAGACGAAGAAGGAAACAAAGGACTACTAGCATGGTCAATTTGGCAGTGTCTTTGGGTGGGAGTAATTGTGGTTTATGTGGGCTGGGCCTCTTTGAAGGCACCATCTGTGACGGGCTTCCTTAAAATAATTGCCTCTTAATTATACGCCAGTGTGGAACTGACAGAATCCACAAGCGTGACATCAGAGTTAAACATTTCAGGACCAAAACACACCTTGATGGAATGACGGAAAATGCAACATGACAAAAACACTACATTCAAGTAAATACAAAGCGAAGTACCAAAAATATGTTAGATGAGCTCATCCAAAAAGTTGGTTTTAAAATGTTCTTTTCCATCCCAGCTTAATATACGAAGACAAATCTCAGTAGCTGATCTTAGCTAACATCCTACACTCCCCAAATAGCAACACTAGCTCAAGCAATGGCGTGAGCTTGAAGGCGGGGCTATCTGTCAGTTCTACTAAACATAACCAAGGAATTTCTAATCCCAATCTCAGTTTAATATACAAAGACAAATCTAAGTAAACCATTAGTTCACAATTTTAAAAAAATTGGTAAAGCATTCGGACCAGCCCCACATAGCAACACTGGCTCGACCAACGGTGTGAGTTTGAAGGCGGAGCTATCTGTTTGTCTGACCAATGGCAGAAGGGGAGTGTTTGGGGAACCAGATTAAAAACAATCATTCTTTCTGTGACTCCAGTGGTGCCGAAATGACACATTAAGCCTTTAAATCAGCTAAACAATTAAAACATTTGGATATATTTGGTAAAAATAAAAAATTAACATAGCACAATATTCAGTAAGCGTCAACATATACTTAGCACAACATATACTTAAATTCTACTAAACATAGCACAATATTCAGTATCTAAAACAGAAGCAACCAAAGACTTTCTAATCCCAATTCCAGGCATATAAAGACAAATCTAACTAAACCATTAGTTTACATTTTTAAAACATTTGTTAAAGCATTCCGACCAGCCCCACATAGCAACACTGGCTCAACCAATGATCAACAATGAGTTTGAAGGCGGGGCTATCTGTTTGTCTGACCAATGGTAGAAGGGGAGTGTTTGGGAAACCTGATTGAAAACAATTATTTCTGCGACTCAAGTGATGCAGAAATGCCACATTTGGCCATTAAACCAACTAAACAATTAAAGAATATTAAGTTATATCTGCTAAAATACAAATGTTCAGCTTAAATTCGACTGAGCAGCACAATATTCTGGCGTCTAAAGCAGAAGCCACTCAGGATGGGCTAACAGCGTGACAGCATGCAGGGTGAGCATATTGCCTTAAATGGGTTCGCAAGCGCCCGCTGCATCCACACACATGCATTATGCAAAGCTTTGCAATACCGCTTCCCTCCGGTCGACCCCTCGCCCCGTCACGGTGGACTCCATTGATTTCAGACCTATGGGCTACGGGGAAGCTATGTGCATAAAGCATCTCCCTCACACTGGAGTGATTTAGAGGCCGTTTGTCTGTTCAATGGAAAGCCATTAAATTGACTGATGACTATAAGAGTTGGGTTTTCATATCCAGCCTTGCTTTAGAACCTCGGCATCCTTGAATACAAAACGCTGGTTGCATGTCAATTGATGTTCTCTCAGATGTGTGAGCAATGTGTGTTTCAAGAGCGGTCAGGAAATGGGTAAGACTACTTAAAGAAATCATTCTCTGCAGCTTCAGAGATATGAGCCAGCATGACTGTCCAGATCAGGCAAAGATTAGCGCTCTGATTGATAAGTGCACAGGATGTACTCAACAGTAAATGCCATTTAAGACACATTATCTAATGACATTATCTAAAATTCAAATGGCTTATTCAAAGAACAATAGATTGGATAGAGATTAGATCGGCCTTAAAGTGAACAACTAACATTTCAGTTCTCCTGCTGAGGTCAGAGATTGCGATTTCATTCTGGGTCACAGAATTACAATGGTATGCACGTACATCGACATATAAATATGATATTTAATAATCATACAATTCTCAATGGAAAAAACATGGGGTAAAATATGCATTGAAAAAACATTGAGGGTACGTTTGCACGTCAACAAAGTACTAAAAACGGAAAAGTTTCTCTTTTGTGTTTTACGTGTACAGATGACAACATTGTTAAAAAGATCCCGTTCACACGGATCCGCGAAAACAATTTAAAACGCTGTATTCTGCTGACAGGCCACTAGTTGGCGATGCACAAAGAAACACTACGCGCTTATAGACTGAACATGTAATACGTATGCGCTTGTCACTATTTTCACAAATTCACGTTTTTGTGTTTTACACGGAGACGATAACGGTATCGTTTTCAAAAACTTGCACTTGAAACCAGTTTCAAAAGCTTGAGTTTTCAGGCCCCCAAAATAATGTTGTCATGTAAATAAACGGCCAAAACGTATAAAAAAGTTCCATTAATAGTTGAAAATTGTGTCATCTAAAGGCCCCTAAATTATTTCGCTCGAAGCATGAAGTGGTGGCCAACAGGTCTGTTCCGTTCTGAAAGGTTCTTGACCAGAAGAAACAATGATAAATGCAAACAACAAAAAGCAACTGATAAGATAATCATACCTGGATAGGATACAAAAATAAATTGGCTTGTAAAATTTGAAAGTGATGAGAAAACACTTCTCATGTCAATTAAACTATACAGTATTTGGTGCCAATTCATGTCACTTAGTTGGAAGTAAACTAATATAATATTTGGCCTATATGTGTTATGGTTAATTACACTTCTGCTGTTATATAACACATTTTTTCCTATTCCCCTTGTCAGTTGTAACTTATCATTTACTGATGAGTAAAAACAAGAAAAGAGAGCAGATGCAAGCACAAATATTGATTTACTGAGATCCAGGATCAAATTCCAGTAACAATATCAATACAGAAATCAAAGCTGGGGTTTTAATATGTCAATTTAATGCAGCTTTTGAGGTTTGCAAAATTACCAACTTGCCCTTTAATAAAAGAAACGCCATTAATGCAGCGGTCAAAAATAGGATGTCTAGTGAATTAGTGACACTAAGGAGAAGGGCATCAATAAAGGGGGCTTTTTTTCTGGTTGTGGTCAGTACTATCCAACTGCTGAGGGCAATTCTGATGCCCCTGAGACTCGCTCCATTGTGTTCCTGCCTTTTACAAAACCAGCCCGGCGCTTATGCAGGACGGCCACTGATTAAACCACTGGTGCCTGGAGCTTTGAATCTGAAAACACTGGCGCACAATGGCCGCTATTGTCAGCTGCTTTTCCTTCTATTAATTCTAGGTGACAAAAAGGGTGTCAGGATTTAAAAAAGAAAGACAGCCAGGAAAAAAAAGCCCATCTGGAGAGTTTACATTATATATAATGTCCCAAAAGACGAAGATGAGCATTATGTTAAAAGGTTACATTTTAAACAGCTACTTATTGTGATATTTTGCATGCAGTCGGTGTGTAAATGTCATCAGGTGAAAGCATACTAGTCAGCAGTTTGTAAAAAAAGGTCAACAAAGCCTAAAAATGTGCATTAATAAACAATTATATCCATAACTATACTAACAAGTGTATAAATTAGCCTTCAACAAAGTCACTAAATTGTGCAATTCAGCGATCATGACAAGGCTTTAACTGCACTAATCTTCACTTGGATATGGTTGAAAACATCAATTATCCAACCCCAAAAACAAACATGTTTCTAAAGGTCTGGTAGGACATACAAGACAATAAACAAGATCACAACACCATGCAAGGCTTTTCAAACAGGCCTTGAGCCTGAAAGCCCCCCATCGGTCACCATACGGGACAGTACAGACAGCGGGGCTCACCGTTGCCTTCCCAAGCCGCATGGATTAACATGTGGCTTAAAACATTACAATTGGCTTATCATTGCCCATAGAGAAATATCCACATAAAAAGCCAAGCAGAATCTCATTTATTAAAACCAGTTTCTCTAGTTTATGAGAATGTGTGGTCACCACAGACCCCTGATGAGAGTGATGTTATAGGGTGGGGTTCACGCTTCTCTTTATATTGTCTCACCTGATCTGGTGCATCAAAAGATGGACGCCTGCCTTCAGCACGAGCAAAGTGCAACCCCATTCAAAGAGGAGTTAATGTATGCACACAAATCAAAATAGCCCCATGCATCAGTTTATTTTGACAGGAACACATCGGTAGTTTCATTTTAGCATCCCTACACTGCCTGCATCTCGTAAGCCTCCAGAGGCCATGCTTGAATACTCCATCTTCAAGATGCACACAGCAAATGTGCAATATCTGCAACAAAGATACAAAGTGAGCGTGCTTTTATTTCCATGCAACATATTAAATAGTGAATGCATACCTAAACAGCCTTTTCCTTTGCCGGACACACAGTCAGTGTTCTGCGGGTGGGATGACTGGACGGATCCCAGCGCTGGGCTGATGATGATGGTCAGCAGGCAGAACACAGACAGTTCTGGTCCGGTTCTCCTTATCAGCCCGGTGCCCACCGACATGATGTATCTGTATCTCCTCTTTGACCTGTTAAATAAAGGTGCAGGGGAACAAAAGAGGAGCAATCTGTGGATGCTGCGGAAAATATTCCAATGTTTCCCTTTTAAAACGTGTTTGTGTCCCAGAAAGGCCGAGTGAGCGTTGTGAGCATCACTCCGGTTGAAAACAGCCTTGCATTTCGATCACAAGCACATTTGCACGGATTCGCTGTTGTGTGTGTGTTGCATGCGCTCGTGCGCGTCTCAATAACAGCTCGCGGATGCTTGTCGTTCTGTCTTTGTGTGCATCTCTCGCGCGTCTGTTCTGCTAGGCGTGAGAAAAGCCGACGCGTATCGCCTGTTTTCCGTCCTTTAGGAAGCGTTCGCTCTCCGTTCTCTTCAATCCTTTCGTTTCGGGGCAATATCGCGAATCTCCTTGCCCAAAATCCCAACAACAAAGGGTCGGCACGGATGGGTTGCAGTCACGTGACTCCTGAACCACCTCCCCCAATTCCCAGAGGAAATGCAGGACCCCTGAAAATCTGAAAGACTACAGTTCAGTTGGGTCATTATTAGTATGCAGTTCAGTTCATTTTCATTTGGCATTTTGGCAATCATGTCTCAATCAGTGGTGTGTGGTGGACTTGTGTAATTAGTTGTATTAGGCTAATATTAATTGTTTCATTTTCCATTTGATACACAGCAGTGTTATTTTAGTAGCCTATCATTCCCTATTATCATTTTTAATTAATATTTTCAATAATATTTGATCTTAATATTTTCCGTTTTCATTTTAATTTGAGCTCAAACTTAGGTAGGGTGTTATGTTGTGCTTAGTATTTTTTTTTACAATTTCTATATTTTCTTTATGAGCAATGTTGCCTGAAATTAAATGTTACTTTATTTTATTTCTGTTAATGTTTATTGTATGAAGCTTAAGTAATGAAAAAAAGGTCTAGTATTTTAGTTGTTTTAGTAACGATAATAACCATATTACATAAATAAAAGAGCTGTAAAAAAAAAAACCCAGGATTAACAAAATAGCTGTGCTGTGCACGCTCTGCTGCAAATCAAAATGTTGTGATTTAGCGACAGTCATGATGCAATAGGCAAAAGGTTTCTATCATTTGTTTTGAAATGCAGATTAATGGATTATTTCCCACAGATGCACTAAACGTCATCTACGTTAGAAGAACTGATATTTTATGTTGTTTAATGACAGCTCTGTTTAAATGCAGTTTATCACACCAAGGGCCATTAAAGGATTTAAATACAAACAACGCACACAGTAATACGCAGTAAAATCCTCATGAAATGTGGTTGGTTTTTGATAACCTTTATATACATGTAATTGCAGATGCACCATTTCTCAATGCTTTGCTGCAGGGTTACTAATCATAATTCGGTCTGGATGCTCCAGCTGCACTAGCGGTGTCGATATTGATCCCGAGGCCACACAAGTACACTATTGATCTCACAGACAGACATTTAATAGACTGACTTACAAAAACCAGACAATCACTGCCGCTCAACCAGCATGTGAGCGGTTTATATTCCTCCAAACTATCCAGAACAATCTTCAAGCATTTCAGAATGCCTTGTGCAGCTGTGTTTTTTTTTTTAATCAGCTCAAAACAACATTAAAGAACTAGGACATCTTTGGTAATGTATCCGTTTATGCATGCATAAGATCTGCAAAGTAAAGCTCATAGTCTCCTACAAAAGGGATTTATTCTGTCTAATGTAGAGCATTACAGACCTGTCTAAATATTCTCAGTCCAGGTCCAGATATTACGAAGACAAACATGCATGTCACAATGTGAAATATTAGCATAATGCCCACCCAAAGGTATCGTAAAAAAAGAGGGCATGTTTCAGTAAACTGAAGTGTTATCGTCATGTCAAGGAGACGCTGTGTGTTTGGATGCAAAAGCAAAACCTAACCCATAAAACCAATGACACATTATTATTAAAGGTAGGGTAGGCAATTTCTCTTACAATACAACCTTAATCTAGAAGGACGTCCTGTTACTTTATCCTCTACAGTAAAAGACCTGGGTGTCATACTAGACCGCAACTTGTCTTTTGAAAATCATATTTCAAATGTCACAAGAACAGCTTTTTTTACCTTAGAAACATTGCTAAGCTACGTAACATGCTATCTGTTTCTGATGCAGAAAAGTTAGTTCATGCATTCATGACCTCGAGACTAGATTACTGTAATGCTCTATTAGCTGGTTGTCCTGCATCCTCAGTAAACAAGCTACAGTTAGTCCAAAATGCAGCCGCTAGAGTTCTTACTAGGTCAAGAAAATATGATCATATAACACCAATTTTATCATCTCTACACTGGTTACCTATTAAGTTCCGTATCAATTACAAAGTATTGTTACTGACTTATAAAGCCCTAAATGGTTTAGCTCCTGTGTATTTAAGAGATCTTCTATCGCCATATAATCCATCACGCTCTTTAAGATCGCTAAATTCGAGGCTTCTGGTCGTACCGAGGATAACTAAGTCCACTAAAGGAGGGAGGGCGTTTTCACATCTAGCTCCTAAACTCTGGAATAGCCTTCCAGATATTGTCCGAGGCTCAGACTCGCTCTCCCAGTTTAAAACTAGACTAAAGACGCATCTCTTTAGCCAAGCATTCACATAATGCATCGTACCTTTTATACTACAGTTAAATCAGATCAAATGCATTCATATTATGAACAGCAGCTACGCTAATTATTTCCCATCTGCCTTTTTTGTTGTTATCTCGGGACGCCTGTCCCTATAACTCAAATAGAGTTCGTCAGCTCCAGTTATGTATCCAGCCTCTCATGGAGACTTCAGATGCCCCAACGCCTGTGATGAGACGACTCGACGCCTGTGAAGAGACGACCCAACGCCGGCGATATGTTATGCCCTAAATTTATGATTAACTAACTGTATTTTTGTATGTATATTTTTGAAATGCATTTTCTGTAAAGCTGCTTTGAAACAATATTGTGAAAAGCGCTATACAAATAAACTTGAATTGAATTGAATTGAAAAAATTTCTGAGAGGCTAGCAATAGCAAGTTAGCTTTGAAAGCATAAGAAAGCATAACCTCACTTCAGAGAAAAACTATACCATATACGGAAACAAAAAAAATCTCTCATTCTCTAGTCTAGACCCAAGATAGAGGAACTGTGTAAGAAACAGCATGAAAGCAGGTGCTCATATAACACCTTTTGTTGCAAAGACAATTTTTAGACACGTTTTCAAATTCACAATCCTCTCTTCTGATGTCTATTTTTCCCTAACTGAGGATCAGTGTTTGTTTGGGGTAACGCATTACAAGTAACGTGAGTAATGTAATCAGATTACTTTTCTAAGTAACTAGCAAAGTAATACATTACTTTTAAATGTACATTAAAATATCGGAGTATAATTTTTCAAGTAACCCCCAAGTTACTTTGTTTTCCCTTGTATTGATTGACAGCTCTCCTGTCCCCATGAGGGAAAGCGGGAGTAATGTACACAGGCGTTGTGTGCGCTGTGTAAACATGATTATTGTATAGTTTTAGAATAAATGTAAGAATGCATTTACTCACTTTGCACATAAAATAGATTCAGCCTTCATTGAAATGAAGAAAAAAAAAACTGTGAAATGCAAACTTAGACATTCATCTCACTTTGTCTCTGCAGCTTGCAGACTTTTGATGATCCAATGCAACCATATGAACATGCAAAACTTTTCACACACATTTGTGTTTCATTTAAAAAAAAATAAAAAATGCTGAAATACTAGTGTTGAACTTTCTTCTGCACTCCAGAATGGCAGCACAGCTGAAAGGTTTGCTACTGTACAGGCGTGAATTAGCATTTCCTTCAGTCTGAGGCTTATTCATTTCACTTATTGTTATAAAAATCAAACAAACAAGCCCAGCCCGCATGAGAAACAGCAACGTAACACATTACTTTCAGTAAAAAGTAACGCAATGTAATATTGTAAAGTATTACGTTTAAAAGTAACTTTCCCCAACACTACTGAGGATTCAATGAAACTGAATGGTGCAGTCCACATGAAGACTGATCACGTGACGCCTTCACATTAAGATTCATGACTTGAATTCTGGTTTCTTGTTTAGGTCAAAGAAGATGTGTTCACATATGATGCGTTGGCTGGTTGCCAGCCGTATTAACATTATTAAGTTCTCCTGAATAACTCCTTTGAAAACAATACAAATGAAATGGCCTATGAAAACATCAATGTATCATAAATAAGGCCACGAAACAGACTCTAGTAGTATAACCATTTGCATACATATGTAATGTGTACACAAATAAATGTAGCCTTGGTGATGTGAAGAGGCGTCTTTACAGTTTGATTGACAGTTTGTTTGGGTATTAAATAATTTGAATATTACATATTATGGAATGCGTAAATAAAAATATATGTAGTTATATATGCATTTATTTAACGCTAAATATGCAATATTTCAGAATATATGTTTTTATAGACTTACAGGTTACTGAGAAGTTGTATCCGCTGCTTTTCACATCATCAAACACAGTGTAGAGAGTGAAGAATGTAGTTCCAGGAAGCAGAGAGAGTCTGTGTCTGTCACTGTAGAGGATCGGTCATGAAAAACCCTGATGGGAATCTCAAAGACTTCAGAATATGCAAAGTACACTGTACCACATCAGTCTTATGTCTCCATCATATAATTGTGTCACAGTCACATAGTCAACATTCAATGGAGCTGTAAAAGAGAAGTAAAGAGTCTAGTGATGTTGTGAAGAGTTCAAGTCCCCCAAAGAAAAAGAAAAAAAGTATCATCCTTCACAAGGCATAGGCCTATAGAGTAAGAAGTCATTTCTAGTCCCAGGAGACAGAAATTGAAATCTCTATGTGTATCGAATCACAAAATCTTGATTCGAATAAGGAATCTGCTGCCATCCTCCATTGCCCCCCACAGAAAGTATCTGTAGTTACTGTATTATTCACACAGGCTGGACACCGCTGGACACCACTGACACGATCTGGGCATCTGCCACTATGATACACAATCATATAGAGGAAAATACAAAAATAAATCAAACATACATACAGTGGAATCATATTTACATTGATAACAAAAAAATGGTAAGGAACAACAGGTACACTGACGAAACATAATAGGCTACCAATCAGATTGTGCTGACGTTGGTATAAACGTTAAAAAAAAAGCCTCAATCTCAAACAAACACATTATTATGGCACAATCTGATAAGTAGCATTTTTCACTATAGATTTGTGCGGCTACCTATCTGATAATGGGAGGTATAGTAACACAAACCGTCAACACCGGCTGATGTATTTAATCACAAGACAATTTAGCAAGTATACAGCGCCACCACCAGGTCCTCAGCTAAATCTATGAAGCCAGCTTAACCCTTATCCCACAGAAGACAACAAGCCATGATGGGGCATGTTACCTTGTTTGCCCTCTTGGGACGGAGGAAATCCAATAAAGGTTGACACAGTTGCAGTAATCCAACAGTACAAGAACCCAAGCAAGGTGCTTAATTAGTACTAGATGGGTGGTATGACATTTGATAAGATTACCACCACCAAATAAGACAAGAGAATACAGACATATGGCTGTGAAATAGCCTTTACAACCGTGAAAGTTGACCTGTGAAGTCCTTCAGTGGATGCCAAGTCCTCCACAACATTAAAGGTGCAGTCAGAGATTTGGATCAGACCAAGCACCAAAACACACATGTAGCCAATCAAATTAAGGGGCGTGTCCAATCATCAGGGGGGAGGTGCCTGTGCTGCATAGTGTTCGTGAATTTTGAGAGGCTATCAAGATAGGTGTTTGTTTATTAATTCAAATATTCTCAGAAATCAAGAGCATTCGAGTTTAACATTAACAACAGTTTATCTTTTCTGATTTAATTCATGCTGGACACGTATGAGACTTTGTTTAGAGAAAACATTTTTAATAAATTGGTGCACAGTTCTTCAAACAAATGGTTTACAGATGATCATAAAGTAAAAATCTGTGTTGTCTTGATGGAGAGTTGCAAACAGAATTCTGCTACATTCTTGATAACAACATATCAGAAACATAAGGTTGTTTTCACACATTACTTACAAGCCTGTTGCTAATATCCTATTTGCACTATAGCAACTTTTATATTTGTCTCCGTAACAAATCTTATATTGTATAATAATTAATTATAATAAAAAATGTTTAGAATGCTAGGTTTATCATGAAAGATCTATCCACATATCAGGAATGGTCCCTCCTCCAAATCCACCTAATTTGAAACTAAAGCCTATTGATAGATCACATATTATATAAATAAATAAAAGCATTTTCACACAGTGTTTAAAAAAAACTGGAAAAAAAATGCAACCATTCATTATCTCAAAGAAATCTAAACCATTTTCAGATAATTATAGTACTTCAAATCAATAAAATTAAATCATTATGAAAGGCCTGAAAGTTAAAATGTGGATTTATGTTCTCTAACAAAATACATCTACTACAGCTGACGAGAGAAGCAAAGCAAAAGAAGGGAAAATGTACGTTTTATCTTATATTTCACAGACTTCAGGGCCATCTGGACATAAATGATCCAATGACCCAACTCTTCCGTAAGGTACATGTGCAACATCACATGAAGTGTAATGACAACACCGGCATGCATTGAAATATGAGACATTGTTCTTTTACACACAGCTATTGCTCCGACTATTCAAGGCAATTTTTGTGGTCCACTATACAAAATAAGTCCTTAACACCCTTTCTTATCTATGAGAACGCATTTGAATCCAAGCAGCTTATTCTATTGAAAAAAAAAAAAGTTGTTTGAAATACTAGATTTGCTTCAATTTGAGGGGGTGACTCAAAATCAAGAGTCAACAATTCTGATAATGGTTTAAAATTACCACTAAAATATCAATCATAGAAAATGGCAAAATTAGTCACACAATAAGACCTCTACTCTTTTTTCCCTACACCCCTACCAAATGTACAACACAAAAGAAACTTTTAAAATGCCATATATTGTAACATGCTAAATCAAGTATGTGTGCTGTACCTTATTAAATGATACTGCTGATTTGATCGTTAACAAATAAAAAAAGAAAACGCTGCTTTCAGTAGTCTTCACGGCAGCATTTTGTAAACGTTTAAAGACCTATGAAGCACATTTGGCAATCAACTAAATAAATCGCGCAGAGCCAGGACCGACATTTTGGTGACTAAAAGTGATGATCTGCATCTTCACGGTTTAAACAGTAGTTCACCCAAAAATGAAAATCTAGTTTTCATTTACTCACGCTTCCCACCTATATGTGGAGGAATATTCATGCAGCTTATTTCCATGTTCATTTTTGGGTGAACTGGTCTAATACAATAAAGGTATTTTGGAGATCTAGTCAAACACATGATTTATGTAGTATAATAGCACCACACTCTGTCACTATCATATCCAAATCATTGACTTTAAGGGGGAGGAGTGTTTCTCTTTCTAGCGGGTGTGAGCGGAACTGAAAGCTGGAGGTGTTGAAGGGGTTTGACGAGGTAAGACTGGCCCATCATCTGTGATCTGACGTTTAGGGTGGGCAGAAATCTGCAAAGAAAGGGTGCTGTAGGGCTTCCTCTGCTGAAATCCGCTGTACTGGATTGCATTTCAGAAGATTCTGCAAACACAGAAAAATCCAGCTAACCATGACGCATGAAAGCATGAAGTAATGGTTTCCACGATGAGAATATTGTACCTGTAGAAGGTCTCTGCCAGTGCTGCTGAGTTTCGGGACCACATTCACAAGTGATGTAGTAGCTGGGTACATTGGGTACGGCTGTCAAAACATTCAAATAAAAAAAAGGAAAGGTGACAGGGAAAGGAATGCAGATTAATTGTATGAAAATAAAGCAAGGCTTTACTAAATAGCCAATTGTTGAGTATTTCTAAAAAATGCATTTGGTTTATTTGTATACACGTGTTATTGTGGGCAAAATCAAATGACCTGCCCTGTTCTTGCATTGAATATCTTTGTGCCGGCATTTAGACGAATAAATGTTGTACCTTATAATCTGGAAGTTTATTCATAGTCTGCCATTGTTCTTCTGTCGGTGTTCCCAGCAATGTGGCAAAATGTTAAAGTTAATCAGCTCAATGGCAACTTGGCTTGATGTGCCAAGTTTCTACATGCATTGCTTGGCAACTTACGGAGCATTACTACGGAGCCGCTAAAGGGACATGGTGATGGAAAAAAATATGAGATGGGAGGAAAATTATATACAGTATCAATGCTTTTGGGTTCCCCCGAGAAACTTTCTCAAGTTTAAAAAAAAATAAAAATTCCTCTTATTTTTTCCACCATCATGTCCCTTTAGGGGCACACATACATACACACATAAATATATATGAATGAGTTCACTCAAAATGAAAATTCTGTCATTAATTACTCACCTTCATGTAATTTCAAACCCGTTAGACTTTCGTTCATCTTCTGAACACAAATGAAGATCTTTTTGAGGAAATCTGAGAGATTTTTGTCCCTCCATTGACAGCTACGCAACTACCACTTTGACACTTCAAAAAGTTCATAAAACTAATCCATATGAATTGAGCGGTTTAGTCCAAATTTTCTGAAAAGACAGTCTCTTTATATGATGAACAGATTTAATTAAGGCTTTTATTCACATAAAAACATTGATCAGAGAACATAAAACAGAAGCTCAACCAAACCTGATTTGACGCATGAGAACAAACCTCTTGCTGAAACTCAAGCGTGATGCGTAACACGAGACTGAACCTCATTGGTTAGTGTCAAAGTGGTAGTTGCGTAGCTGACATTGGAGGGACAGAAAGCTCTCAGATTTCATAAAAAATATCTTCATTTATGTTCCGAAGATGAACGAAAGTCTAACATGTTTGAAATTACATGAAGGTGAGTAAATGTATATGTATATATGAAATATGATATATAATATGATATAGTCAATATGAAACTTCAAGATTACAGTTCTATCCAACAAGTATAAACCCAACATAAATCTTAAACAGATCAACTGTGTAAAGTGTAAAGGATATCTAAAGATCCTCTTTAGCTGGTCATCCACGTCATTACCAGGAAATAAGGGCCGTCCTGCATTTGCCAGTTCTAAAAAAAAAAAAAAAATTATACAGAAAAACAAATTCACATACTATAAGAAAAGTTTTACTACAACAACAACAACAACAAAAAAAAAGATAAATGGAGGTTTTCCTACCAGCAAATATACACCCTGCAGACCACATATCAATAGAGGTAGAGTATAGCTTAGCACCAAACAGCACATCCGGTGGCCTGTACCACAACGTCACCACCTGTCAATCAACATGAAGTGAGGAACAGGGAAACACGATATAGTCCACGCTGCATCTGAAGCCGTAGCTTACCTCAGCAGAATAACACCGTACAGGTATTCCAAACGCTCTGGCCAAGCCAAAGTCAGCTAACTTCAGTTCACCGTTCTGATGACAACAAAATAATACACATTTTAAAAAGTGTTTTTGGGAGTACAGCAGAAATAAAGGAACATGGAGCATGTGTGGGTTTCACCAACATAATTCAATCATATAGTCATATATGACACAAACTGGCAACACTAAGGATTAATAATGAATAATGAATATCAAGCACTTTTAGTCATTTACTTACTCTGTTGATGAGCAAATTTTGTGGCTTGAGGTCTCGATGGAGAACATTTCGGCTGTGGCAGAAGGCAAGACCCTTCAATAACTGGTACATAAAGGACTGCAAGGAGAGAATTAAAACGGTGTTATCTGATACCGCAAACATTAAATGAGATGCTCTTCCGTGACATTATTTTCAGGGCTTTATACAGATTTAAAAAAACAAATCAAACCTTGACAATCTCAGGATCCAAGTCACCATTACAGCTGTCAAAGTATTTCTTCAAATCCTGTTTGAATGAAAATCATTTTACAAGTTACAAAACACACTGATCTCACGAGACTCATTCAAGCAGCAAGATCATGGGTAACAGTCAATAATGATGCAGGTACTCGCTCCTACCTGATCGCAGAACTCGAACACTAATGTTAGCTTCTTATCACTGTGAAGGACATCATGCAACCTACAAGAACAAGTAACTGTTGTTAAAGGGTTAGTTCACCCAAAAATCACTCGCCCTCAAGCCATCCTAAGTGTGTATGACTTTCTTCTTCCAGCCAAACACAATCGGAGTTATATAAAAATAAATAAAAATCCTGGCTCTTCCAAGCTTTATAATGGGATTAAATAGTATCTTTGTTTTTGAAGTCCAAAAAAGCCCATCCATCCATCATAAATGTAATCCACACGGCTCCAGGGGGTTAATAAAGGCCTTCTGAAGCGCCAGGTCAGAGGTCACTTTTCCGCCGGAACTAGACTCGCATATGGTTGTCACTGGAAGCTAATGATTATAGATTATAAAGTTATATATGCAAAAACAAAAATGCATTGCATCACTTCAGAAGGCCTTCATTAGCTTGGAAGAGCCAGGATGTTTTTTAATATAACTCCGATTTGGGTTTGGCTGAAAGAAGAAAGTCATATACACTTAGGATGGGCTTTTGAGGGTGAGTAAATTATGGAATAATTAAAATTTTTGGTTGATCTAACCCTTTAATACATCACAAGACAAGCTGCACAATATCTATTTCATCACTATTTATTTATTTAATTATTTATTTATCAATAATTATTTTGAAATACTTCTTTAAAAAATACTTACAACCAACCAAAACTGATTTTATATGGTTAAATATATAAAATATGCAATAATAATACTTATTAATAACATTTATTCTGTGAAATGTGCCAATAATACATTTAACAAAATTGAAAAAAAAAATATATTTAATAATAAAACATAATACAAAATAGGAAATATAAATGCAACAAACTCAATGCATGCTGTAAGCTTAAATATACTGAATATGCAAACAAACATACCTTACAATGTTTTTATGCTTCAGTTCTTTCAGGAGGCAAATTTCTCGTAAAGCTGAACTTGGAACCCCCTGTCGTAGGATTGAAAATTAATGCGACAGTTTGCTTTAATATGGCTTGCTTGTGCTTCACATCCCAGTCTTACCTCATCATCATCATCCAATCTCACTCGTTTGAGGGCCACAATCTCATGTGTTTCTCTGTTTTTAGCTTTGAAAACGGTCCCATATGTACCTGGAGACAGGGTACAAAACTCAAGTAAGCAGAGGCTACAAAACAAGTCAAGTCAGTCTGACTTCAAGGCAAGAATTAGAAAAATCACTGTAGAAATAGGATAAGTTGACAAAACGTCAATAAGAATAAAACAAATCCTCAAATGGGCGTGGCCTAGCAGCAAAACATATCTTTAAATTGTCAGGCAGAATAAGTTTAAAATAATACTTATATTGTGTATAATCTCGCAGACAGCGTTGTCACGATCAACCGTTACTTTTCTCGGCATACTTCAGAACAGACCTGTCACTGTCCTTTATGATAAATACATTTAGAAAAAAAGATTAACTAAAGATTCTTGCCGATGATTTTATCTATAACTCAAGTACTCATTTGATTAAATTACTATATATTTAAATTAGAATATTTTTTCAGTGAGTAAAATCTCACCAAGAATTACCAATAATATTCGTTGTGCAATTTGAATGTTGTCAAAGTGGGCTGCGTCTGAAATCACATGCTCTCTTGAGTACTTACTTACTACTAGTAATAAGTAATTATTTCACGAGTCACGACTACTACAAAAATCATGTTCTATATAGTATGAATGTGTGTGTCGTATGTATAAATGTATCCGAAATCGCATACTTCCCTACTATACAGTAGGCAAAAAACAGTACGTGACAAAATAAGTATTTCCAAATTCACAGTACTCATAAAAGAGTTGCCAAAAAATACTTCACTTTCTACTTCTGGCGAGATTCCGAAGTGATGCAACTGATGGTCACATGATAATGACAACATGGCGAATATAGTACGTCAAGATTACATTTATACTACACACATTCATACTACACGGAACATACGTTTTTAGTGGTTGTTAAGTAATTACTTATTCAGAAGTACCTACTCAAGCGAGTATGCGATTTCTGACACAGCCATAATCCAGACATACTACATTTGCCATGTTGTCATTATCATGTCAGTTGCGTCGCTTCACTGCCATTCAAAAATCCTCTCCCGTGGCCTCATGGGGGATAGTAAAGTGTCCATCGTATGCACACTTCAGAATCTCGACGGAAGTAACGTTAGTAGGTCATCCGAGCACTGTGAATTCAGGCATACTTCTTTTGTGTTAACACATTATTTTTTTCGCCCACTACATAGTAGGGAAGTATGTGATTTCGGATGCAGCCATGCAGACTTTGAGCCTTCCTGCGCCCCCTGGAGGAAGAAACACTAATGCCTCATAGGAATCAGCTACATTTGCAGCTCAGTGAGAATCAAAGAAAAGCTGCTAATGATACTGCTATGAATGGACGATCAGTTTGATTCGAAATAATCAATGCAACACCTCCATTTCTCTGCACAATAGCGACGGCATCATTTAACAGGTGCGCAAATGCAGTTTTGATTTATTTAAAGCCAAGTGCATCCTCTCAATAGCTCAGTATGAGCTTGCTAGCTCTAGCTTAGACTTTAATCTCAACACACGCTTAAGAAGGCATAATTCACAGCAGACTGTCAGACGCTTTAAGCTCTATAACAGCAAACCTTCATGATTGTTAATACTATATAAATCTCCAATGCAGATAACGTTACAGCCATTCAGGCCAGACAATCGATTTAACGTTATGTTACTCACCCTCTCCTATCTTCTCCAACTTCTCATACTTTTGCATGGTTTTAGCCAGCTACAATAGCTTCTAAATGAAGCGTCCTGGCTCCTTAATTTCCTACGTTTTAAAATAAAGGTTTAAATAATACAGCTGACTACTGTCGTTTTTTATCAACAAGGGGCGTAGTACGCAACATGAAGAGAGCTTCAAGATGGCGATTCACCGAGGCACACTTCAAAATAAAAGCATCCTTTGTAAACGGCCTTCTGGGTGGATAATAAATACCATAAACTGCAATAATTAATAATAATACAATTAAAATAAAACATTTCAGTTTAATATAACACATTTTCTAACTAACAGACAAAATAAAGAATAAGGGGAATGCAGGAAGAAAATACTTTTTACTTTATTGGTCGCATTTTATGGAAGACAGGCAGAGTATCATCAATAGTATTGATAAATAATACATCTTTCAAAATAAAATGTACATCTCACTTTATTGAAACCTTTTAATTTAAAAAAAGGTTAAAATACTTAAAATATCAGTCTAGAGTTTGGGTAAATCAAACGGTATTTAAAAACAGCATGGCTACCATTGTACAACATTGTCATTATTCTATGATACATAAAACTCAAAACACAGAATATTCACTGAAACCCATTTGCTATGGCAGTGCACCAAATAAAATGTTATCTTTAAAACAATTTAAAAATGTAAATAACTTCAGATAAAAAAAAAGATTTAAAATAACTGGTAGTGAAATATGCTCAGAAATACAGTATTTTATTTGTGACCATTGGATCGTTGTCTCTTTATAAGTTCTGCATAAAGCCCTCCTTTGCCCAGTAATTCCAGGTGTGTTCCAGCCTTTGAAAACATAAATAATAAAACAAACATTAAACATCACAGGTTTCAGGCATTCAGTATGCAAGTACATCCTTTGTAAAGTCCTTCCTAACCTCAACAATACGTCCATTGCTCATGACACAGATGAGATCGGCCGCCTGTATGGTGCTGAGGCGGTGAGCGATGATCAGAACGGTGCGACCCGTTGTGGCTCTGTCCAAAGCCTCCTGAACCACTCGCTCAGACTCCGCATCCAATGCACTGGTGGCCTCATCCAGAATCAAGATGCTGGGGTTTTTTATCAGGGCACGAGCGATTGCGATACGCTGCTTTTGGCCCCCAGATAGAGTGACTCCACGTTCACCTAAAAATATATGAAAATGTATTTATTGTATTGTAAAATGTATTTTATTTTAGAATTCATTTTATTTTAGAAAACGTTATTTTATTCACACTTCAAAATTACATCTTTCATCTCACTTTATTGAAACCTTTTCCTTTAAAAAGAAAGTATTAAAATACTTTCAGTCTAGAGTTTGGGGAAGTAAAACAGCGTTTATTTTATTTCAGAAAACTGAAGTCATTTTATTTTCGAATTTATTTTCTGATTTCGTTTTTAACAGTGCTTACCAACCACAGTGTTGTATCCATCCGGGAATCCTGTGATGAAATTATGAGCATTGGCTTGTTTGGCAGCAGACGTGACCTCAGCGTCTGTTGCACTGGGCTTTCCAAACCTGATATTCTCCATCACAGAGGTTCCAAAAAGAACAGGTTCCTGTGATAAGGACAAAAAAAATAATGATACAACTGGTGATCTTTTTCAGACAAACAGTGCCTAGAATAAGTGAACACACTCACACTCATGTTGATTAAAAGGAAGAATAAAAAATATATTTTGGAAATTGATCTTAATGCTTTCATTTAAAAAATGTAGGAAAACTCCAACCTTTAAGGACATCAATTTTCTTTGTGAATGCATAATGTATCAGTTATGTATATACCTAGAGACTGGCATGGTTTTATTTCAGTTAGCCTAATAGCTGGTTTGATTTGCATTGAGAGATGATCTTATGGAAAGTACCCATGCCAATCTCTAGGTATGGTGAAGGGTATGTGATGATGTGGGGCTATTTTAATTCCAAAGGCCAAGGGAACTTATCAGGATGCATAGTATCCTGGATCCAGGAAATAACTGGCCTTTAAAAATAAAAATCTGCCTGCCTCTATGGGAATTTAACATCCTGTCCTGACTTATGCACCCTGTATTTTAAGAAAGAACATTATTCATTCAGAAAGAAAATATTTGTCCTTAAAGGTTGGAGTTTTCCTCATTTTTTAAATTAAGGAGTTAAGATCAATTTCCAAAAGATGATTTTTTTATTCCTCTTTTTAGTCAACTTTAGCACGGTGTGTTCACTTATTCTAGGCACTGTACGTACACAACAAACCGAAGCAGAAACGTTAGAGTGAAGCAAGTCCAGAATGATATGTACCTGACTGATGAACCCAATGATGTGTCCTCTTAACCAGGACGGGTCCAGTGTTCTGATGTCCAGCCCGTCCAGCATTACCACTCCACTGCTGGGGTCATAGAACCGCTCCAGTAAGGCGGCCACTGTGGATTTGCCTGAATTTAGAGGTAAATAAATGACTAATATAATAATAAAAATAACAACAATAATATATTCACATGTGATGGGTGCGATTATTTGTATGTTGTGTTTCTGTGATAGATGCTTATTTAAAAAAAAAAGACAGATAGATAGATAGACAGAGACAGACGGATATATGGATAGATAGACAGAGAGATGGATATACAGACAGATAGACGGATAGATAGAGGTAAATAGACAGACGTATAGACAGATGGACAAATAGATAGATAGATAGATAGATAGATAGATAGATAGATAGATAGATAGATAGATAGATAGATAGATAGATAGATAGATAGATAGATAGATAGATAGATAGATAGATAGATAGATGGATGGATGGATGGATGGATGGATGGACCCTCGGACAGACAGATGGATAGATGGATGGATGGATAGATAGACAGATGGATAGACAGACCCTCAGACGGACAGACAGACGGATAGATAGATAGATACTGTAGATAGATAGGTAGATAGATAGATAGATAGATAGATAGATAGATAGATAGATAGATAGATAGATAGATAGATAGATAGATAGATAGATAGATAGATAGATAGATAGATAGATAAATAGACAGACCCTCGGACGGAGGGACAGACAGACGGATGGATGGATAGACATCTTACCTCCGCCAGACTCTCCAACGATAGCCACAGTTTTACAGGGAGGCAGAGTCAGGTTGAAGTTTTTAAGGATCTGGTTTCCAGGTCTTGTTGGGTAACTAAGAAACATGCCGGAAAAATCAAATAACAGAGAATGACACTTTTTAAATTAAATTCAGGTCTTGTCATGTTTGCATAAGAGGCGTACCTGAAATCAATGTTCATGAAGTCAACTCTTCCCATCAGAGACTTGAGAGGAATACGACCTCCTCCAGTGAGAGGAACGCTGGGCTCAAGAGTCAAGTACTCAAACACACGGGCCCCTGCACTCATACCCCGAACCATCTGACACAAACCATTTGTCAATACATATAGTTATATATATATATAGGTCACATACAATATGTAAAGTAAAGTGTCTTCCACTCACCTGTCCAAACAGAATAGAAATGCTGGCAAGAGATCTATAGAGACAGATGTGAGGTGATTCTGTTACATGTGTGGTTTGACATTATAGACACTTTGTTTTCTTCTATATTATGTGCAAGCCAAAAAATTCACCTCTGAACTGTTTGAGAGGCGACCAAAAATGACATTAGATCACCAGGTGACATGTCATCACGGGCCATCAAAGACCCACCAGCAAATATAGTGCCTAGAACAATGCCTGTCGAATAAGGAAAATATTGAACAGCTCTAGTTCATCTAGTAATTGGATGCAAATCAATAAAATATGCATAATTACTCACAGTTCAGGACAATATTAGACAGGCCCTGAAATACGGCAATTCCTGTGCCCAACGTTTCATTCATGGCAGCCGATTTCTGGACCTCGGCGGCAAACATCCTGTGAAAGAATGGTTCATATCGGAACTGTTAGATTTTGATGAATAATAAAGAGCTTTGTTTATGCATGTCCTGTTTAGTTTTCATTTCCAAAAAATAATAATGATCAAAAAAGACCATACGCTGAAAGAAATGTCTGTAACTAAAAAATTATAATAAAAACCTGGGTAACACTTTAATTTAAGGTGAAGAAGTTACATGTACTTACTATAGTAATAACAGTAACTAACCCTAAATGAAATGCCATCCCATGAGACTAATTTTTACCATAATAACATTTTACAGTGTAGAATTATCAACAATTCCACAGAACTCAATATTTTCCTCTTAAAATGAACAGAAAATGAGGAGTCGTACTCTAGTTCCCGATCCTCCATGGCAAAAGCCCTCACTGTTCGTACGTTACCAAGAGCCTCGTCGGCCACTCCTGTAGCTTTAGCAACCTAAAAGAGGAAAATGTGTTTAGCAGTTAGCATAGAAAGAGTCACTAAAACTAAACTCTTCTCCATCAGTGTCGTTACCTGTTCCTGCGCCTTCCGTGAAAGTTTACGGAGAAAAGAACCGATGAGAGCACCGGCCCCTACGAGACATGGAAGAACGACCACAGTGAGACCCGTGAGCTTGGGGGAGATGACGTACAGTGAGACAAAACAGCCCACCGTCTGTGTGGCACTGCGCAAACCCTGTAAAACACAACACACGATCAGAGGACTGAGATATAGTTGCACATTCTCCCTGGGACTTTACTTTATAGATGCACTTGCTCCTTGATGATTGAAACGGTTTGTTACTAGTGCCAAAATATTATAATTATATAATTTAAAGGGATTTTGTTTTGTTTTTGGGCTCTACTAGAATAGGTTTTCATTCTTGAATGTTCAAAAAACACAATATTTTTCACATATTTTACATTGTTGCAGCACCTCTCTTCCCAGTCTGTCAGAAGCCCCTCCTTCTGAAAAGCACACTGGACCTGTGTGTTGTGATAGGTCAACCACTTCGAGTGTGTTTTTGAAATGTAATAACTGCGAGTTTCAACACACTACAAACTAACTCAACCAGGCCCCGCCCCTTTATTTTGCGTTTATTTTGAAATATTTAATTGAGAAATAATGTGACATGTGACGTTTGTTCCTGGAAAAAAACTCAAGACTACAATGGAGGCGTTTCAGGGAGTTCAGAAAGAGTGTGCACTGATATAAACAATAACTTTGTGCTTTGGAGTGACATTTTTCATGCTCAAACAGCAACTTACACACAAAAGATAGTTAAAAAAAAAAAAAAAAAAAAAAAACATAGGATATTTTTAAAGGTGATGCAAAAGCATACATTTCATACTGCTAACCATGCAATAGGCAAATAATGCATAAAAACTGGTGTATAAAATCCTTCCTACCTGGGAAATAACCAGCTTGAAGGAAGATTTAAACTCCTGGATGTCTGACGTGAGGCGATTAACCAGCTGCCCAGTCTTGTTTGCATCAAAAAACGCAACATCTTGTCTGTAACATGACATTTACACAAGATAATTAGAATTTTTTGATTAGAAGTGTATGAGTGCCTCTTCAGCAAATATAGCACATTTGTACTTTACTAAAAAAAAAAGTACAAACCTAAGCAAGGACATGAAGAGAGTTGTTCTCATGTCAGCAGCCACTCTCTCTCCAACTCTAGACAGTAGAATGATGTAGCCACTGGTCAACAGACCCTGAAAGATAAATAAACAACAGTTTTTATACATACACTGCCATTAAAAAGTTTAGGGTTGGTTACATTTTGTAATGTTTTTGAAAGAAGTCTCTTCGGCTCACCAAGGCTGCATTTATTTGATCAAAAATACAGTAAAACTATGAAATATGATTAAAATAACTGTTTTCTATTTGAATATATTTTAAAATGCAAATGAATTTTCAGCATCATTACTCCAGTCTTCAGTGTCACATGATCCTTCAGAAATCATTCTAATATGATGATTTGCTGCTCATGAAACATTTCTGATTATTATCAATGATGAAAACCATTTGCGCTGGTTTTTATGGAAACCGTAATACATTTTTTCAGGATTCTTTGATGAATAGAAAGTTCAAAGGAAATGTATGTGAAATAGAAATCTTTTGTAACATTATAAATGTCTTTACTGTCACTTTCGATCAATTTAATGTATCCTTGCTGAATAAAAAGGTTTAATTTCTTTCAAAAATCTTACTGACCCCAAACTTTTGAATGCTAGTGGAATAGTGAGTTTTTTTAATAATCAGAAGCAAGTCAAATGTTGCTCATTGAGTTTCAATATGTGACCTAAAGTACCTGTAAACCATACAGTCCAAGCAGCTTCATTGCAGGCGCTTGAATATCTCTCACGTAGTGACCAGTTTGTTCTCTCATGTGGCGAGCGACGACATTCACCAGATCCCCCAAAATCAGAGGAATCTGAATATTAAGGGCTGCAGCTCCAAACGCAAGCTGAAAGAGAACATTATATGGTTAAATAAATTAGCCAAAAAGGATATTAAATGCAATTTAGCATAAGTACAAGTAGTTTAAATGTTTACTGACGATAACGGCTCCTATTAGAGCAAGAAGTTGGGGTCGAACAAACTCCCACAGGACGGCCCAGCTGAATTCGGGAATCTTCTCTTTCACCTGAACTTCCACCAGGACATTGTTGTTCACATCTGCTTCACAATGAGCTACAGTACCAAGCAAGCGTGCCGTCACTGTCAAAGCAGCTGGTCCCAATATGAGCTTCAGAGTGACGTTTGGTGTTCTCGGCTGCCGTCTGGATGATAGACGGAGCAGTTTTTGAGCTTGTCTCCATATGCGAACAGGAGCACTGACAGTGAACTGTGTGAATGGGATTTGTGAACTGCTCCATGGTAATGTGTGCTGGCCACGTCTACAATACAAGAGATAAAGGAAAAGGACAGTATGAAAAAAGTGCACTTTGTAATCATGTCAAATCATTGGTTTTATATTAAAGTAGTTTTAAATCAACGTGGTTGTTGTGCATTTAAAGTACACTTATTCTGATGTGTTGACTAACATACTAAATCAGTTCCTTATTATAATTTTAACTGTAGCATGTTATTTAGCTTACCGTAAATGCTTGTCAGTACACTTAGCGGTACACTTTCACCATGTTTCAAAGACAATAGAAGTTATAATGAAATTACATTTAAAGATGCACTTAAATATGTTAAAAAGCACTCTTAAGTTCAACTAATTGCATTTAATATAAATTTAAATATAGATATTTTCAATTGCACATAACAAATGTAATTACTTGTCCGAAGACATTACATTCAGTTCGCACGGCACTTATACATATAATTTTATTATTTTGAAGTATATTTTTCCATAATAAGTACTCTTTTAAAAGTATGCTAAAGTGTACTTGTTTTCACAAGGGACATACCACGACTATTACGCAATATTTTTTCTTTAGTTTAGGCCATATGAATCACCTTTGGCATGCACAAATAACATACTTCTATATGTCAGTCAACAAAAGCAAAGTCTAACGTTACTAGATAACAGACCACCTCGTGACTTCAACCAGATCAACATGGAAATGAATGTGCTGTGTAGACAGTTAGTTTCCAGCTAAAATAATAAATATAGAGAAATATTGTGTACCTATTGAGGTGGTGGATCAAGAAATCTCTTGTTTTTTGGGAGCTCAAAAATCGATCAGACGTGACAGTGCCGCGTGTCAATCGACTGCAACGTGCAAAATGAAACATGTTTTAGTAGTGTTTTGTAATGACAGCAGGAAGAAGAAAGAAAGATTGTTCATAAAACTAATAACTGCACTCAAGGATTAACATGTAGGCCGCCATGTTTACGCAATCCCAGCGTGACCACGCTTGTCTTATACGTCATCGCTGCGTAAATATACGTTGGCTTATTTTATTTAACTTTTTACATACATAAATAGTGGAATGTATATGACAATTTGGCATTATATCAATTTGGTTATTTTTAATTACAACTGGATTTTGTTTTATTCGGTATTTCTTTTAGTCTAGATTTTTTGTGTGTTTGATGAACGGTGTACGCTTTCATTTCTTCCGATTTTTATTTAAATAAACATTTTATAATGTAATATTGGTAATATAGGGTAATAATGTATTATTACGTGCAGACAATATTTTAAATTGTCTATTTTTGTTTAAAAAAAGTCACCTGGTCAAATATTTACCTAGTTTAGAAATTGCTTAGATTAAACAGAACTTAAATAGAACTATCAAGAACATAAGATCGGACATAGAGAAAACAGTATACACTTCTTGGAAAACCTCATATTTAATATTTAATATATATAATAATTGTGCATTACATGTAGCGAATAAAAGTCCCGGAAGTGACGCTACTAGAAACCAAAGTGACGACAGGCGATATTTGTTGTCATATCTGTTTTTGTTGTGAAGAGCAAAGGCGAGGATCATCTTTGCTCGAATGGTGAGACTCATTTTGCGCTTTACATATTTAAATAATTTCAGTTTTCTTTTAATAGAAGTGTTTTGAGTAATAAAATCTCAACTAGACAAAAACAGACGATAAGCAAATGAGCAGCTTTGCCAGGATGAGGTTGATGTGTGGTGGTCATCTGTTAAACTCACCCCTGTTAGCAGACACTTCATAAAAAATGGTTTAATCTAATGATCAGTTATGTTGTCATTAATAATCGTGGCATTTACACGTCATCGTGATTTATAATGACAACATGTGTCTTTGTCTGTTTCTAATGATGCAATCAAGTCTGTCCTTGACTCAACTGTACATAAACTGAGCATGTGGTTGGGGTTTTGTTAGAAACATAAAGACAATAACAGTCTTGTGAGTACAGTGAACTTGGTCAGTTTGAGCTGGTTTTTGCATTTGTTTATAGTGTGAGATTGTTTGTAGTAAATTGTCATAACTAATTCCACTATCATTATACCTGTTGTTCAGGTCCTAAGGTGATTATTATAGAGAGGTAGAATGTAAAACACGATGGCTGGTTTTGAAACGTACCAGGAGTATCATCGGATAGAAGACTGTGATGAAGACTCACCCCCAGGAGAGGAAGATTTACTCATCCATGTGTCAGAGGGCAGAGGCGGTAAGTATTGTTCACTGTGTCATACAGTGTCTAATATGTCATTTTATATATAAAAAATACTATAGACCGTTCCATTTTTTTATCATTTGAATTATGTCTTTGTTACATTGCAGACCCATGGCATCATATCAAGAACCTCGACAATTTCTTCACAAGAATATCCTTTAAAAAAAGATTACATTTTGCAATATTATTTACATACATTTCATAGGCTGACTGGAAAAATTGGCAATTTTGTGAATGCATGAAAAATCAGCAAAAGCTATAATCTCCCAGCACTGTTCCGGTATCATTTTCTCTTTTTCATGAGAACACACTGCCGCTATTCATCATTAGGCATTAATATTTTGTTACGCTCTGGCTACATTAATGCTAAACAAAGCTGTAATTCTTTAAAACTGTTTCAACTATTATTGGAAAGCAAGAGGCCTTAATCAACATGCTCACATATATCATTTCCATCAGAAGAATGGATTCGCCTGTATGGTGTTATCAGAATTTTTTGAGCTTGTGTAAGTCATATTTTATTGCTTGAAGCTTTAATTCTTTAGGGCAGGTTTGGATATATATCACTTCAGAACTAATCATGTCTGCTTTTACATTTCCATTTTCAGGCAATTTCTGTTTGTGGTCACGTTTACAACTTTCCTCTTCAACTGTGTGGAATATGATGTTCTCTTTGCCAACCGAGTGGTCAACCACACGGGCCAGAGCCTCGGTCCTCTGGACAGGAACAAGGTCACCCTTCCTGATGCTATTTTACCCAGCGAGCAGTGCACTGAGAGGTCAGTGTGTCCGGTTTATACAGGCGTACGCACTGAGAGATGCTGAATTAAAATTGGCTTCGCTTGTAGAAATCGGTGGTTGCTCTGAATTTTATTTATTTGTTTGTTTGTTTATTTATTTAGGAATACTCCAACAATTGATAATTTAACAATTTCCACAAAATCAGTCTTTATTTACACTGATATTATTAATCAATCAATCAATTAATTACATCTTTGACTACTTCAGTGTTCTTGTCATTAACATTTTTCTTAATTGGAATAAAGCTATAATAAAAATAAATAAATATTAGATGAAAAACTTAAACTCGCACTCAAAAAACTTTTGCAACTGACTGAAATAAAATAATATTCAGTTGAAGTACTAAAATTACTAAAACGAAATTAATTAGAACTAAATTGAAATATTTAAATAAAACTATTCAAAATGACAAGAGCATAATAAAACTACTGAAACTTAAACTAAAATGAAAATATAAAAATAAAAGCTCATTCTAAATATTAATAAGCACTATGATGGTGTATAAATAATATTAAAATAACACAGAATTTTATTTATACAGAAAATATTTTACAGTTCAGGTAACAGTCAAAATTTCTATTTTGATTTAATCAAGAATTGGGCTGTCATGTGCTATTGTTCAGTTCAATTTACTCGATTAATTGTCAAAATAATTGACCGATTACTTGATTCCCAAAGTAATCGTTAGTGACAGCCCTAGTTTAGAATTAAAACCAGGTTTTAGCGCTTTTGTAATATTTTAAATATTATATTTTAGAAATTAGCAAATAGGTAAACTTTTTACAACCTGCACTGTAACAGCCAGTTTTCTCATATTTTGATATTGCATGTGAACTTTTATCATAATGCGCCACTCAAGGTTTATTTTTGCACCAATCAAGTTTTGTGTTCAGTTTTCAAAGTTGTTTGTTGATTTATTATTGCGGTCTTTCTGTCATGCCTAGCTGGATCTTTGTATTTGCCTGAGTTCAAACGTGCCCTGGAGCTCTGGGTGAGAATGCTGTTTTGCTCTATAGATTGCGTCACACACATCATGTGAAGTTCAAAACATCGCGCTGATTCGTTTCCCGCTTCTCAAACAGTGCCTCCAAAATAAGCAGGCTGTAAACAAGCACCTGTTTGGATGATCTGCTCTCTCAGAACCTGTTATTCTATTTCCGTGACCGTAGATGATACTGTAACGTTGTATTACGTAGAGCTCATGTGTTTTAAATAGAAACTGAGTGTGAGATGTTTTGGTCCATTTGCCATTGGATCGCTATTTTCCTTGTTTCTCAGATTTGTACTCGGTAACCCTTATCATGGACACCTAATGCTTCATAGACAGATAGTCAGAAGTATAAACCAATTTACAAATGTGTTGTTCACAGACTCAGATATGCAACACAAACATATTAATATCACAGTTGACACACTTCATTCAGGAACATCTTGTGCTTTCAGAAAGTAATTAAGACTTGGTAAACATTCTCATTTGGTTGGTCGTATTATTTGCGATATCTGCTTTCATTCTGTTTTGCAACTAACTGTGTTTGGAAGATAGTATTATATGGAAGTAAAATAATGCCAAATGTTTTTGAAATAAAAAAGCCTGTTGAATTGCACTATTAAAAACAGTAAACTTGTGACATATTATATAATTACAAATTTAAATAATTTATATTTGAATATATTTAAAAATGTAATTTATTCCTGTGATCAAAGCTGAATTTTCAGCATCATTACTCCAGTCTTCAGTGTCACATGATCCTTCAGAAATCATTATAATATGATGATTTAGAGCTGAAGAAACATTTCTTAATATTATCAGTGTTGAAAACGGTTGCGATTTTTGTTTTCAAGATAACAGCATTTATTTGAATTATAAATCTTTTGTAACATTTTCTGTAACTTTTGAAAAATTTAATGCATCCTTGCTGAATAAAAACTCAATTTTTGAATGGTAGTATAGATTTTATAGATATTATATATGATTTATATGCGCAACTTATAATGCCATAAACGAACCCTGAGCAATCCCATAATCATCTGCTGTCATATCATAATAGTGATGATCTTTCTTCCTCAATCAGGATTCAAGGAAACAGCTGGATCATCTTTCTCTTGATAATGGCGGCCATTTTCTGGGTCTATCGGCTTGTGAAGGTGATCTTTAACGTCCTCAGCTACTGGGAGATCCGGCAGTTTTATATTAAAGCTCTGAAAATACAGATGGTAAGAGATGCATTCATGATAGGCACATTACATAAGTTGATCAAACAACAAGATTTTAGATTAAAGTGCAAATATAACATGCTGTGTCTGGTTTTACACAATTCTTTTTACATTTGTTATCATTTTAGTGGTGTGATACATTCATTTTTGAAAGTACAAATATTCGATGTTGTCTATCAGTTAATGAAGTCATAAAACTGCATGTATATTAATAATGATTAACAAAGTGCAGATTCATCTAAAACCAATCTTTAAAAAAAAAAAGCACACTATTAACCACATTCACTGGTCACACCTAAATATAAATATTTATATAATTAAAAAAATTAAATATTTGTATTAGTTAATAAGTAAATAAATTTTTTGTAAATCGTTTTAGACGAATTATACATGGTTTATATTATACTACTTATTCAAACACTGTTAAACACGCTGTTTTGTGTTTTTATGAATGTTAGGATGAGTTGTGCAACTTCACATGGCAAGAAGTTCAAGGGCGTCTGATTCACCTGCAGCGTGAGCATCCCATGTGTGTCCAGAAGCGCGAACTTTCCGAACTGGACATCTACCACCGCATCCTGCGCTTTAAAAACTACACGGTGGCCATGATCAACAAGTCCCTGCTGCCCGTCAGACTGCGCGCGCCCTTCTTCGGCGACATGATTTTCCTCACGCAGGGCCTAAAATACAACTTTGAGCTCATTCTGTTCTGGGGACCTCTCTCACTCTTCCAGAACAAATGGAGCTTGCATCCTAAATACAAACGTGCGGCAAACCGGCAGGACCTCGCCAAGCAGCTGAGCCGCGTCATACTGTTGACAGGGCTGGTCAATCTGCTGCTGTGCCCCTTCGTGCTGGTGTGGCAGGTGCTGTATGCGTTCTTTAGCTACGCTGAGGTCATCAAGCGGGAGCCGGGGAGTTTGGGGGCCCGGCGCTGGTCGCTGTACGGCCGGCTCTACCTGCGCCACTTCAACGAGCTGGATCACGAGCTGCAAGGCAGGATGGGCCGTGGTTACAAACCCGCCGCCAAGTACATGAATGTCTTCGTTTCTCCTATGTTGGCGGTGCTGGCCAAGAACGTGGCTTTCTTCTCCGGCTCGGTGTTCGCTGTGCTCATCGCCCTGACGGTGTACGATGAAGACGTGCTGACCGTGCAACACATCCTCACGGCCATCACCGTACTCGGCGTGGTCATCACCATCACCAGGTACGGCAAGACTTTTGACTTTATTCATCTAGCAGACACGACCTACTGTACAAGGACCAGGCAACAAATAATAATGTGTAAGAGCAAGTCAAGTCAAGTCAAGTCAAGTCAAGAATATTTGTATAGCGCTTTTCACAATACAGATTGCATCAAAGCAGCTTCACAGTATTAAAATAAAATAATAATAAAACGTCCATGTTTGGTAATGCTAATCAATAGTAATATTGATTGATTCATTAAATTGAACATCCCCAACTGAGCAAGCCAAAGAGCAAACAATACTCACCGTACACAAAGCCAGTGCACTGAAATAAACAATCAAATAAGATGTACAGTACAGTGACTATCTCTGCTAAAAGAAGACCAGCTATAGACCACCTTGAATTGATCAAATTGTATTTATTAAATGTTTTGAGGGTTGTTTGTTTTCATATGAATCAAATCCAGGTATTATTAGATTGTGAAGACAATAGCTTGTATCATTTACAAAATATACAATCATTTTTAGTTGTCATAGACATGCTCATAGTATTTGTTAATGTTAATATTTTAAATTAGCTTTTATTTTTATATTTTCAGTTTTCATTTCAACTTTAGTTTATAACTTTTAGTAATATATGATGTGCTTTATTATTTTTATTATTTAAAAGAAAAATCTATTTAGCTTTCATTTATTTATGTGAGAACGGAAAATATTTGTGAAGATAATGGCTTAAAATTGTTGTTTTTTTAGAGTGTTTTAGAGTTTGAGGCATTTACTTAAAAAAATATGTTCACATGTTTCCCCGTGAGATATGGGAAAAGTACTGTTTTCCAAGCTTGGCTGATCCTTTAGATTCCTCCTGAGTGATTATTTTATTAGTTGTGAGTCCTCTGACATTGATCAGGTGAAGTACTTTACTGAGAAGGGAATTTCTGCGGCATATTCAGGTAAACATGAAATCATCTGTCCAAGAAAACTTTAGACACATTTAGACTCCCCTAAACATGACATTGAACAAAACAAAACTGTGAATGGTTTACATGTAAGTCAAGCGGGTAAATAAGTGGCTGGTCCTTGGGCAATTGCAGTGGCTAAAGAGCGCAGGCCTGTCGTCAGGCAAAGGTGAGGCTACCTGTGAGGTTTCATTTAGTTAAAGATGCTGCCTATATAGACAGCGAGGCAGCTCTGGCCGTTTAGGAACAGAGGTAGTGTAAAATTATTACTGCTGTGCACCTTGACATAAAGCATATTGGTAAAACTACGTAAAGTAAGACAATTGCTCTTCCCAGCTGGCATCAGGTCAAAGAACAAGTGGCGTCTCATGTGTTCTGCTGACCTCGTTCCACCTGAGCATTGTAATTCAGACCTGAACACACTCAGCACCTGTTAGTCTGACCTGGTCTCCAGTAATGCCGTCTGAATCTCTTACAGGTCGTTTATTCCAGATGAACATATGGTGTGGTGTCCTGAACAGTTGCTGCAGTGTGTCCTGGCCCACATTCACTACATGCCTGACCACTGGAAGGGCAACGCCAACAAGAGCGAGACCCGGGATGAGATGGCACAGCTTTTCCAGTATAAAGCGGTGAGAACTGCATGACATTGTCATTAGATATTATGCCTTTTGTTCATTCATTCAATAATTAATATACACTACCGTTAAAAAGTTGCTTTGGAATTTTATATATATATATTAATTTTTTTCATAGAGAGGATCACATACAATTACCCAAAGGTTTCTTCACAATAACAGAACAAAAATGTACACGTTGGAATTATATTTATTATGAAAAGTGTTAAATATATATAAAGTGTTATACAAATACATTTAAATTGAAAATGTTTTCCTTTATTTTTTAATAATGAATATAAAGAGGATAATTTGAAGTTGATAAAAATTAAATGAATTATTATTTAAATATTTTATGTAGGCTTTAGTACAATCACTAGCTAATAATTTGATTTATACAACATGTCTTTATGAAATCAAGTATACTTGTTTGCATATATGGTATAAATGGGTCTAAGTATGTGAAAATAATATTTCATAGTAAAAAAAAAAACCAGAAAAACAAACATGACTAAATTTTAAATAATCAATTATTCAAATAACATGGTTGTTGAAATTAAGTATTTATTATGATTAAGTATAACACATCATTAGTCTGGACTTGACTTTTTAGTCTGTATCTTACTTTTATAATACAGAGAGACAAAATATGCAAAGTCTGACAGCTGAAAATGAGTTAGGCTGATAGTTTACCACAGGAACAGTTATTGTCAGTTATTTCAAGTGTGAAATGATACCTGACCACTCTGCACCTGTCGTCTAAGAGTTTGTCTGATTTTGCACACCTGTTCTTCAGATTTAATCTTCAGTGCATCTGTCCTCTAGGACTCTGTCACTTCTGTCCAGCTGTTTTTAGGAGTTTCTCTCATTGTTGTGCACCTGTCCTGCAGGTCTTTATCTTGGAGGAGCTTCTCAGTCCCATAATCACCCCCTTCATCCTCATCTTCCCCCTGCGGAGCAAGTCTTTAGAAATCATCGACTTCTTCCGCAACTTCACCGTGGACGTGGCAGGGGTGGGAGACATTTGCTCATTCGCCCAGATGGACATCAGGCGCCATGGCAATCCACAGGTAAACGCACATCAAAGATCACATGCATGTTTGGACATGCGGCTTGCAATAATTCGGCTCAAGACTCAAAAAACACTGTTTTGTTTTCTCCCCTCTCGCTCAGTGGATGTCTGAAGGCCAGACGGAGGCCTCGGTGTACCAGCAGGCGGAGAACGGCAAGACGGAGCTCTCTCTGATGCACTTCACCATCAAAAACCCTCGCTGGCAGCCGCCGCAGGGGAGCTCGGTGTTCATCAGTCACCTGATGGAGAAGGTGCAACAGGACGCTCAGACGGGACCGTCTCCTCAGCTGCTGCTGTCCGAGGCTCCTCTCTGTACCTCGCTGCTGTCCAATGAGTCCGGCACTGGGGTAAGGCACACTTCATCATGTTCAACACTGCCTTGGACTGTATTAGGATCCCTATCATGTTCCAATCAATGCAGCTTTCACAACACAGATAGATGTAATGCAGGCAGAACTGTATGCATCAGGATTTGATTAGATCTTGTATCTCACAGATCTTGTCCAAGGTTATATTTCACCTTAAAACACTTACAAAATGAGTATTATTATTATGAGAGATGGAGATTAGATGGCAAAAGTGCTTAATTGCGGAATACAAAAAATGTATATATATATTTACAAATATTACAATATAAAAATATAACTTTTTCATGCAAAATCATATTAGGGATGCTTACTATAGTACCAGTATTTAAGATAAAAACCAAGATAAAAACATACCGTTCAAAAGATTTTGGAAGTAGTTTCTTATGCTCGCCAAGGCTGCAATTAATGAAATACTGTTACAATGTAAAATAACTTTTGAACAGTAGTGTAAATAATAATAATAATTATTATTATCAACAACAATATAATATTATTAAATAGTTATTTCTATCAGAAAAATTTAATAAAAAATATATGTAATAAAAGAAAACTGAGTGTGTTTACCTAAAGCTTCAGTTTTGTCTTTTTACTAACTTAATTTTAATGAGTCCCCAGTGCCCCCACCAAAAAAAAAGTAATGTGAAAATGTTATGATTTTTGAAAATAATGATTTTTGGGGATCGGAATATCAATACAAGAATGTGAGGTAAACATTGTGATGTGCTCTGTATTTTACGGTCTAGTTTCAGTAGTTCAGTGCTTAAACCTACAGAGCAGAGATTTATTTTATTTATTGAGTGAGACACACTTAGAAACACTCCATTCCGGAAGGAAAACGAGAAGAAGAAGAAAACATTTCCCGTGGCGTTCAGGATATTAAAAAACCTGCCAGGAAAGACAAGAAATATTGACATTTAATTTGATGCCTCTGCATTGTTTCTGCACTTGCTGCCAGATTGGTTATTTCACAGATCATAATCCTTCAGCCATCTGCGTCTGCAGGGTTACATCTGCCGTGTTGCATTGCCAGCTCATTTCTCACATCCCTCAATGAGATGCATGTGTTTTTCATTATTTCTGGTCTTCAGCCTGATAACCTGTTAGCCAGTGTGTTGGCTCACCCTGTGCTGACGGCCTCTGGACTGCCTGGAAGGAACCGGCGCTTCATCAGTCCGAGCAGTGCGGCTTCAGCCGCGGCTAGTGTCCTGGCGTCCCTCTCGGCGTCCCAGCAGCCCCATGCAGGACGATCTCGCTCACACACACTTCTACCATCCCGACAGCAGCACGACGCCCTCATGTACTACAGCGACCACACTGTGGCCGACAGGTAACCGTCATAAAACCTCAGTCTGTGTCTAAATCATTCAGATCTGTGTAAGACTGAAGTAATCCACGTTCCCTTTTCTTTAGCATGTCCGCTAGTGACTCCAAGATGCTCAGCCAGTCTCACTCAGCCCTGGTGTCAGAGTTCGCATCCGCCGAGATGAGCCTGCACGCTATATACATGCATGAGGTGAGCACACGCTACTCGCAGTGGCTCCAATATACCCGAATATTAATAACAATCCTTCATAATCCAGTATGGTCTTTCCCTCAGGTGCATCAGCAGAAGACCCAGCATGCATCTGGGCTGTTTCAGGCCTCTGTGCCAATGAGGGACTTGAGCTCCAACAGTGGTGAGTGAAGCAAAGAGTTGTCTTGTGAACCGTCTGATGCATATTACACACAAAAAAATATTTTTCATAACTCATCAGACAGTGATGGCCATGTTGAGTAATTAGTCAAATCAACAGCACTGAAAATAATCAAATAAGATTTATTTAGAATTGAAATATTGCTTTTTTGGCGGCACTTGAAAGTCCATTGGTGCATCATCCCCATCACATTAGTGCCGCCCAATGCTTTTATTAATGATGAGGCTGATAAGAGATTTGGTGAGAAAATATATTTTTCATTTGTGCGAAGTCACGATGAAAAATTAATTAGAACTTTTTTTGAAAACTTCTGATTACTTTTCCTAGCATTAGTTAATGCATTTGGTATCAAACTTACAATCCTTCTCAGCATCTTTTAATATATTTCACCTTAAGTTTTAAATATTGTTAATTTATAAATAAATACTTTTTTATTGTTAATTTATGATCAATATTACTATTATAAATTATTATTTATAGGTTTAAACAACTCAAAATGTTAACAATGGTTTAGTAAATGTAGAAATGCAAGTTTTTTTTTTGCTAGTCCATGATACCAAATGCATTATTAGCTAATGTTGACAAATTTGACCTTATTATAAAATGCATCCATTTTACTATAGAATGGGGTATTTAATAAAAAATTAATTAGCAATATTCTATAAAAACTTACTTTACAATAAGATTACATTTGTATGCATTCAAATTCACAATCAACAATATTTTTTACCACATTTATCAATCTATATATATATATATATAATTTCGAATTTAAGATTTTAACGTTTTAATTAGTTAAAATATATTAATATAATTTCTTGTAATAAATATGAATAATTAATTAAAATAGCATATTTTAAATTGTCAATTTATACAATTTGAAATGTTAATGTAATAGCATATGTAGAACACACACACACACACACACATATATATGCTGTAAAAGTATTTTTTTGTTCCTAGTTCATGATACAGAATGCATTAATATTGCAACTAAACTAATCTAACCTCATTATAAGTGCTGTTTTACTAGAGAATGGGTCTTATAAATACATTTTCAGATTGTGGCTGCTCACTTTACAAGTTATTGAGTCAAAGTGAGTGTTTCTTACCCAGAATACGCTGTCAACAGGTCTATGATATCAAATGTTGAATCTTTGGGTGAATCGATCATTTTAGAGACCTGCTCATGATATATTCTGGTATAAAAGGATCATGAGCCGCTTCTTTCTCTCAGCTCAAGGTCCCGAGACACAGTCGACACACACAGTCACGCTGGAGTCGCCCACTTCTGTCCGGCTGGGTGGCTGGGCTGAAGAGGAAGAGGAGGAGCAGGGGGATGAGGAAGAGATCAACATCAAGCCTGTGCCGGATCAGACCAGCAGAGGGAGCAGCTGAAGTGCCTTCAACCTGTACGGTGCGCTTCACACATCAACGGCATCGCACGCGCGTACCATATTATATTGACATAGCATTCCACAGGAGGAGCTTTCTCACTCAAACGACTCAATATCGCTATATAGAAAATGCAAAATTAATCAAATTACTAATGGTTAACATTTGTTTTTTACAGGTTTTGTGTTGATTTCTGGGAGTTGTGGCCTTGCTTTGAAACCTTTTGATGAAGCATGCTGGGACGCCACACCAAGCATGCCGTTCCAGGGGCCGCTGGGTTCTCTGGACACACCGTCTTCCAGTTCAGAGGAACTGATGTAATGGACTGCAAGAGTACGTCTGCCACTCTCCCTCCCTCCTCACATCAATTACATTTACGACTGCTGTGTATGTGTGTGTGTGTGTGTGTTTATGACATGACAGGATAACACTTGTTTTACAGTATTTATTTCCATTTAATTTTTTCTCATGCAACGTTTGATTCATTTGGGTTAGGGCAAGTTAGTTTCTCCGCGCCGGCAGTATTTACTTTTGAAGCACTGCTGCATTTTTGAGGGGTGAAAACGTCCTTTTATCGTAGGATTGCTAGTTTCACTTTAGCGTTACAGCGCCGGCGGACAGAGAACACTTCACTGAATGTAAACTCATACCAGTTGCCTCATAAAACATACTATTCAACATAAAATTATCTTTTTTTTTTCCTTAAAGAAAATATAATATATAGAATTAAGGATAATTTTGATTTAAATTAAACTAAAGTTTTGACAGATCTTAATAAAATGCAACATTTTAAGCAGATTTTAGCAATAATATTCATCACATTTGACCAAAAAGGGTTTGATTTGCAGGGGAATGGATTATTTTTGTGGAGCAAGTCAGTCAGTCATGAGCGTGTTTCATCCACAGACAAATGTGCTCGTTTTAATCTGTAGATGATCATATGACTGCATTAAATGATTTGTTATCATTTAAATGATGCTAATGCTATAAGAATGAAACAAGCTAAAGATATGTTCAAGTGAATGTCGAAAAAATATTTAAATTGATAAAATGATAGATTTTTTTTGTTATATATATATATATATAAAGCCAGACATTAGTCACAGTTCAGACCCATTTCAATATTATTTTTTCAACTTGTAAACACATTTTTAACCACTCAAAGTTCAAAATAGTGACTATTCAAGGTAAAACTGACAAAACCAGTGTGCAGCTGTTAATGGTGTCATGTTTTTAAAGATTGGTTTGGGATTTGTACTTTGTACCCAACCGATAAGTCTCTTCCAGTGTGATGAACTAAATATTACACATCTGACAGAAGATCTTTCAAGCCGTATCCCAGAATGCATCTGTTTGAGCAGTTAGTGTCCCGTGTCCGAGTTTTGTGTGGTGCCTGCGGTAAAAGCGTCCGTTTTTAAACTAGAATCCTCCGTAGAACAAATAGTTTTTAATGAATGTGCTCTCGAAAGGTTTGCCTCTGTAATATATCAGCATCACAAGAGCCTGAGGGCTTTTGGACAGTTTACACACGGTATATAAAGCCTTCCTGTGGCCAGAGCTTTCAGAAATCTCCTACTTGAAATACTGCAGTAATGTTAGAGAGTAGTTTATAAGGGTTACGGCATCAGTATCATACCCACCCAAATACCTCCCAGTGTACCTTAAGACCGCATATGTACAGTATTTATTTGTGTGGGTGTCAGGTTATTGAACGAACACGATCAGGATGTCGTCATGGCGAGCTATTGCAGACGCAGTGTTACGGGATTCTGGGGTTTCTCCACACAAGACTGAACTGCGCAAGTGAAACACTTTGTTTTTCTGTTTAAACAGTCTGGGGTCGGACTGTGCCAGGTGCTATATATTTGTATATTTAATTTGTTTCGATATTTGTCTCTTTTTGTTGGATTTTGACTTGTTTTGTCTGATCGAAATAACACTATCAAAAAAATAAACCACACCAAAACCTGTATTTGCTGTCTTGGTTGATCATTTCAGGCACCCGTGCCATTTTAGTATTACTTCTGATTATAGTATTCTTAATAATTTGAATTGGCTTTTATTTTAATATTTTCAGTTTTCATTTGTTAGTAATTTATGTGTTTAGGGTTAGTTTTTGATTTTGATTTGTATAGCTTTTATTTTAATTTCCGTTTTAGTCATTTACACACACAAAAGAAAGACAAGTTTGCCTTGGGAATAAAATGACAAGTTTAAAGAGTGTAATACAATTATTGTATTAATATTTTTAATTAGCTTTTATTTTTATATGTTCAGTTATTTTATTATGTGCTTTGGGTTAGTTTGTCTTTTTTGGCAATAAACTAAAATAAGTTTGTTTTTAATCTACCGGTAATATTTATATATGATTATAGTATTTCTTCATATTTTGAATTGGCTATTTATATATTTTCTCAGTTTAAATTTGAATTTAAGTTTTTAAATTTTATGTGCTTAGGGTTAATTGTAATTTTTATTATGTTTTAGATTTGTAGAGCTGTTGTTTTATTTCAGTTTTAGTAATTTGCTCAAATTATTTAAAAATGGCAAAATACTTGGCTATAAACTGAAACAAGTTTAAGTTTTTCCATCTAATATTTATATTTTAGCTTTATTTCAATGACTGAAAACAATATTTTTTATAGTTTTAGTCAGCAATAACATACCTGTCAGGCTAAAACAACAGAACATCCACATATAAACAGACAGACAACATGTTAAGAGATGGTTAAATATATTGTTTATTATACTGGATCATTTACATGTCACATCTCTCCATTTTAAAATTGTGATACCTGTACTAGAAATCCCATTGTGGTTTATATAAAACAATACAATAATACATTGTAGCGGAGTGCAGAAAACATGATGGAAGATGATATCTTGCCTTTAACCACACTGAAGCCGAAGCTCCACAAAATGTACTTGGACACTTAAATTACACTTAAAACTGTCACTGATGTCAGAACTAACATGACTTCTCCAAGCCGTTTCTCAACCAACAGGCCTCAAGGTGATTCACATTCACTATAAACATGATCCATTTGAAATATCTTCATTTTGCACAGTATATCTAACTCGTTTTGTGAAATGTTTTGCTTCGAAAGTGTGCTTGTGCTTTTTTTTGCCATTTGGTTTGATATTTTGTATTGTAACACGTTATTTAGACAGTCCACTTTAGACATTCTACTAACAATAAGTAACTTTTCAACTACATGTCAACTAGCCGTCATTAGAGTATTAGTAGACTGTCTGCTTAACTATGATCTGTTGCACGTATAATATGTTTATATAATTTTTTACTTTTCTTGTATCTCCCCAATTATTATCTGCTAACACTATTTTGATGCTTCCCTGATGTCAGAAGGACTGGACTCTATATTAGCTTTCATTGGCTAAGAGCGCCCAGAGGTCATCTGACTGACATGTCAAGCAACCAATCACAGTTCATTTTGTTCCGCATCATGTTTAGCGGTGTGAAAATGTAACGTGTGTAAACCGCTTAGACGTATATTAAAGAGGCTATGCCATGAACTTGACATACTCCGTATACATTTGAAAATCCAGCGTTTAGATGATCCAGATAACAGTTATAAAAATGAGCTTTCTTTTTCCATGAGGGGGTTTGGCTTCACGGGATCTTAGTTTCCAGGCGGACCGTTAAAGAACGCGACACACACGTCTCCAGGAAATCCTGTTGGATTCAACCAATCAGGTGACCTCGAAACTCCTGAAGTGTTTGCAATTTTGTGCGCATATGCATCAGACGTTCAGCCAGCGGTTCGTGAGACTCGTTCTGTTAAACACAACCGTCTACTAATACTCTAATGAGAGTCAGCTGACATGTAGTTAACGAGTGTGTCTGAAGTGGACTATTGAAATAAAGTGGAACCTTTGTATCTAATGCAATGACATTCAGAAATGTGTAAGTGTCACTTAAGTGTCCAAATACTTTACTGGGGTATTTTTTAACGTGTGTGTGTGTGTATATATGGCAGAAAAAGGAAGACACCTGTAACTTCTAGGTAGACCCCCAAAACATAAAAGAATCAAATCAAACTGTTTGAGTAATGTGTCAAGTTTGAATATTTCCCAGTGGATGGGGAACCATGATCTATGAGCAGGATTTTTAATGCTCATTATAATTAACATGAGCGTTTAACTCTTTAAGACGCGTACAGTCTTTGCCACTTAAAATAATGAATTATCTACTGAATGGCTTCACGTGTTTGAATTCACGGGATCGGATGGGAAGCTTTCGTATGATCATTACACATAAAATGAATCATTCATAAATCTAAATATTATTCAACAACATCCCGTCTCGTCACTGCCTAGTGGACGGAAGTCGAAATAAATAGAGTAACATTAGCGTGTCGAAATAAAACAGCATGAAGAGCAAATTGCTGGTAACTCAGGTAGTACCGAAAGCATCTCGTTCCTTCTGTTTACCTGACAGCTAATAATTAAGACTTGAAGGTAATATACGGTTTTCATTAACACATTATGCATATTATTGCACTTATATATATATATATATATACACAAAATATGAACAGAGACAAACATTCTGAATGGTTACACGTTTTCGAGTACTATCACAGGGCTGAATTCAGTCAAACCGCAGTTAAAGCTTACATGATTATTATACAAAAAAGTGCCAAAATAGATTAAACCTTGGCCAAACCCACTGGATCTATAACAATTTTTGTGCAATATTAAAATGCTTTCTTTTTGAGATTTGTTTAAGGCGGCTTGATCAAATTAGGCCCACAGTGTTCATACAGGATTCAAGAAAAGCACAGAGGAAAAAATACTCTCTCGGATTAAATCCCCTCACAGTATCTGTACGTTTGAAATCGCTCGAAAAGAAAGGTCATGAAATCTACCAGGATTTTCCACAATGTCAAACAAACATGGCTGTGATGTTATTAATAAAACCTGAGTTTTGTTCTGGAAGTGTTGCCTATTTGTACTTGATGAGGATATATTGATTCTATTCAGGTGTCACATCGTTTGTTTCTTTGTTTTGAACTATTTAACATGTACATTTCCGTGGACTTACACTTCTTTTGGAGTCTATCTGATATATTTCACAGTTTTCCGTCGTATCCCGTCGCCTGCGTCATCAACAAGCGAATTCCTCGAAGTTGCCTATAGCCGGGTGACTAGGTAACACGTTCGGCGCGAATCCGAGACTGTCCGAGTGACTCCGGAGTGTGTCGCATGTGCTCTGCAAGAGAGGGAACGGAAGATGGAGGGATACGAGGAGATGCATTCATGTCAGGACGTCCAGACGCATTTATAACAATGGAAATAAAGAAAGAAATGGAAATAAAACGTGGCAATAAGCAGCAGACAGAACATCAGTGATGCGATAATGAAGAAAACATGTCAGTTTTGATTTAAAAAAGGAGGAGGAAGAATTGACGGATAAAGGTGTGGATGAAGGGAGTGGGGAAGGAAGAAGTTTCTGGAGCTCTGGAAATCTTGCAGCGAACTGTGCAATCACAACTCAAACACAGCAGGATGCATGGAAGTAATTCAGTGAAGCTCATGGCATGTGTGTGTGTGTGTGTGTGAGAGAGATGCATCTAGTGATGTTATTGGACACGGGCCTCAAACAATGGAAGCCATTTTAGCCTTTCAGGCTCAATTTTTGATAAAAAAATAAATAAATCTCTGGATTGACCTTCCCCATTGGATTACAGTAAGGTCACTGTTAAATATGATGCATAAATATTAATACACAAATATTAACTGCTAAGTTTATTTTTATCATACGCTTGTATTATAAATACACTTATTATACTATAAAAATGTGTTTTTGTTTTTAATTTCCCTAATTTCAATTTTTTTTAAGGTGCAATTACAGCGGTCTCACCACATAATAATTTAACTGGATATTCAGTTTAAACTAGAAAAAAAATAGAATAGAATGGAATAAAACTGTCATGCTGATGATTACCACAATAATTTAACTGGTTCTTCAGTTTGTACACGCAAGAAAATTAATAAAAGTTTATAATACTTTTTTATTATAAACAAAATTATTATACATTCTACATGTGAAATTTCTATACTTTTAAGATAGTAATTGCAGCTGACATGCTGATCACCACTTAATAAATGAACTGGTTCTTCAAAAGCAATCAAATAAAATATATAATACATAATATATAAATAATGAACCATGTGTAGCTTTAAAGCCTTCTATTAAATATACAATCTGTATTATGTGCTTTATTTGAGTTGTAAGTTGAATAAACGCTCGAACGGTGTGTATTTGAAGGTTTATCCATGTTTATGCATCACCTGTACTGAACATGCAAATGTTTAAGAAAAAGATGTTAAGACACAGTAGTAACTCCGCTGGCAAGTAGGCTTATTTTTCATATTTCATAAGCCGAAGCTTGTAGACAGCCTTGAAAGGTGTTATTGGGTAAAAATAATTGTTCTGTCTTAAATAAAGCAATAAAGCTGCAGCTTCTCCTCTCTGCTTAGCATTCCCTCTATCATCTTAACATTTCTTTGCTTTGTTTAGGACTATAATATTCAAATTAATTCTTGGATCACAGTCTAATATATCGTGACTACACACAAATGTATTTTATGTGGCTGTGTAAATAATTCATGCGATGAGCCGTATTCAAAGCAAGAGCAATATAAATGGGAACTTTCTCTTATAAGATGTCCTTTTCCATCATATTTCCACCTGGTTTCATCATTCTTCTGTCCTCCAAATACACATTGTTTATCTAAATCGTGACCTTTCACTTAGACAAACCTTTCAGTATAGCATCGAGCATGTTGCTGATGCCCTGGTGTCATCACTATAGAATAAATCAAATAGAGAATCAAAAAAGTGGCCAGATTTTTGTCAACAGGAAACATTTCACCAAGAAAAAAAAAAAAAAAAAACTTTCACCAAGAAAAAAACGTGCTAAATGCAGTTCTTATCAGTGTATATAACCAAACGTACAAGCTCTTCCTGTCTCCAGAACATGTCTTTACTAGGCTGGAAACATTCATTCATACAGTTGCGAATGATATAAGGGGCTTTGGCACCGGGTAGTTAAAGGAGCTCAGTTATAGGAACTAGCCACCAGGAGGACGGCCCCTGAGAACCCCTACTCTTCATTTAAGCGCGGCATTCAATAATGTCAACAACTCTGTAGTGTAAGTCACTTTTGCTTATTCGTATGGTTGAATTGGATCATCAAAGATCAGCAGCAAAGACGTTGCTTAATAAAGTGAGATTAAATATATAAAGTATATTTGTGTAATTTAACATTTCATTTTTGCAGGTTTGCGTAATATTCAGATTTTGCTCTTTTTTGAAATATGATGTGTTTTTGTTAATTTAGAGTTAAGAAATGCTGGACTTTGGCCAATCAATGTACACTTATGTCACTGGTAGTTTCTATAGTGCTGGGTTAGACCCTACTCTGAAGTAAGGGTTAATTTAGTCCCCCCAAAAGGCGTTCCTATTACTAAAATGTTCCCAGTTCCTGCGGTGCCAACGGGTACTTCCGCCGTTAGTCATGGGAACTATGAAAACATTCCTCCGGTGCAAAAGCTCCCATAGATGCCAGAGAAATTCACAATTAATATGTAGACGTTTACACGAAGGAATCAATTAAATTAGTACATTAATTAGTCAAAGTGTTCTTACGCCATATGAAAGCATTGTGAAAAACAACGCTGTTTTTACAATGCAAAAAGTTTGAATCCGGACACGAATATGGGCTAGATTCAGATACTTCAAAAATGTATTTACCGGTAATAAATTTACTATTATTATTGTTCCAAAAAAAAAATAAGAAGAACGACATGAGGGTGAGTAAATAATGCCAGAATTGTCATTACTGGAGAAACTACAAAATAATTCACGTGTTTACTAAAGGCCTGTGCCGCTATTTTTTCCCTTTCCTTTTAAAGTTTTGATGAGGTTTGACATCGGCAACATGATGGTGTGAATGTTTCCATGTCTCAAACGCTCAAAATCTAATTTTTGCAGACCAAATGTACACACCACCATTCAAAAGTTTGGGGTCAGTAAAATGTCTTTATACGTTTTATAAAGAAGTCTCTTCTGCTCACCAAGGCTGCGTTTATTTGATCAAAATACAGTAAAAACAGTAATATTGTGAAATATTACTACAATTTAAAATAACTGTTTCTATTTGAATATATTTTTAAAATGTAATTTATTCCTCTATATTTTCAGCATCGTTACTAGTCTTCAGTGTCACATGATCCTTCAGAAATCATTGTAATATGCTAATTTTGCTGCTCAATAAATATTTCTTATTATTGTCAATGTTGAAAACAACTTTTTTCCAGGATTCATTGATGAATAAAAAGTTCAAACATACAGCATTTATTTGAAATAGAAATATTTTGTAACATTATAAATGTCTTTACTGTCACATTTGTTTCATTTAATACAAATTATTAAAATATTACTTATTAAATAAATGTAAAAGTATTAAATCTTACTGACCCCAAACTTTTGAATGGTAGTGTAATTAAGACACACATATATATATATATTTTATTTGATTTAAAATGGCATCATTTTGGTGAAAGAGAACTAAACATGAACGGTTGGGAGGAAAACAGAAAGAAGAAAAAACTCAAATAAAAGCAAGTGAAAGCTACAGGTGTTGTGTTACCTGAACTTCTGCAAAACATCATCTCCATCTTGAAAGCTACAGGGTTTTGAAAAAGGGATCTTAGAATGCGTAACAATGACATTTGTTCACGTCTAGAACTACTGACATTCAATGTCACGAAGGGAAAAGACTCTAAATGGCGTGAGTAATGCAAGGATTGTAAAGAAGGACACAATGAAATGCTTCTGCAATATTATGAATGGCGGCGCTACCTGGGGACATGGTTAGGCGTGACACCAGGGCTGGTGGAAATCTCGGGGGAATCCTGGAATAAACATGATGGAAAGAGATGAAGATGACCAAACCCAGGCGGACGCCAATTCAGCTCAAACTTATGACATGCAAAGAGATTCAATATGTATCATTCATTATTTGAATATATTTAAATACATTTATGAATTAAATATATTTAATTATATTTATTTAAAAAAATAAAAATTCAAAAAATTTATTTGATTTGAAACTGAATTGACCTTCACCAGATTTATGACAAAATAATACAGTGCTGAAAAAGCAATGGTTCAGTTGTTTAAAAACATGTTGTTTCTCTAAAATATACATTTTACATTTAATCTAACGTTGTAATTTATTTGAATGGATTCTAATAACATCAAAACAATCATGTAAAAAAACAAAAACACAGCACTAGCCATGAATTATGACTTAAAAATCATGTGCATAATTTACTGCGGTTAAAGTTTTGTTTGAATACTAAAACTAAACAAAATCTCAAATGTTTGCTAATCATGTGGTGTGTGAGCTTGTTAGCGTATCTTAAAGGGTACACCATGTAGCTTTTTTTGTTCAAAATGAACAATAAAGAGTCAATACATTATCAATCCTTTTTCCAAAAAATGTGTTTTGTCTTACCTTGATTCACTATGGTGAGCCTATAGTTTTATTTTAGACCAGTCGGGATGGTTTTCGTTTCGCAGGACATCGTGTGCATACACACTCGCCTGTGCGCATCTCTTCATATACGTAAATAGAGAAAAGTGACGTGTGACGCGTATCTGGTGTGTGAGCGGCAGAGGTTAGTGTCACGAAGGTTGACGTGGAGCAGATACATCTCAAAGAAACGCAGAACAGAGGAGAGTCTCCTGGCAAAGAGAGCTCGTAATAAAACAAGAATCAACATTGCTCGGCTTTTCGGAGATGGTGAGAACTAAGCGATTTGAAATATTGTAAATATTGTTTTTATTAACAACAGGTGAGGACGGTATTTTGATGAACGGATAAACTGTCATATGTCCTTGTAAAGAATAATTTTATTTATTTATTACGGTTGTTGTAGAAATTAAATTTTAAGGAAGTAGCGTGTCTATTAATGGGTATAGCTATACTAACGTCTTCAGTTGACTAGCTTGAGATCCTTTTCATCTAAACTGGTTATACATCTATAGTAGTGAATGTTTTATGAGCAGCAGAATATCCATATTCCTCCGCAGTCACGCAGAGCCGAAGCACAACCTTGTTTTTGAACCGAAAGTTACATGGTGTACCTTTAATGCTTGATCAGTGGTGTCCTGGTGCATGCTGGGAAGGACTGGGAAAATGATGGATAGTTTAGTCTGCTATGGTATGATATGGTGGTGAATGACGCTGATGTTGTGGTATTTAAATGCCCTGTCATATTGCAGTTTTCTTGAATAAACTGAACAGTTCGGTCATCATTTACTCAACAGCTCTTGTTATGCAGTCGAAACCGCCGCCATGTTGGAACATGACAAAAACACCATCATTTAAAGCACCATAAAGAGTCCGTACGACTACTGAAGTCACTGTACAGTAATGATGTTTGTTTTTAATTTCCCTGTAATAAGGGAAGAACATAACACTAAACTAAAGGTATTTATCTGACAAAATTATTTGGTAAAAAAGGCAAACTACAGCTAAAGGTTTTATTTTATTATTATACTATATTATTATACTCACAGGAAAAAGCATACATTGACTACAGCATAATCAGTTATTAATATTTCATTGGTTCTCTCCTTTTTGCATGTTCATAATTTCTTTGTATGACAGTCTGGCCAAAAACTATGTCCACACTATTTCATCGCATTATCACAAATAAACCAATTGACTCCAAGCCCAACTATGCAACATGCTCACAAAATCTTTATCAAATGTTTTATATTTATTAAAGGTGAACTTTAAGGTGCATTTTTTGTCCTTTTTAGCAGCTTGACAGCATTTGATGATTATATGCTTTCAGTTCATGGAAAAGAACATGAAAATCCCGCAGAACATCATATTTTCTGTTCCACGGGTTTGGAAAGACATGAGGGTGAGTAAATGATGACATTTTTGGGTGAACCTTTTTTGATCTCAACATGGAAAAAAGAAACCGACTTCTTGGACGAAATATGATCCTGTGATGCAAGAAACTTGATTTCATCAGTGTTATAATCCAGGACAGGGTCGTGTGGACACTCTCAAACCAGAATGCCTTAAAAAAAAATCTAATCAACACGACTTCACTAACAGATCGTAAAAACGAGTCTCACTCTTGCTTCTCTGTCTACACTGCACTTATTATATACTGCCAAATAAAGGCAAAAATCAAATAATAAAATAGGAAGTCCTAATTGATCATCAGATAATTTGTCAGATCTAAATCTGATACAAGGTTTGTCACAAGCGAAGGGTGATAGACATACTAAACATTTCTAAAACTTGTCCATTTCTGGTTTTGATATTTGTCCTTATTCAAGCATAAACCAGTGTCTTTTCTCTTATGTGGAAAGGCCATCTTCATCAATCATTTCCCAGAATTTGAGCCAAAGACAAAAAGCAACTAGATGCATGCAGCATTCGAGAGGAAAACCCAAACAAAAAGCAAGACTACGAATATGAACAAAAGCAACATGCGCACATTCAGAGCAACACAGGAAGCACAATTACCAGATTGTCACTAGCGCTCCGGTGTGGCCGTCTCTTGCGTAGAAAATATCCCATCACTTTGTCCTTGAAAACCTGCAAAAGGAAAAATTGTGCCACGTTCTTTACATATATTGTCAGCAAATTACTGTTCATTATAAACGGTCCGAATATTATTTGTAATCTTGAGCACGTTACGGGAAAAGGACAAATCAGACGAGCAGGAATGCAACGGACCTCATACAGATAATCAAATATCTCCAATATTGTCAAGACACTGGCTCCTATAAAGAGACCCATCTGACCACCAATATCACCTGGAGGAATAGAAAAATATTATGAAATATTAAAGCAGGAGGCTGGTAATACAAGTAATAAGGCGGTTATCATTTTTGTGCTCTTACCAAGTAATCCAGCAACTTCATACGCCTTCTTTTGTTCAATTTTCTCGTAGTTCAGAGCCTCAAAAAAGATATCCAGCACCAATATGTTGTCCCTGTAAAATGACACGCATTAAATGGCTAACTGTTCAGGACAGGTAAACCTTCCAGGATGTAAATAAGTGTGTAACTAACTTCAATTTAAAATGTCAACTCACGCAATGTACTGTTCCGTTTTGTTGAACTTCTTGGCCAGATATTTAGCAGAAGCCTTGCTGGGTATTTTCACCATGGACAGCTCTTTACCGTATCGAGTCATGTTGCATGGCGTTTCGCAAACGCAGTAATCGTTGTCCTTCTCCACAAGAAAATCTGTTTATGTTGTTGTTATTATAATTAAAATGAAAATTAGCACAAGAAATGATGAAGCATATTTTAATGGCATAATCCTATAGAAGCTGCAAAAAGTCTGACATGGTCTTAAACATTATTAAGAAGAGATAGAAATCCAGTCACACATCACGGCCACTTACCTAAAGCTGGATCTGCACAGTCTTTGTACTGCTCGGGTGTGCACACGGTGGAGGTGCCTGTGACACATTACAACACTTTACAATACTTTCTCACTTCTCACTGTTACAACTGCTTAGAACAAAAAAATTACAAAATAAAACAATGTACAATTGAGAATAAAATTCTGTGACTGTGAATAAGCAAGCGCGAAGAAAGATTTTACATTTATAAATAAAATATATTTTTAATAAATAAATAAAAATCAAGTATTAGGAGTGATTGTATAAAAACACGAGTGCTTTTTTAAAATAAATAAAAAGATATATATATATATATATATATATATATATATATATATATATATATATATATATATATATAAAACTAGATACAACTGAGAATACAATTCTGTAGGTGTGAAAAAGCAAGCGTGAGGAAAGATTTTACATTTATAAAATAAATTAAAATAAAATAAAATGGATAACTAAAAATCTGTAGGTGTGAATAAGTAAGTGTGAGGAGTGATTGTATAAAAACATGAGTGATTTGTAAAAAAAAAAAAAAAAAAACTAGGTAAAATTATGATTAAAATATGGTAGGTGTGAAAAAGCAAGCATGTACAGTTAAATTTGTAAAAAAAATAAAAAAAATTTAAATAAAATTAGGTACAATTACGAATAAAATGATGTAGGTGTGAATAAGCAAGCATAAGGAGTGTATTATTATTTTTTAAACATTCTTTGATAGATTTTTTACATGCAGTTTTCTTTTTAACCTCTTAATATGGGCTCTGAAATAAAAATGTGCTACTTTTGCGTGCAATACATTAAAAATATGAAGATATGGTGAATCTTCCCGCTTTTAATTCTACAGTTGAAATGCTGAGAGAGTGAAGTTCAGGTCTGCTGTGTCCGCACCTGGCATGTGCACCATTCTGCAGTTGCAGTTTTCCAGCAGGTAGCGGGTCTCGCAGTCGATGCGACAGGCCGTGATGCTGTATGTGGAGAAGTATTCAGAGTCCATCGGGGTGGATCTGCAGTCGCCCCACGGCGGAGGAAGATACTGGAGCTACGGCAGAAACTTTTATTCATTACTGGCAGGATAAAGCTGTTCAATAACATAATCATAACACACTAAACCGAGCAATCAAAGGACTAACAGCAGAGGACATCAGCTGAATATAATAAAACCCACAGTGCAATCAGACACTTTTCACACGGTAGAAAAGCATGTGGGTTATGAATGCAATATTCCACAGAAAGAAACATGCTGGGAATCAGCGTTAGTTGAAACCTGAAGAAAACCAGAGATACGAACTGACTTGCGGTTGCTAGCTCAAACAAGCTTTATAGGAATGGATGTTTTATATATTTAATTAAAAAAATGATTTGTTATTGTGGGTTGGAATGAAGTGAGACATTTTTATCTACCTTTTTTTATTTTTTATTTAAATAAATTGTTAAATTGCACAGTAACATGACCGAAACCTGCAGCGACTGCGAATCAGAATTGAGTGAAGAGCTTCTCACAATCAATTGAAAAGAGAAGAGCCTCATTAGAAAGTGATTACACTCTGTAATGTCCATAATCAATATGCAAATACGTTTTTAAAAAGGTAATCTGGTCAAGGGTTCACCAGTAACATTTGACCAAATGATTGGGATCATTTCCATAAAATTGCACTTAAAATGACAGATCCATTTGAAAAGATCAAACAGGATTGGTCAGTCAGATTTTGAAGGCGGGGCTTAGCAAAGCCTCACTTACTGGAAGCAACAGTACTGCTCATTTTTGAAGTCATTAAAATGATATTATGCACTTCTGATTAAATTTAAGAGGCTTTTAATACGAATCGCATAAAAATATAATTGGATTTTATATCATTTTGCATATCTAATGGCACCAGTAGAGAAGATAATCCTCCCATTAAATGAAGTCACTTTTTGAAGTCGACTGCAAAAAGCATCACATAATGCATGCGTTTATGATGGATTCAGAGAGCTTTGATGTTAAAAAAGGAAGAGGAAGTAGAAAATGTAGGTCAGTAAATTGGAAGCAAGATTAGAAGCGTGCAGTTGCCTTTAGCACTTGATTATTTCAGCTAATTGATCTATTGCTAAGGGTCGATGAATGAAGACATATTGATCTTGGCAGCGAGAGCTTCTTTTGCCTTTGATCCACTGAAGGCTGTAAAACGAGAGCTTTTCTTGACCTCCTGCCAATTAGTTCTCCTTAGAAACTGAATCAGATTCTCACGAGGAGTCACGTGACCTCGGCGCACATAAAAATAAACAGCGCTTGCCTGGCTGGCTGTGATCAACTCAATAACAATAAAAAAGTCTGGTTTTCTCCAGGTTTAAAGAGATGATGGTGTGGATGGACATGTGATCAATGCAATATGCTTAGCATTAGGTACCAGTTGCTGCTGACAAGACACAAAAGTTTGAAAACCAGGGGCCACACCAAATCCCAGCTGATCTATGAAGGGCGGCTCATCCTGGCTGTGGATCTGAACTTTGATGCCGGCTTCGTATGAGGTTTCGTCTGTGAGGAGACATTAAACACGATTATTTACAGAGTGGGAGATTTGACGTCTACTGCCTCGAGGCAAAAAAAAACAATGACTTTATAATGAACTTTATAATTACATTATCCAGAATGCCGATACATGTTTCTTTACTGCTTCCACATTGCCTCTGGATATAAAGTCTCCTCTAGAGCCATTGAAATGACCAAGATTAATAGATTATAAATGTAAGAACATCAATCCTGAACACTGACCGCATGTCATCTACAGCGGATTAAATTGCACTTTGATATTCGTAACTCTTTTGGTTGCGTATTTATTTCGTGTGCATGATTATGCTGAAAGATTGCATCATGCCACAGAAAATGAATGAGGCAGTAATGGGGCAGGTGTACTCTGTAAAAAAAACACCAAGAAAGAGTCCTAACCTTGTTATCTCGGCATCTAAATGTTCAACCACAAGTTAAATCATTTTGCTGCGCCCACTTATGGGTAAATTATGCTAATGTACAATTCCTTCCGATATGATGTACAACCCATATCTTGTCTTTTTTTTAAATATGATTTTTGGACATAGTTGGAACATAATTCTACCAAGGAACCCAAGTATATTATTTAAAATATGGCAGCGTTTCAACCCCAGAGTGATACATACTGTCGTAAGGTTTCATTTAAAGTGCCCTTATTATGCTTTTTCGAATATTACCTTTCATGCAGTGAGTAATATAGATGTTTGTGCATGACAAATACAGTTATTGGCTTCCAAAAATAAAGAACCGATTCTGAACTGCCAAAATTTGTCATCAGCAATTCCTGAAACAAAACCATTCAAACAGAATTAGGAACCTTTAATATGGCATAATAGTGGCACTTTAAAGCATCATCTCTGCATACTGTGTAACTTTCTGTCTGAAACTTTTGAATCGATAAAATTATTGCAGAGGCACTGTGGTTCACATTAACATAAATAATGCAAAACACATCACTGATGTCTTTTATGTCTAATATTTTGCTTACCCGTGTCACCCCAAACTGGCAAGTACTCATCCTGTTGAATATCCAGCATGATCTCCAGCCCGTTCCCGGTTCCGCCCTTTAAAGTCGTCAACAACGGGTTTCCATCTAGACCAGAGTTGAACGTGTAACATTTCCCGTATCTGGTGTAAATCTGTGGGAGGACAGTATCAAAATAAAAAATAAACACAAAGAACAATAGTATAATATATGAAATATAGTTTTATGTAAATGTATATATACGCGCACACTACCGTTTAAAAGTTTGGGGTACTTTTTTTTGTAATCAATACTTTAATTCAGAAAAAAATGCATTAAATTGCATGGAAGATGCAACAAATAAATGTTGTTCTTTTAAATTTTGTTCATCAAAGAAAAATGTGTCACGATTTCCACTAAAATATAAAGCAGCGTAACTGTTTTCAACACTGATAATAATAAATGTTTTTTGAGCATTAAATCATCATATTAGAATGATTTCTGAAGGATCATGTGACACTGAAGACTGGAGTAATGATGCTGAAAATTCAGCTTTAATTTAAATTGTAATATTTCACAATATATATATTTTTTTTACTGTACTTTTGATCAAATAAATCGAATATTGGAGCAGAAGAGGCTTCTGTCAAAAACAAACAAACAAATATCTCACTGATCGCAAATTTTTGAACGGTAGTAACGATAGTATATATAATGCAATCAAATCAATTATATGATATGCTGATTGCAACTCCTCACATATTCAAAGCAAAAAGAAAAACGGTTGATGTCGACACTTTCACTGAAAGGAAATCCAATTAACTGACAGCAATTTGAAAGAACAGGCTTCATCCCTTTTGCAGATAATAGCTGCTGGAATATGATGGTCTTGGCAGTGTTTTGACAGTGATGAAGCGAGAGACACTGGTCACACAGATGAGTTCAGTCATGGTTTCATGACCCCGCTGTGACACTAATGAGCGGTAGATCGTTCAGCTCTAGAGCTTCAACCAGGACTGTCTCACACACACACACACACGCTCTCTGCTCAGCTTTAAACCACGGGGAACAAGCTAGACCTTGACAGCACACAAAATACTGAAACAAAAAGGTAAAGTTACATTTTGCCGGTTTCATCCATGTGGGTTCTGAGGCATTTCAACAAGAGAATGATAAAAGCATAATAAATTAATGGACATCTGATGTACTGAGAGATGATGCATTTCATTTTTCTAAAATAAAGTCAAAATTTACTCACGCTTGCATTGTTCTATTATGTCTTTCTTTTATTGACCACAAAAAGAGAATTAAAAAAAAGTCCCACTCACATATAATGGCAGTGAATAGCGACAAACATCAAGCTTTTAAGATGAAAAAGTACCACAGAATGATCCCATGTGACATAAGCGTCATATATTCCAAGTGTTCTGCGGGTATATGATAGGGTTTGGTGAAAAACACACCAAAATTTGATGTATTATTCCCATAAATCCTGACCTTGGCAGTTGGTCATCTGTGCTCGATTTCACATTATTGAGACTCTATTAGCGCCACACTTCACTCCGTCTCTTCCAGACAAAGCGCACAAGTTGTGAGAAAACAATATTAACAAAAACATGAAATGCAATCCATGTACCTTCTTCTCTGAGGTGAATATATCCGCTGTGCTCATCATAACGATATCGATGTTCACATCTGTCAGCAGTGATTCCGACTGTCATCAGACACGGAGTTCCGGAGATATTAAACTCAGTGAAAAAAATACACGGATACTTTTTGGGGAGTTCTAGGTTGCATTTATGTGTTTTTGTTCATCTTGATTTCTCACAACTTGTGTGCTTTTTCTGGGCAAGATGGAGTGAACTGTGGCACTAACAGTCTCACGAATGCTTAGCCGTGCACAGAAGATTCAAATGGCCAAGGTCAGGATTTTCGTAAAAATAATACATTACATTTTGGTTTGTTTTTGGTTGCTTTCGACTGCCATTATATGGACGAGCGCGAGCGGGACACTTTTTTAAAATTCTCCTTTTGTGGGCCGAAAAAGAAAGACAATAGAACAAAACCAGGGCAAGTAAATGATGACTTCAGTTTAATTTTAAGGTGAACTATCCCTTTAAAATATGTTCAACTATCCCAGTTAAATACACAGATGACTTTAAGTAAGCCATTTATAAGTTTCACAAGAACTTCAGTTGCATAGACACACTTAACTAATCAGAAACCCTTAGCAACTGCATAGCAACACCCGGACAACCACCAATAACACTATAGTAAATGAACACAAACACACTAAACTATTCAGAACACCTGCAATGCTCTAGCAACCTTCCAAAAACACCCTAGCAACTAGCCAACTACATACAAAAACATTAAGCTATTCAGAACACCATTTAAACTGCATAGCAACACCCTGACAATCTCTCAGAACACCCTGGCAAGCACATGACAAACACTACACTATACTCAGAACATAATAACAATTTAGTAACACCTTACCAAACACACAGATTTGCTATACAACTCAAAACATCTATAGCAACTGCATAGCAACACCAGGGCAACCTTGCAGAACAGCCAAGCAAACACTCTAAACTCATAGAAACTGCAGAGCAACACCCTGACAACTTCCCAGAACACCCTGACAAGTCCATGCAAACACTAAACTAAGAATACCTTAGCAACACCCTAGCAACCACAAACAAACATCCTATGCTTTGAACATCTTAGAACTGCAACACCCGGACAACCTCAGAGCACAAACAACTAGATAAAACATTCTAAAAATGACTTAGAATTCCTACGCAACTGCATAGCAACACCCTAGCAAACATACAAACACATTAAACTACTCAGTATAACTTAGCAATTGCATAGCAACACCCTAGCAACCACAAACAAACACACTATACTGCTCAGAAAGCCTTAACAACTCCAACCTTCCAAAATGCACTAGCAACTGCATAAACACACTAAACTACTTAGAATACCTTAGCAATTGCATAGCAACATCCTAGCAACCACAAACAAACATGCTTTAGGCAAGGCAAGGCAAGGCAAGTTTATTTATATAGCACATTTCATACACAGTGGTAATTCAAAGTGCTTTACATAGAAGAAATAAAAATAAAAATAATTACATAGATAATAAAGGAAATAAGAATAATTAAAACAGTTTAGAAAATAAAATACGGTGCAAACAGTCGGACGAACAGTGGCACAGTGCTCATTCAGTAAATGCAAGGCTAAGCAGTGGTAATTCAAAGTGCTTTACATAGAAGAAATTAAAATAATCAAAAGAAATAAGAATAATTAAAACCGTGTCTGAGATGGAAGTGATTGAGCAGGTTCGCGGTGCCACTGGACCTACAATCCAGGGACGTCCTCTGCTGGGGTGGTGTACCACACCAGTATTGCCCCACTGGGCCCCCACAGAGCACGTTTCACTTTCGCTGTTTTAAACAAACAGCGAACCTCTATACTCTCCGTAGTATAGATAATCTTCACTCGCCTCGTCGGAGTGAAGCTCTCCCGTTCCCCTTCAAAATCTCTTCCAATCAGACAGCCCTGATAATTAATAATCACCCCTATCTGAGATGGAAGCGATTGAGCAGGTTTGCGGTGCCACTGGACCTAATCCAGGGACGTCCTCTGCTGGGGTGGTGTACCACACCAGTATTGCCCCACTGGGCCCCCACAGAGCACGTTTCACTTTTGCTGTTTTAAACAAACAGCGAACCTCTATACTCTCCATAGTATAGCTAATCTTCACTCGCCTCGTCGGAGTGAAGCTCTCCCGTTCCCCTTCAAAATCTCTTCCAATCAGACAGCCCTAAAAATTAATAAAATCTTCCTGAATCACAGTTTGGAAAATAAAATAAAAAAAATAAAATACAGTGCAAACAGTCGGACGTATTTTATATCGACCGGTAGCTATTATAGATCTTTCTTTTAAAAGGATCTTCTTACTTACATGCATCAACTTTCTTTTCTCTTTCAATCTTCTTACCATCTATCAACTTTCTATTCTCTTTCAATCTTCTTACGACTTTCAATCTTCTTACCATCTATCAACTTTCTATTCTCTTTCAATCTTCTTACGACTTGCCATCTATCAACTTCCTTTTCTCTTTCAATCTTCTTACGACTTCCCTGTATCAACTTTCTATTCTCTTTCAATCTTCTTTCAATCTTCTTATGACCATTTATCAACTTCCTTTTCTCTTTCAATCTTCTTACTTACCATCTATCAACTTTCTATTCTCTTTCAATCTTCTTACGACTTCCCTGTATCAACTTTCTTTTCTCTTTCATTTACTTGCACATTCTTTTCACTTTCCTTAGCCCAGCATTCACATTCTTAGCTCTTTCTCAGACTAAAACTTTAATATCGAACAGTGGCACAATGCTCATTCAGTAAATGCAAAGCTAAAAAAATAAAATAAAATACAGTGCAAACAGTCGGACGAACAGCGGCACAGTGCTCATTCAGTAAATGCAATGTTAAACAGAAGTGTTTTGAGTCTGGATTTGAAAGTGGCTACTGTAGGAGCACACCTGATCTCTTCTGGAAGCTGGTTCCAGCTGCGGCTGGCATAATAGCTAAAAGCGGACTCTCCTTGCTTTGAGTGAACCCTTGGTATTTCTAGTTGATGTGATCCTAATGATCTCAGTGATCTGTTGGGTTTATATTCAGTGAGCATATCTGCAATGTATTGAGGTCCTAGGCCATTAAATGATTTATATACCAGTAATAATACTTTAAAATCAATCCTAAATGTGACTGGAAGCCAGTGTAAAGACCTGAGGACTGGTGTGATATGTTCATATTTTCTGGTTCTGCTCAGGATCCTGGCGGCAGCGTTCTGTACGAGCTGCAACTGTCTTATGGTCTTTTTGGGAAGGCCAGTGAGGAGTCCATTACAGTAATCCACCCTGCTGGTGATGAAAGCATGCACAATTTTCTCTAAGTCTTGACTGGAGACAAAGCATCTAATTCTTGCAATATTTTTTAGATGATAGTATGCTGATTTAGTTATTGCTTTGACATGACTACTGAAGCTAAGGTCTGACTCTAGAGACACACCAAGATTCCTGACTTGATTTTTAGTTGTTTGACCTCTAGAGTGGAGGTATGCATTCACCTTGAGAACTTCATCTTTGTTTCCAAACGCAATGACTTCAGTTTTGTCTTTGTTTAACTGAAGAAAGTTTTGGCACATCCAGCTGTTTACTTCATCAATGCATTGGAACAGGGAGTCAATGGGGCTGTAATCGTTAGGCGATAGGGCTAAGTAGATCTGTGTGTCGTCTGCATAGCTGTGGTAAGCAATTTGGTTCTTTCTCATTATTTGGCTCATTGGAAGCATGTACAGGTTGAATAGGAGTGGCGCAAGAATTGAGCCTTGAGGAACTCCGCATGTCATGGATGTCCACTCAGACTTATGGTCTCCTATACTCACATAATAACCTCTCGCTTCTAAGTATGACCTGAACCATTTTAGGACTATCCCAGAAAGACCCACCCAGTTTTCCAGCCTGTCAAGAAGTATGTTGTGATCAACAGTGTCAAATGCAGCACTGAGGTCGAGTAGTACCAGCACTGATAATTTGCCTGTATCAGTATTTAAGCGAGTATCGTTAATTATCTTTATGAGCGCTGTCTCTGTGCTGTGATGCGATCGGAAACCAGATTGAAAATTGTCAAAGTATCCATTCGAGCTTAAGAATTTGTTCAGCTGATTGAAAACAACTTTTTCAATGATCTTGCCAATGAAAGGAAGATTTGAGATCGGTCTATAATTGCTTAATATAGTCTTATCAAGATTACTCTTTTTTAGGAGGGGTTTGACAACTGCAGTTTTCAGGGAGTTTGGAAAACTTCCAGAGAGAAGTGAGGCATTTACCACTTCTAGGAGATCTGCTTCTAAGCTGTTTAACACACTTTTGAAGAAAGATGTGGGAAGAGCGTCAAGGGCGCAGGTTGATGTTTTAAGGTGCTGTACGGTTTCTTCCAAAATTTTGCCATCAATTTCTTTGAAATCAGACATAGTAACTTTCTCAGGTTGTGGTCTGATCTGTCTGACCCTAGTGCAACTCAAGGATGTGCTGATCGCCTTTCTGATATTATTGATTTTCTCAGAGAAGAAAGAAGCGAACTCACTGCACTTGCTGTCTGAGAGCATTTCACTGGGAATCTGGCTCGGGGGGTTTGTCAGTCTCTCTACAGTAGCAAAAAGAGTGCGTGTGTTGTTTAAGTTGCTGTTAATAATATTTGAGAAGAAAGTCTGTCTAGCTTTGCCTAGTTCCATATTGAAAGCATGGATGGTGTCTTTGTAGATGTTATAATGGACTACAAGTTTTGTCTTCCGCCACATGCGCTCTGCTTTTCTGCATTGTCTTTTCATATTTTGCATGAATGAATGCCTTGGCAACTGCAACCTTGCAAAACACCCTAGCAACTGCATAAACACACTAAATTAAACATCTCAAAAATCACTCTGGCAGTGTTTTGCATGGGCAAGATGATGTTAAAATCAATTTATTTTTGCAATTTTGCTCACAAGATTGTACACTTGACCTTCATTCAAACGAATCAGACCGACACTATCACACCTACGATCGCTATGTTCCCACATTCTTATCAAGCATCTGGAGAGTAAGATGGTTATGACTGATCTGATTATCTCAAAATCTCGATTAACACGAAAGCGATTTGAGCTAAATATGAAACGTTGTTGTCAGCATGTCGATGCATCACAGAGGATTTGTGTTTGCCATGCCGAGTTCACGGTTTACCAAAACACATCGAATGAGCACATTGTTTCCCAACAATAGTTGAAGCCTCTCTCTCCTCCCTGTTTCCCAAGTAATTAACTTCATTCATTCTGAAGGGAAGCGCACCGCACCAGGCGAGAACTCATTTAGACTGATGATTCAGAGCTTTGTGCATATGTAATCTGCAAGTGAGCGCAGATTCATGGAAAGCAGTCATGTTGATTTCACATCAGATTCTAGCTATGCGTATTTCATATGCCTAAACACTGGAAGGGTTTTTGGGATTATAAGAGGTAGATTGGTTTTCTATCTGATAATGAAGAAAAAGAGGATCAAGATACTGAGCAATGGAGTTTAGCTGGAGGCAGGTTTTAAGCACATCTGTGCAAAGCACCCAGAGCTTTTTAATAATTCATGCGCCTTCCACCCAGAAATTTGTCAGAGAGCAGTTTCTGTGCCAGTAGATGTTACTGAGATTTTTCGCCTCAGGGTTTCTGTGAACAGTCCTCTAAACCTACCACACGTTTCTACAAAATAAAGAAAAAAGAAATAGAGATAACATTTAAAAAAAAATGTTGACGCTGATGACAAATCCGGCCGGCAATTTGTATATAAATGATTGTAAGTTAACATTTTACTTAAGAAAACACACACGGGTGAATCTGGGTGAAAACCTATAATGAGCGGCTCATATTTTACCCCAAAATCACAATTTTCATTTCTGTAAAGCAAAAAAAATGCTCATTCTTGTTACTTGTTAATGCATACAAATATTCTATATACTGGTAATAAAATAAATGACAAAAATATAAAATATTTTTATTTTTATACTGTATTTTCTCTACCACTTTCATCTAAATAATATTTACCGATATTTATACATACTGCCAGTGTTTGTTAATTCATGCTTATTTTTTAGTACAGTACTGTCACTAACTTGTGTGTAGGCTTGTGTGTGTGTGTGTATATATATATATATATATATATATATATATATATATATATATATATACAGTATATATGCATGTTCATATATTTTACAAACTTTTTTATTATTTTTAAATATATTACTGCATTTACAGTAGAAAAAGTTAATAAAAAGTTAAAAAAGACGAAAACAGATGAAAACTGCCACTGAGAATACCGGTAATTACATGCAAAGCAAAAGACAATTTCACGTAAAAAAAAAGAAAAAAAAGCACATGAATAGAATTATTATTTTGTACCCCTTTTTTATGACCTTTTTTCCATGAGATTTAGCCACACACACACATATTAATGCAGTGGAAATGGTTTTGCGATCTCTTCTGATAGACTAAGCTGTTAAAATAGGAATCGCTCTCATTTCAAATCTATTTAAACACCTTGCCCTGTGCTTTTCCCAGAAGACACAACTAGGCATTCTTAGAAACACAAAACCCCTCAGCTAGATTTATTCAGGTAGTCTTACTAATTAATTGCTTTAAGTCAGAGCTTTGATTTATTACAACTGTGAATTGCTTTACTGGTTTATCCTGCGCAACGGATGTTAAATACAAATCTGGCATCGGTTTAAACTTGCTAGTGTCTGAAAGTGCAAAGCATGAGCGTGATGTTTACATACAGGGCTGAAGTTCTTGTAAGTGCAGTTTTCACCCCGGAACCTGCATTCCAGCAGCATGTCTTCTAATTGGTGGCCCAGCCTGTCAATCATCTCTGTGGTGTTGAGCTGGTGGTCAGGAGGCGGGCTGTAGTTGGAGAAGTCCAGAAGATGCAGCAGCTTCTCACCGTGCCGGCTGTGTTTGAGCATAGAAACGCTCTGTCGGTTGACCGTGTGGTTCAGGTGCATGATGTCCATCCAGTAGCCGCTGTGGTAGATGTCCGCTTTGGTGAGGTTGGACACGCGGAGGAGGTTCTGGTTGCAGAACGTAACGGCCGGAAACGTCATGTTGCGAGACCAAACCATGTAGATCTTGCTCACGGCTGGGTAGGACAGGAGATACAGGATTCGATTCCACGACCACGTGAAGAGGAGCCCCAGGCAAACACAGAGGGCCAGGAGCCATAACAAGCGCTGGAGTTTAGATTTGTGTGGTGAGAATACGTGTTTCAGCCCGTGGACTTTTGTTCGAAGAACAAACGCAGTTGTAACGTCCTTAGCGCTGTGGGTTAAAGTCATTCTGAGTCTCCTCCGGCTGCTCTTGGCATCATCCATCACACAGTCTTTGTTTATTGCCTCCTGATTGCACACGGACATCTCTTCCATAGTGCTGTTAAACTCTTTCAAAATGCATCAATACGGTCTCAATGAAGAAACATGATCCTGTGACTGAAGATAATCACATGAATCAAACCAGGGTAACACTTTATTTTCTTGTTACATGTTACATGTACTTACCATAGTAAATTACGCATAATTATAACCCTCAACCAAACCCTAATCCTATAGTAAGTACATTTTGCTAATTAATATTACGCAGTACTTAAATATATAATTACACTGTAACAATGACACCTTAAAATAAAGTGCAACCCAAACCAGCAATAAAAAACATTTACACATTAGTTGTATTAACTAACTAACAATGAGCATTACATTTGTTATAGTATTTATTAAACTTTTTTAATGTTATTTAATAAAAACACAACTGTTAGTTGTCAGTTCTTTTGGATTCATAAACAGATGCAACTTTTAATTTTGATAACGTATTAGTAAATTTTGACATTATTATTAAGCGTTTCATTGTTAGTTCATGTTCACTAATGTTAAGAAATGGCCAATGAATTCATCCCAATGAATTCATTAAGCTTTATTATTCTATATCATTGCCAGTCCATGCAAAGGAAAACTATATGTATAAATAAAAGGTACAGAAAGATTTGTACATTACCAAGCTGTAATCCAACAAAGCTCAATAAGATAAACACAGATAATGTCAGTCTCATTCACAGCGTAGTTTCTGCAGGATCCTCAGGTTGATTTGTCTTTCAGTGAAGCCGTCTGAACGGATCAGATTGAGTTTTTTCTCTCATCTTTCACCTCTTCTCTCTTCTTCGGCTTCATTTTTTTTGCACAGAACAACTATGTGAGGCTGGCTGCAGATTCTTGTTGCTTTCCTCTTTGTGTGAGAGCGCTCAGCCCCTCCCGCTCCGCTCAAATTATTCTGCCGATGGATTTGCAGCAGGCATATAGATCCATTTGTCCCTGCTTCTTGCATTCCTGAATCAGGAAACCCAGAAGCTTGAATATTTCTTGTAGTAAAGTAAAAAAAATTGCCAACTAAGAGAGAGATACCCAGAGGCCATGTAATTTATCCGACCCGTTTTTTTCTATCTTCAATTATGCTTTTGGGGGCCTTTCACAGTTGTTTATTTTACATTAACATTAATAGTATTCTCATGGGACATATATCAGTCACATATATAAATGTGCATTAGTGGGTCAGATGAGGTCAGGTCAACTTGTTTATGTTGTGCATGACGAAAAAGTGGTCATGCAGCTGATCATTCCTTTACAAAATCCTGTGCCGACACCTGTAGGACATCATAAACTGATATTTTATGATGTGTGATACATATTAAAGCACTGTAAACTTGAAATATTTTCATGAATTGTTTTCACAACTTATCCTTTGTCACATCAACTTAGATAACTAAAGTAGTTTAGAAGATAACAATATTTTGAGTTTCTATTTATTAAACCAATCTCCTTCATTTTATTAACTCAATTTTTTTAATTTCAATGAACTCAACATTTTAAGGCAACCAGGTAACTTACCTTTTTAAGTTAAACCAACAATATATTTTTTACATTGAGTCTACATTTACATTAGGGTCCAAAAAGTCTGAGATCACATTGAAAATCTGGGATTTGTTTTTTATTTGAACCTGAAAAAAATTAAATCTGATTTTCTGACTCACATTATTATGATAATATAATTTGTAGAAAAACCTGCAAAATGATTCACAAGTAATCTCAGAGGTTATCATGTACAATCTACCATGTTTTCAGGCTGAAATAAAAACACCAGGCGAGTGTTTCCATTCATTCTCCTCCGTAAAACCCTGGTTAAATTGCTATTTATGCTTACGCTTTATTATTTTGTTGCTCAATCAACTTCCTTGCCTTCCTGAAAGGAAAAGCCCATAAATATGACCTATATAACGAAGTTAATTTCAGGCATCAGTGACATTATCAGCCTCAGCCGCAGTGTTTTTGTGCTCTGACTGAATGCCATCAAAATAATACTCATCTGATCAAGAACTGCTTCAGGTAAATAGTTGAATGCCTTCAAAATCAAGGGGCATTCAAAGGGCGTTTTGGAGCATAAAAATCCCCTCTCTTTTAACCATTTATCACCACAAATGAAAAAGGTTTTTGAAGATTGCATTCTGCCCTCATTCGCCTGTCATTGCATCTGAATCTGATCAGCCCCAGAATAACCAACCCAGTTTATCACGCTTCTTGTATCGCCACTGACTATCTGCATAAAGAACAGCACTCGGACAGAAAGAGATCATCTGACCTAAATGTAATGCAACCAATCACAGTTTGATTTGAGTTTGTGTCTCATTTAGAGGATGCTACAATAATAAACTGCAATGGAAAACACCTAGTCATCGTGACGAGATATTATACAAAATGCAGAGACTATTTTATAGGCAAATATAAAGGTATACCCATATACATCTAGTTTACTTGCCTATACAAGCCCCAAACAACACTATGGCCTGTATGGTTTCACAGACAGGGTTTAGATTAAGCCAGGATTAGGCCTTAGTTCAATTAGGACATTTAAATAGATTTTATAAAGTGCCTTAGAAAATTATTAATGGTGTGCATCTTAAGACAAAACAATGAGACTGACATATTATATATAATAAGATATTTCAGTGCAAGTTGCTTTCAGCTAAAACTCAAACATGCATTTTAGTCTAAGCCTGACCATGCAACCTTTGCCGTGATTATTTCTTCCTAAAAATCACAAAGTATTAATAACTCCATATAGCCTGCTTACTCCAAAAGCTATGAAAGTGGTTCAGTTCCGCTTGAGCTTATTAGAGCTGAAATTTTTTTTATTTTGTTATTTGTTCATTGTTTCATAATATTTCATTCCGGTGTTTATTCGACTGCTCAGGAATGAAGAACTATCCGTATGTCTTGCTCAGGTAACATTATTCAGTGAAGGCTGATATAAATATAGATGAGAGTTGGGTCGCTCAGTGGCGGCTAATTTTCTCCCAGTTACACTGGAGCCACACAGTCAATATTTCTCTGTCTGGGGCCATTAAACCTCGTGGATTAATTCCGTCTTTCAGAGGCAAAACTGCAAGAACTTCAAAAACCAGCCAGTTCTGTGGTGCGTCGAATATGTATTCGCATAAACTAAGATCGTTATCTTATTCCTCGGAGCTCAATTTGTACAATGATAATCAGATGGAAACCTTACATTTTGATCATATAAAGAGTGAGAAACTAAAGCTTTCTGGCTGCCAGTTCTCAAACATTATTAGATGATGCCATTAAAGGTGACATAGATAAATCAAAATAACTCCCAAAGTCGAAGTGGTCAGCCACTTTCCATTAGTTTAGTAAGCAAAAGCTTTTTTACTGTATTATTTTTCCTACGATCATTGGCAAAAATAACGTCACCTCTTGCATTTTTACAGAAGTTGGAATAAATCAAAGTTGTTGCATTTTTCATATGATTTTCCAGCAGAATTGGAGAGTCTCCCAACACATACTTTGACTTTTACATGTTTGATTATTACAAATTATGCTTTCAGCTACCAATAATTGATTGATTTTTGATTGATTTAACTTTTTTTAATGAATTCCACAGAATTCCCCACCAAAATCAGCAAAAAACATCCACAGATAGCATCTGATCATGCTTTAGGTCTTCCAGCGTGACAAACTCAAAATTTAAAGCAAGCATCATGTAATGCTTGAAAACAAATCATTGGCCTTTTTTGAAGTGGCAAGCAATAAATCCAGACCTACATCCCAGTGAATACAAATGAAGAGACCTGAAAACAGCAGTCAAAAGCTGGAAGCCTTTAAATCTGGAGCATTTTGCAGAAGAAGAATCACGAAACTGCTGGAACAGAGATGTAGTCCAAAGGCAGAACAATCAAACATTACATCTTGAGAGTCAATAATATTGTCCAGACCATAATTCGTGTGTTTTTGGTCCACTGCACTAAGGAAATAAAGGTGTTGATGAATTACTTGAAAAAAAATATGCCAATATTTTTGGCCATGAGTGTGCAAGGAGGATTCCCTCTACAACAGCTCAGGGTTAAAAGCCGTGTTTATTGGTATGTGATGATAGTTCATGAATCACTGGGTCTTAAAAGCCAGATCTTTAACCGCTAAACACACACCAGCATCAGATACACTCCTCCTCAGTGAGGTTAGCCGAAAGAGATATGATGATGTCTGAGCAATCACGCAGACAGGCCGAAATATGCCTGGGACTGTTTCTACCTGTCCCGCTGTCAATTCCCATTGCAGATCATGGACATTTATGACAGAACTGAGCAATTACTGCTGGAATATTGCTGAACCGGATCAGTGAGTGACGGACGATTCTGTTACACAGTCTCGGATCACTGGATTATTAAACGTCTAATGCCGAGTGAAAAACGGACGCATTTACAGTCTGTGAACGTATACGATTTACAGCCGTTTGGTAATGTACCACAGCGCTAAAACCTTTAATTATCAAGGAGTATCAGGGAATAAAAGTCACCTGACCAACCTTTACAGATCATCTGTGAATTACAATCTTCATCTGCTTTTAAATTAGTCCCTTTTCTCGGGGTACGTCCTGTTAATGTCCCGAAGGACATCTGCTGGTTCTGGAATGCATAATTCCATTAAAGCGGCACTGTGAACTTTATATGAGATTTCATTCAATAAAATACACGTGCTTAAGCACTGATTAGAAAACAGAATTTTAATGAGCTCGAGTGGAGCAATAAGCACAACTGCTGGGTCGCTGGAGCAAATGACTGGTTATGTGTATTATAGCCGTGAAATATTAATTTTTGAAAAGGGGAAACTAATAGAGTTAAGCAAGTGCTTATTCTGTTAGTTTCTCCTTTTTAAAAATTCATAATCACAGCTACTATACACAGAAATAACCCTAACCTAAATAACTTAAGGAATTTTTTTTCTGGTCCCAAAATATATGACAAAACCTTTAATAAAATTCAAAACTGAATCTCAGTACTGTTTGTGTAAAGAATGTAGAAGTTAAAAAAGATAAAAAAAAATATTTCTAAAGGGACAAGGATGAATTAAAAGTCATCAGGGTAAAAAAGCCATGCAGGCAATAGTGAAATAATGATACATTTAATAATGAACACACACACACACACACTCGATTTTTTAAAAATACAATAAAATTGCACATTTGTCTAACTAATCACGATTAATCGTACCTAACATTAAACTGTTAATTATATGTTCATGGAATCTCTTTACTACTATGAATGAAGGCCAGTATCGCCGATAACAAGACTTTTATCATAGCAGTTTTACTGAGTGTATCAAACCAGCGCACATGTGTGAGAGATACGAGCGGTTTGACAGAAGCAGCGCTCACATATCAACAGGCGGACCGTACCGCTGCACATCACTAAATCATGTCAGGTACAGTATCTGTGGTGGGATGACGATGAAATCTTAAAAATCACATCGCTATTCGTGTGTGAGCTTCACAGGGAGACTCCGGTCAGAGCAGTGAAGTGTGTATCAGAATGAACCCGAGCGAGCGGAGACAGACAAGGACGACCCGTCCTCTTGTGAAGATGCTAAAGATGAAAATGAATGGTCCTAAAACTGGGAATTACAACTGATTTATCTCTACTTACAATGAGCTAAAGGGGGGAAAACTATTTGTGGCAACTATTGATTTGTGCATCTTTGCAGTTTGTGGCCTAAGTGGGATTTATCTGCAATTTGATTAAGGTTTCAAGGTTGTAAAGAGTTTTTAGGGATACTTTTCAACTAGATAACAAATAAACCTGCTGAAAACCATATTGACAAGGTTAGAAGTCCAGCTTAAACCAGTTTAACCAAACAAAACAGCATGATCAATTAGTTTCTTCATTTCTATAAATCAAGTTCACAAATGGATAATCTTGGCTTGCACATCCTTCACAACTTAGCAAAAACAGTTCAGACATTTTGGATTTCCCTCCTTTGCAAAAATCAAATTGTTAGAAGCCTTTTGAACAAATCACAAGCTGTTTTCTTTGGATTATGAACTTCTTCATAATCCTTACATGTCCATTGTCAAACAACTCCAGAAGTCTGACTAACCTAGCAATTATTGTGTAGTTTATGTATCTAAAATACAATCATATTTGTTTGCTGTGGAAAACCTTGAATCTATTAGGTAACAGCGCCATCTTGTGGTCATAGTTCTCACACAGCACTAGCTAACTGGTGTGGTAAATGACTAATGTTACTACATCAAAATATATTTTGTGAAATCCTCCTTAAAAAGGACAGAAATCAGAATTTACCACAGAAACATCACAACATTCAAACCAAACAAGTGTGTTCCCCAAGCGCTAACCGCGAATAACTGCAACATTACAATGTTGGTTGCAAACAGTGATCAAAGCAGAGACACATTTTAAAGCCGTTAAAGGCAGACGTGACGAAGCGACTCAGAAGCCAGCGGAGGAATCGAATGAGCTGCACCGCTGCCTGACTGCTTCTGTATTCCCCAAACACACAGTCTGCTGGGAGACGAGTGTGTGTGTGAGTGTGTGTGTGTGTGTGTGTGTGTGTGTGTGTCAGTAAATAACAGATGCTGTTTTCTTCAAACCGTGGGCCTTGTTCTGCGACTCCCGAATGAGCGAGCGGCACTGAGCACAAGCAGGAGAAGAAATAGACCTGTGCTGTCACTCACACACACACACACACCATGAACATCCTACCTCAGGTTTAATACTCATGTTCACCCAAACATTCAAATACTGTCAAGTCTTTCCCAACCCATGCCTTCATTTCTTCCATGAAATACAAAAGATGATGCTCATAATGTAAAGGTCATCCCCTCCCTCCCCTCTCTATGCAATTACAACAAATGAAGCTATTAAAAAAAAAAAAATATATATATATATATATATAACATACGAGTCTGTGTGCTATATGTAAAACCTTATAAATAAATATCAATACAAATTTCAGTTCACTTAAAATCTTGATGTCCAACCTAGTTCTGCTTGGCATGTTAATGAGAGTTTGTGTAAACTCAGCATGAAATGACATTTAAAAAGCATTTTGCTACATAATCTGGCATATTTCTGAGTTCTGAGCATATTTCAATGGATATTCAGATAAAATGTTGAGCAAGACTTGCTTTTATTCATAAGTAACTGACTGGACTTAAATTTGGGCGTTACATACTAGAATTTACAAAAATAGGAGTGAAGGAAAAGTAGGGGATTATAATATCACACAAAAACAAACAAATTTAAAAAAGTTTTGTATTATTTAAAGTCGCAATACTGGCATTTTATGAGACATAAAACTAAATAACTATAAAAAATTACTAAAAATCATATAAAGAAATATATTATATTTAAATACACAAAAATAAATAAAATATGCATTATCCCAAATATTTTCATGTCATACAAATTATTGTTATTTTTAGTTCTAGGAAAGTTGCAATACTGGCATATATTATGAGACATAAATATATCCAATATTAATGAACAAGTAAATGTATTATAAATAAAATAAACATAACATTTGATAATGACACACACACACACACACACTAAATGCACTTTGCATAAGATCAATCTCATTAGTCTTGTCAAAACATGATGTTTCAGCTTTTGACTATAATATCAACAGTCAACAGTTTTTGAACATTTTTATCCCTTATTGACTTCCACTGTAAGTGCGTCACTGTAAATATGATTATGATTCAAATGAGTCACGAGTCAAAAATATTTTCTATGGTCCACAAATGTGATCAAGAAAGCGTGTATTGAAACTTAAAGATTCCTTTAACGTGCTGCGTTCGTGATTGTGTTGCTGGCCAGTTGTGAAGTCGGCATATCATTGCATTACCGTCTGTGCCAGAACATAACACAACATCCCGACAAATGTTCAAAAGACCCATACGACGATACCGCTGGAGAAAGAGCTATTGATCAAATTAGGCACTTGTCCATTGAATCAGACAGACCACAGCTGAGCCTCGGCGTATTAATTTCACATAGCGACACAGAAGCTGATATGATCTCATCCGAAATGACCATCAGCGCACTATTACATCCACAGCCGGGTCCGCATTAACATCCCAGGATGCATCAGACACAAATTAAACATCGTTAGGTGAGAACATAACGGCCAAATGTTCGACCCAGGAGAATTAATCACAATCTAAATTAATTACAGATACTTTCAAAGAGATGTGAATGTTTGTTAATGCGATTACTGGTCAGGTTTTCACACCACAGAAAGTATCCGAGTATATGAAAAGATACCGGGCCAGGAAGTGAAGATATGAATCAGCCGCATCATTTGGGGAAATCTCGGTTTACACTGAAGTGGAAACAAAACCCCGGAGTGATGATGGAGGGTCCTGGACAGACCGGGATATGTGCGATAGATCTGTTACAGCATTATGGGAAACAGAAGCCTTGCACATAGGAGTGTAATACGAGACACAAGGTCACGCTGTTTGAAACTGATGGAAAGGCTGTGAGGCCTCATTTGTTATTCAGGAAAAAACAAATATAGGAGAAAAAAAAAAAAGAGGAAAAGGCGAGACTGTGCCCTCTAATGTGATAAACACCTTCAGAAAGATCTCCTCAGATGTGTTGGGATTTTTCCCAGTGTTTGTGACACCCGCGGTCTGACGGATGGATTTATTTCCTGATGATGCGGAGACACTTCCTGTGTATTTTTCACTACCTTGTAACAATTTGACGCTATTTTAGGTTCACAATGAAAGGAATCCATCATAATAATGATCCAGTGATTTATAACGCAACTTTTGAAATATGGCATTAATAAAATAAACACTCTCTGACAATTTAACAAATGGGCAGTGTCAAATGTAACAAACTGTCAGTGGCAAACCCCGAAACACAGCGTTCAATTTTAAATTAGGACGATCAATCGTCAAGAGGAAGCGTTTGACACCGATCCGCAACTCCATTACAAAAATCGGAATATATATAAATGTTATAAAATATAAAAATAATAATCCATGTACAGTATAAAAAAGAGAATACATAAAAGTATACTATAAATTATAAAAAAGGAAATCAAAATAATTATTTCAGTGCATCCATCCATCCATCTATCTATCTATTCATCCATCTATCTATCTATCCATCCATCTATTTATCTATCTATCCATCCATCTATTTATCTATCTATCTATCCATCTATCCATCCATCTATTCATCCATCCATCCATCCATCCATCCATCCATCCATCCATCCATCCATCCATCCATCCATCCATCCATCCATTATATTTATTAAAATGAATACACATGCTGTTTAAATATATAATTAAAAAAGGCATTATCCAAAATATATAAACAAATAACCATGAATATTAAATAAAATATCAAACAAATATATTTAATATATAAAAATTTTAAATAAATGCACGTTTTATTTATTTAATGTACCGGTACCTGTTTATTCAGAATAAATAAATATGTGAAATAAACATGTACATTAAATAAAACAAAACAAAATATATATATATATTATATATATATATATATATATATATATATATATATATATATAAAATGCACATTGTATTTATTTAATGTTATTATAGTTATAATAATGTTATTCAGAATGAATGAATGATTGAATGAATGAATGAATGAATGAATGAATGAATGAATGAATGAATGAATGAATGAATACCTGACACTACCTTCACCTTGATATCTTATTACATTGCCAATATTGAAATTGAGGCCACCTTAGGAGCTATTTCTCAAATAGAGATGTCATCTAATACTGCAAACAACACACTTCTATTAGAGATACATCATTTCAGGTCAGAAGAAAGACGCTGTGTGTCTAATAAAGGTGGCTTCGCTGATGCACTCCGGCTTTCAAGAAGAATTAAAAAGAATATGTCCACTGGAAGCCATTTAAAAGTATAATTGAGTCCAGTAAAAGAAACGAGATGCTTTTGGTTTTCTGTTTCTGTTTAGAGCGATTGAGAGTCCTGGCTGGCAGAAACAAGCTCATTAGCGTGGGCAGCTGTTGGGTGTGTGACTGAGATGGAAAGGAAAGGGACTCAGTGCATTCTGCTCCATCTCTCCCTGCAGCGCTGAATCAATGCCACAAGCCCACATCCATACATTTAATTCTCAAATCACTCCATCTCAGGCCCATCTTATTTCGGTTCACCCCTATGCTACTCAAACGGAACCGCAAAGGCATCTTTACACCCATCTCATGCCATAATACTCCATCTAGTACCCATCAGCCCGCTTTCATTCACTGCTACGACCCATCATCATGAGATCTGATCTGACATGCCTTCATTTCAAAACAAGCTCATGCAGGACCACATGCTACATCATTTCCATCTGCTTTTGAAAGAGGCGTTCACAATTTTTCATTGATTCTAAAACCATAATTTCTAAATTCATGTTGTGTTTAGCCTTGTGATAGCTGTTGATATTTTTTTATATATATATATATACACAATCAAACTAAATGAAACAGTTCTGATTTAAATTTATAATGTATTTTAATTTTACTGTATTTACATTTTTTTAATATATATATTTATATATATATATATAGTTTGTTTTAAATAATGTGCCCTGAAGAATTGTGCACGATATGACTGGAACACACATAAAAAAAAAAGAAGTAAACCGGGATTTATTAGTGAATATTTCAGTGTATGTACAGTATATGCACATCACACATATATATTTTTTGCTGTATTTTATAAATTATTTTAATTTCATTCATTTACTTGTTTGAATTAATTGAATGTATACGTGATTACACGTTTAAATATAAAAAAAATGCTCTCAAATAAATGTTAAACTCATAGAAGCACACATTGTTTCATAAATCCATGAGCTCGGTCCTGTAATTGCTGTATTCAGCAATCAGTTTAGACAATTAATTAAAAAGAACATGTTCTACAGCCATAATTTTGACGTCATTTAAAAGAAAATCATTTTGGCTTAAGAAATATTATAAAATGTCTTTACTGCCACTTTTGATCAATTAAATTAGTCCTTGCATACAGTTTTTTAAATATTACTTAACCCCCAAAACTTTTTTAACATTGATAATATGTTTCTTTAAATTGTCATATTAGAATGATTTCTGAAGGATCATGTGACTGAAGACTGGAGTAATGATGCTGAAAATTCAGCTTTGATCACAGGAATAAATTACATTTCAAAATATATTCAAATAACAGGCATTTTAGATTGTAATAATATTTAATATCACTGTTTTTACAGTATTTCTCATGAAATAAATGCAGCCTTGGTGAGCAGAAGAGACTTCTTATTTTTAAAAACATGAAGATATTTACATGGTACTACAAATAATACCATGGAATTAGCTTTGTACATGTGCAAAACATCAGTACATCATGTCTGAAATCATTTTAATAACATGATACTTTGTTTGTCCTGCAAGATGACTAGTGCCTGAGGAGACCAGAGTATCTAATGCTATTATGAAGCAAAGCATGCTATCCCATTATTAGGCAGCTAGTGTGATGTGGCTGTAAAACAGCTTATGTGTCAGATGCAGTGCACAGTCACACTGTTTTTCTTGCAAAATTACCCTGGAGTGACCAGAACGTAAGCCATAATACTCTTTCCGCTGTTGCCTTGGGTACGCTGAGTTGGCAGGGAGCTAATATTCTGAGCCGCTTTTAACTGACTAGCTCATTTACGCATTAGACAAACAAAAGAATCCTGCTGGGCATGAAAGTTCCCGCCGCTGAAGTAAAAGCCATTTACACCATTACGTACTGCAATGCCAAACCTTATTTTAACCTACTACTTCTGGCTGAACTACTGTAGGATGTAGGAACTACTGTAAGTAGTTAGCTAACTATAACGCTATGAGTTTTTGTTGCTGTTTTTAGCTTAAATAGCTATTATTTCCTACACACTTTTCTAAAAATGACACGAGACAGTGGCTGCTTCTGAAATTGCATACTTCCCTACTATATAGTAGGCGAAAAACAGTATGTGACAAAAGTAGTATGTTTGAATTCACAGTACTCATAAAAGAGTTGGCAAAAGTACACAGATGACCAACTACTTCCGGCGAGATCCTGAAGTGTGCATACGATGGACACTTTACTATCCCATGAGGCCACGGGAGGATTTGTGAATGGCAGTGAACCGACCCTGGTAGGTCACATGATAAAATGGCGAATGTATGTCAAGATTACATTCATACTATATAGAACATACTTTTTTAGCACTCGCAAAGTACGTACTTATTCAAAATAAGTACCTACTCAAGAGAATATGCGATTTCGGGCGCAGCCCAAGACAATTATCTGATTTTTAAGTTAGCACGGCCTTTATAGCCTAGCATAGACAACATGTCGCTTCCTTATGACATGTTTGAGAGTTACCATAGTAAAACCATGGTATTTTTGGAAATATTTATGTACAGTCATTCTAGTTCTTTTTCTAAAAATATGATAGTATAAGAAAATGCTTAAAAATTGAGTAGCATGGTATGTATCAAAGTACCATAGCATTAACATCTTTTTACTGCCACATTAGTGATGAATGATTCATCTGTGTACATTTTCTTTTTAATTCATGTGCCCTACTAATTTTTAATCAACTTCACCTTCCTCTTGCAGTGACATCCTTCTCTTCTCGGATGACGTGTTTACTGGTGCAAGGGCGGGGCAACCTGTCACTCACATTAAATCGACCAATAGCAAACCACAACCATCCAAACAATTCTCAATGGACAAAATCAAGCCCCGCCCAACATTTTTTCTTGTTTGAGAAGCAGTTTCTCTCAAACATATATTACAATAGGGAAGAAAAGACATCGCAACTTCCGTTTTATGCCTACTTTAAGGTTATAACATGATCATGTCCACACAAGGTCGACGGCAAATTACAAGCATACAACAAATTACAATTTTCCTGATTCCAGTATCATTCATTATCTGAGCGCTGTCGTGAAAACATTGAGACAACATTCTCGTTTGCTGCATTGATCAGACGCACCATATACAGATTACTGAAAGATAATCCTGTGGTGAGAAACTGCACACTGCACTGCTAGATGAAAGACATTATGTAGACAAGTCGACTGCCAACAAAACAATTAGTCTTAGGTCTGGACAGCAGCTTGAGAGACAATTTCATCATGACACAAGTCTGACTTAGACGATCAATGTGGCTGTGCTGGTGTCTCTGTAAAGTAATGGAAACCAGCCACTTTACGCGAGGCATCAAATACAAACACTTCTAAAATGATCTGGTGCAGAAGCTCTGAAGTAAATTACTTTTTGGGATTGTTTTACACAAGCCTTATCAGATCATCGACTGCTTTATCGATTGCTTTTGTTGCATTTTATTTAATTTTTTGAGGTAATGAAATGTTCAACCATGCATTACAATTGGTCGTGCGCATTCAATTTGTTGCGTTCCTGTTTGTTTTTGTGTACTCGGCTCTATTAATGCAGCAATTAAAAGTCGCATCATGAGCTGAAACAACTCAACGGCATTAGCGGCTAACTGATGGATATATTTCTTGCTAATGATCTCTGCCAGACTATCAGACCACCGTGCCTAAGGCTTGGGAAACATATGCACTCGACGAAGGCATTCATGCATATTTAATCAAATCTCTCTAAACTTAGAGCTGACTGCGCAGCTTGAATTACCGATATTCAGCTGAAATCGAAAGTCTAGTGATAAGCAAGGATGTGACAGATCCAGCATATCACCAGACCCAAAAGCAGAAGCTTAGGATCTTGACGTCAGTGCCGTCCTGAACCGGAATAAAAGCAGACGTTCTTCTGCGGCTTCTGCTATGATGGATAAAGATAAAGATTTGGATATGACGCACAGACACTTGATCAGTGCAAAAGGACAGATTCTTTTTAGAGCAACAGACCCTGTGCGCGGATTCACTTTCATTACTGAAATCAATGGGCCATATCATTGAAATGCAATCCTTTTTTCTTCTTCAGGCTTTGACAGCCATTTGCTGGCGGACTAAGATGTTTTTTAGCACAAGTTCCTTCAACAGAGAAGAAATGTAAAGGTCACATGAACACACTTTCTAATTGCCTAGAAGGTTCACATTTTTGGTGATTTTTATAGCGAGTGGAAAGTGGTATTTTCAGAGGTAGCGTTAAAATCGATCGAAATTTATGATCTTGTCTCTCTTTTCAATTAAACTACAATCAAGATTAGCCTCCACATTTGGAATAACCCATTTGCTGCTAAAGGGTCTAATTGGTTTGTCTTTATTTGATGTTTAGATATCCTCAGGAAATGACTAGTAGGGATGCATTGAAATTATTTATTTAGAATTATAATGTTTAAAACTATTTAATGGTCGGCCTTAGTTTTTTTCATTTGCTGGTATTGGTTACCAATATTGGATAAATAAACACACACACATAATTAAATAATATGCATTTCTCAAGCCAAAGACATAAAAATGCATACTCTGTAAAAAAAAAAAATGTTTTGTTAAATCAACTTAGATAACTAATGTGGTTCAGATAACTTTAAGTGTCTGTTGATAATTTTAAGTGTCTGTTGATTAAACCAATCTCCTTCATTGTATTACCTCAAACTGAAAATTTGAAGACAACCAAGTAACTTACTTTAAGTTGAACCAACAATATTTGTATATATATACACATTTTAAAAAACTAAATGTGAAAAACTAGAAAACTAAAATAAATCAAGTGAACTTATTTTAGACATTACATTACAATGTTATATGTATGAAAACTGGATATTCATTTTGAGATGTGCTAAAGAGTAAGATTTTAAACATAAAAGTAAAAATAAAATATTAAAATATCCAATAAAGACCAATAACAATAAGCCAATGACACTTTGGTTCTGATTCATACAGTATCTATGTGCATCCCTAGAAATTTAAAAGTGGTTCAAATGCCTAAAAACTGTCCATTCAGTGGCTCTCTGTCCACCTTTACTCACAGTTGTGAAGTTCTCCGCACCGCAGTCCTTCCCGCGATACTTGCAGTCCAGCAGCATTTCATCAATGCTGTGGCTGGTCCTCTGTACAAACTCCAGCATGTTGAAGGTCTTGCTGGGGAAGAACTTGCTGTCGTCCGGCTGCTGTCCCAGGGCGGCCATAAAGTCATCAAAGTCACTTTGCTCCACTCCGAGCAATCCCGCCATCCAGAAGAGATCATTGCGGATCATTTTGGAGCGTCTGAAGCTGTTGTAGTTGCAGAGAGTGATGGCTGGAAAGTACATGACGGGACTGTCCATTTCATCCAGGATGGTGACGTGAGGATAGCTGAGGTAGTCCATCACGGCTCCGGCCACCTGGTAGAGGAAGATGGAGAGCGAGGAGCAGAACGCTGCTGCCCAGAGCAGACGTCTAAACGTTACTCCTCCGGGCAGGAAGATGTGGCTCAGCCCATGAAGGGTGCAGTTGGCCCCGAAAACAGTGATATCTGATGGCCGGGGCTGCTCGTCCTCTTCAGCAGAACCCATTGCAATGAACTAAGCGGAGATCTAGCAAGCTAAATCTAACCTCTACGAAGTCTGGATTGTTTCGAAGTGAAGCTGGTGCCGTGTAAGCGGGCTCTAGGTCATAACACCCTCGTCCATGTGGGGAGGTTCGGAAACATGAGACGCCTGTTTTGATGCTGATGCCGTTTTGTGCATTCTTGGAGGGCAAAGAGGACCAAAGATTGAGTTTCGTTGGGATGAAACTCAGTCCCTTAATAGATAAAGGATGAGGAGAAGCCCATGAGAAACCATAGAAATTAATCAATAATGAAGTAGTCAAAAAATCCAATAGCAGGCAAAGGAATGTTAGTGATGCTTCCTAAACTAAAGTATTAAACTTCACCTCACAACATTTGTGCTACAGACATGCATGATATCTCAATCTGAGCAGTTTGTGTGCAGTTACTTCTCAAAAGGAAGGGATGGGGAAACATTCCCATAGACTTACACCGAAGCAAGGATTGAGACCACAATATCACAGAGACTTTGGGGTGGGATCTTTTGGCATGAGCCAGTAAGTAACCACGCAAAACATCTTGGAAAACACATAGTAATGTGCCAAAAATCCCCCAGAACACCATAGGAACCGTATAACAAAGGCAATCATCCAGAACACCCTAAAATGCAATTTTCAGCATCATTACTCCAGTCTTCAGTATCACATGATCCTTCACAAATCATTCTAATATGCTGATTTGCTGCTCAAGAAACATAGAAAGTAATATATATATATTACTTGTGACCATTTTAATGCTTCCTTGCGGATTAAAATAATTTCTTTAAATCGAACATAAAATTGGCAGTTATGAACATGGCCAACCAAATGAGAGCTCGGTGATCTCAAACAAAATATGCTGACAATTATAAAACCGTGTGTGAAAATGATTGATAAAACTGTGAAGTATCAACCAAAAGCATAAGAGGAAAAATTTGGCATTGAGGAACAGAGAAAAACACTGGCCCAAAATGAACAGATGCAAGTGAACAGTGTGAACTTATACCTCAGTGGAACATTTACAAACAATCAATCAATTGCGATTATTGTTGAATAAGGGATCTTTTGTGTTCCACAGAAGAATGTAGTGAGTAAATGACAAAATTAAATTTTTTGGATGAACTATCCCTTTAAATACTTTCTAAATAATGACGTTAAGCAAGTAAACATTTCAAATTGATTGTTTTAGCACTTAAAAACCCAACAGTGTTTGTTAGATTGTTTAAAGTGTCATTGTTCCCAAATTGCATCTATCCATTTACTTATCTAGCTAGCTATTGTCTTCTGTCTCTTATGGATCTATCGATCTTCCTGGATAGCCAGATACACAAACACACACAATTTCACAGGAGAAAAAAAAAAGGACTAGGAGGAAAACGAATCACTCCAGCCATGGTGCGTTCAGCAATTAATCTGCCTCGCGCCATCCAGTCACTGCAATTCTGAAATCAGTGGAGCACAGCAGACTCTCATAATGCAGCCTCCAATCTGAAGCCTTAACACACCGCTTCCTCCACATCAGCATTTCAGTGTACGAGGGCCCAAACGAGACTTCACCCTTTCAACATCGAGAGAACTGCATTCACACGTGTTCAGATTACTGATCTCAGCCTGCACACGCTTTCATATCCCGAGCCCTGTTTCCCAGACATGCAGGAAATGTCAATGTTAGTGTATGAAGACTGCCAAATCCACTTAGCTCTTATAAAAGGGAAACGCGAAGTCTTAAAAAAGTACGGAGGAGCCACGCAAAACTGAAAATCCATCAGGAAGGGGAAGCCGAGAGACAAGGAGCTCAAAATGAGGATGGCTTTAAATTTAAGGCATTAGATTGTGTAATAAATGACGTGAACGACAGTATACTGCTATACAAATCAATAAGACTCTAGATGTTAAGTATCATCAAATCCAATGATTTGCTGCTTTAAATGTGACATTTGACATATCATACGGATGTTCAACACTGCCTCCTGCTGGTAATTCTCCCTGCCGAGTCAAGCATTTCTTTTAATTAGAGCACAATGGGCCATCTTCAGCCGCATGAACCAGACCTTTCAAACACGGGCCTGGATGTAAAATGTGCCACACAATTAAAACAGCCCCAAAGAAGCATTGGGTCAATATCTGCGTGAGCCACACAACATGCTTGAATGTCACTGCATTAGATTATAAAATATGAAAGCAAGTTACAAACACACACACACGCACGCAAATTACAGTTTTTGTGACAATGGGAACCCTGTATTTTATGTAATACAATGTCATTCATGCTTGAAATGCACCATTTCATGTTATTTTATGCACACTACCATTCATTTTGTGGGGGTGTATATCTTTTTCTTTAGAAGTGTTTTTGAAAGAAGCCTCGTACACACAAAGGATTTGTTTATTTGATCAAAATACAGTAAATTTCTAATATGCTGATTTGTTGCTCAAGAAACATTTCTTCTTATTCTTCTCATTATCAATGTTGAAAACAGTTGTGCTGCTTAACATTTTTGTGGAAACTGTAATACTCTTTTTCAGGATTCTTTGATGAATAGAAAGTTTAAAAGACTTCTTTCAAAAGTTCATAGTGTTTTAAATGTCTTCACTGTAACCTTTCATCACTATAATACGTCCCTGCTGAATAAAAATATTGATTTCGTAAGAAAAAAAAAAATCTTACAGACCTCAACCTTTTAAACTGTTCTGTATTAAGTGTATATGAGCCATACTTAATTCAACAGAACAATTTGCATTTCTGTTAAAATTATATTACTTGCTATGCTATTATCCATCCTCCAGGTAGTAATTCATAAGAAACAAGGACACAAAAGGACAAACGTGAATTCTTTTCAAGCAGAAAAATTAATTAGCATTTGAAAGGGGAAAGGTGACTTTTCCCGTCCCTGAGGTTACTCAATGAAGAGCCATTCTGTGGGAATGAACTGAGAGCTAATGAATCTGCCTTCTGTGTGAAGTCGTCTTATCAAAGACATTTGTGGGGAAAGCGAGATTGCTGTCCTTTAATGAGAATGTAGAAACACAGGGCCGGATTTGGGACACTTGTGCTGGCTTTGATGTCTACAATGAATAGCACAGCCTTTCTAAATGGAAATCAAACATGTTTTGGCTCATTTCAGCCACAAATTAAGCACTTAAAAGACCAAAAGTGGCAATTCTCACGCTCATGCCATTTCAAACCTGCACACTGTTATTTATTTATTTTCTTTGAAACGTGTGTGATTTCAGAGCTTTAGCAAAAGGGAAGATTATCAGTCAATAAATGATCATTTTTGGTCTGTTGCTCGCATAAAGTGTTCATATCGTATTAGATTTTATGGTGCTTTTAATCTCTTTTTGGTTACACTTTAAAGGTGCAGTAAGCGATTTCTGAAAAACGCTGTTGAATATTTAAATCAACAATTTTGTAATGTCCATTCTGTGTGTGTGCATGCTGAAAAAAATGTTTGTACAAAATCCTGGCTGTGTAAAAAGAAGAAAAAACTAAAGTGGATCTGACCGAGCATCAAAACACTCTTATAGCCAATCAGCAGTAGGGGGCGTGTCCACTCATGAGAGTGAGTACGAGGGAAATTTGTAGAAATACTGTAGAAAAAGAGATGGCTGTGATATTACCAAAGAGGTAAAGGTCAGATGAATATAATTGGAAGAAGAAAGGTCACGACCAGGCAAAAGCTTTAAGACCCGCGTTAATATTGGAGAAATCTTCTAGTGCTGGAGAGACACTAGAGAGCGGGAAGGCTTGAAAACTGACGCCGAGGTTGCTTTGTTTCTGCTCGATACACAAGTAACATTGTTTTTTCTCATGTTTCACAGAGCCAAGATAAGCTGTTGTTGAATTACAGCTGATTCATCCATACTTGCGCGAGTTGTGTGATGCACCAGCGGTTTGTGGTTTTCTGTGTTGCATAGCATGTTATTTTGGGAGCGTAGCAAAGAATGGAGAGGTGTGTTTGTTTGAGTGTCGAGTTCAAATATTCATAGAGTTTCTCACCTTTAAGAAAAGGTTCTATATAGAACCTTAAAGGGTTTTATCAGGCGCCTCATATAGAACCTTTTAGGGGTTCCCGCCATTTTAAGGATTTAGTTTTAATCAATACATTTAGGTTTTTAATTCATTTTTCATTTTTTTTTTTTTTTTTTGGAAAATTGCTTAAAGTATTAAGACATTTCTCCTTATATAGAACATTTTTGGCATGAATGGTTCTTTAAAATTGAACCCTACACTGTAAAAAAAAAATTGTGATTTTAACGGTAAAAGATATAAATGCAACAGCAAAAACCCTTTAATTGTTTAACAGTAAGTTTCCTTACTATAAATGGTGATCTAACCTTACATTTAATGTAATTTTACAGTAAAATACTCTTAAACAGTTTCTGGATGAGAAAAAGAACAAGTCATTGTATAATTTAGTCAAAAAATAAGTAAATTGATATTCCCAGAATTCTGTACGTGACTTCACATTCAATGTAATTTTATTAAAAAACTGTTTCATCTTAGTTTTTTTTTAAATTCAGTTATGTACATTCAGGTTTTATGCTACATCTGATGTGGTTAAATAACTGTTTATTGCATTATTTTAGTGTCATGTGTGTCACCATGATGGTGTTTCGTGTTTGTGTAAATGAAACCGTGCACTTTCTGTACAGATTATTAGTGTTTACCTTCACCTTGTGAAGAAGCTGCTTTGATTCATCACGTGACATGTTTTCAGTCTATTACATAGATACCAAACATATATTAGTATAGGTTGGTATATTAACATTATATCAGTTAATGAAATATGTTTAGTACTTAAAAAAAAAAGAAGAAAAAAATTTGCTACTGTATTTTTTACTGTAAATTTTACAGAATTTTAGTTTTTTTTACAGGGTAGGGTTCTGTAGGGCACACTGAACCTTTATAAAATGGAAAAAAATATGGAGGGGGAATAAATAGTGAGAGAATTTATTACAATTTCTTTAACTTGCTAGTAAATGATTAATTCTCCATGGTTCTTTGACAAGCATCAGCGATAGCTACAGGGATGATGATGCAGAACTGAGACAGCGAGTCTCATGGGCTGGAAGTGGAGAGCTTGTTAAAAGGAAACAGAGGCAGGTGTTAATGTATTCGCTCTACTGTACCTTACTGTCTACAGGAGAGTAAACAGCCCACGTAGTCATTCAGCACAAACAGCAAGGTTTCAAGGGCCATCAAAACATAACCGTACGCCCTCAAACATTGAGCGGGGTGGGAAAATTCAGGCCGAAAGCAAATAATGCGTCATAAATACCACAACATGTTGAGTAAGAGTCTCTTTGACATAAAATGGTGGTAATTATGAACTTCAGATTTAAAGTAATTCCAGGGTTTTAATAGAAGGGCATAAATCTACATTCATAAATTCATAATCTCTGATGTCCGACGTCAGTCTTTCAACACAAATGGCCGTCTGAATATGCAAATGTACATTTAAAGCCCACTTAACAAAAAAAAAAACACACTTTTTTTGAGTTCTGACTCACAGATCCCGAAGGACGTTTAGACTAAAGATCGTATCATGCCATGAATAATTTCTGACCTTTTAACTCTTTAAGGCATTATTTGCATGTCTGTCCAGGGAGAGAACTCATAATGAGTTGCATGTAATTGAAAAGAAACGGCGCATGCACTTCTCCATACAAAAACGATGCTTTCAAGTTACAAAAAAGACCAAATTACAGAGTGAATGAACCAGAAAACTAGCACTGTACATATGCCATCGTATCAAGTCTTCTGAAGCCAAATATGTGAGAAGAAAATGTAAGCCATTATTCATCTTTGCACAAAAGCTCATCACTTAAATAGCACACGCATTGCATCAGGTTTTTAAATAATTTAATAAAATATATAAATAATAAGATATAATAATTAGAACAATGCATATTTATCATACACGAATGTCAGCTCAAATATGTGGGGATTAAGTGTGTTTTTATTTATGCATTTACACTACTATTCTAACGTTGGAGTCAGTACGATGTTTTTTTTTTTTTTAAAGAAATTAAAGGGTTAGTTCACCCAAAAATGAAAATTCTTGGGTGAACACACACGACCAGGGTCGGCCAATAGTGAGTCTACGCGGTGACGTGCAACACAGACGCGCTGCGCTTAAACACTACGTGAACTAACTAGAGACACAGAGAGAAGGAAATGAATAGTGGAATAAAGTCGTTATTTTTGTTGTTTTTCCGCACATAAAGTATTGACGTCGCATGATAAACTTAATGCAGAGCCACTGTAGTCACTTGGACTATTGTAACAATGTTTTAATAACTATTCTGGGCCGGCGAGTTTGGGTCCCTCTGAAAGCCTATGGAGGAGTGAGACTGCCTTCAGATTTCATCAAAAATATCTTAATTTGTGATCCGAAGATGAACGAAAGACTAACATGGTTGGAACAACATGAGGGTGAGTAATTACTGACAGAATTTTCATTTTTGGGAGAACTAACCCTTTAATACTTTTAATAAAAATGTCATATTAGAAAGAAAAATGTCTGGATCATGCGACACAAACCTGGAGGAAGAGCTGCTGAATTCAGCTTTGACATCTAAAAATATATAAAAATAGAAAATATTTTATATTGCAATAATATTTCACATTATTAGTGTTTATAATGTATGTAAAAGAAAACATTTTAACCTTAGTGTATGCATTTATTTATTAGCAATAAATTACTATAAAATAATACATACATTTAATTAAAAATATGAATTTAGTATCATTGAAAAAATAGATTCCTGTATGGGGCTTTGAGGGTGACAAAAATACTTAATTTTTTAGTGAACTATCCCTTTAAACCATCGCCCTAACATGAAATGATGACATCTGCAGTTCTTTTCACACTCCTCTGTGTTTTATTGTTGAATAATAGAGACATTCTAGCGTGAGAATTGCTGATTTATAGCTGCGCTGCATGAACCGAGCACCAACTTTTACATGGATCATTTATCAAGGATTTCGTGCTTACATTTACAGTTACATTTGATCTCAGCAGACATTTTTTATACCCAAGTGACTTAGAAGAAACATCTCTCATAAGTGGCAATTGCTCAAGCAGCTAGATGAGACTGTAACTCAAGAGCTGGGGTCAGACTTTATGAATCAAGGAGAACTTCATGAAAATGATACAACTGCATGACGACGGCAAGTACATTGTTCAAATTGGTGAAGTCCAGAAGGCTATCAGATCTGTAAAAGTAAGTTCAGTCAATGCACACTGTGCAAATTCAAGTTCTAGGGGGTAAAACGTAACATTAACAACATAACTTCTTTTTCAGCTGCGATGAGTCACCCATATGAAACTGCTTCTTATCACCAACTCTCAGAAGGCACATAATCAAGCGGCTCCTCTGAGCTTTAGACAAAAGCTTTCTGGAATAAAATCACATTTTATGAAAAAGGGGGAAAAACACAATTTCTTCATACATGATCAGAAAAGAACAATGACTGAAAATTAAATTCACTGGATGCTTATTCATTTTATGTACATAAATGTTCAAAAATATCCATACATGATCCATGTTTTGATGGAGGGAATATTGGGAATGCCAGAGGAAGAAAACCGAATGATGTGCATAACTTTCTTTACAATCACAAACTGCATTGCTAACATTCAAATTAACATTCTCATTTCCATCCACAGCATTCAGCAATCGCCAACATTTCACAAGTATACGTCAAAACCAACCCGCCATTTCAGAAGACAAGCCAAGACAGTCTGAATTATAGATGTCAATCATCCTGAATAAGACAGAAAGGTCCTGCATTTCAGCACTGATATTGAACACAGTTTGTATTTTAACATCTTATACAGTAGTATTGCATCTTAATCAGTTTCTAATACAAGTGTCAATGTGACAAATACACATTAGGATGGAACAAGAATAATGAAAGATGTACAGTAGATGTGAAGTTGTGCGAGAGGATCTTTGTGATCTTTGGAAGAAGGTCAAAGATCAAGGAAGAGTTGCTCTACTAGCCAACTATAATCCGTTGGATTTTTGCACTTTTAGATCATCATAATGTTTTTCTTTAAAACAGTCAGACCACTTCGTTCATTTCACTAGTGCATGTTTCGCTGAATTTATTGCCATATTAAAATTAAAGGGATAGTTTATCCGAAATGTCGTTCCAAACTTTTTTTCTGCTGAAGACAAAACAAAATACACTTAAAATACTTTAGGGTCAAATATATAATAATAATAATAATAATTTTATTCAGCAAGGATGCATTAAATTGATCAAAAGGTATATATTGCGACAAAATATTTCTGCTTCAAATAAACGCTGTTCTTTTCAACTTTATAAAGAATCCTGAAAAAAAATGTATCACAGTTTCCACAAAAATATGAAACAGCACAATAAGAAATGTTTCTTGAGCAGCAAATCAGCATATTAGAATGATTTCTGAAGGATCATGTGACACTGAAGACTAGAGTAATGATGCTAAAAAAATACAATTTTGATCACAGGAATAAATTACACTTTACAATATATTCACATAGAAAACAGCGGTTTAAAATTGTAATAATATTTCACAATATTACTGTTTTTTTTGTATTTTTAATCAAATAAATGCAGCCTTGGTGAGCAGAAGACTTCTTTTAAAAACATTAAAAATCTTACCGATCCAAAACTTTTGACTGGTAGTGTATACTTTAAATGGAAGTCACTTTGCATAAAAATTATAAACGTCAAATATATATAAAAAAAGTAAAATATATTTAGAATTAGCACTTAAAGTTAAAGTAAGTGTTCATGCATACTGCCTTAATTTTAAGTTTAGTCAACTTGAAATGTGAAGTTGTGTTAGGTTACAACTTGAAAATGAAAGTTCACTAAACTTAAAATGAAGGCAGCATGAACACTTATTTTTCTAAGTTGAAATTACTTTTCTTTTTTTTCTTTTTTTTTTTACAGTGAATGTTCCCCTTTACAGTTGTCACCTGCCACTGATGGTTTACTTTAATCTAAAATAGCATATATGTGTATGGAGTGTACCTTATATTCCTAAATAAGAACCTGAGTGTCCCTTATTTTCCTCTGCAGAAGTTGGCAGCCCCCGAATGCATCAGATGTTCACTTTCAGAGACATGCAACGGTTAAGCGAGCACCGGGCGCTGAGCTGATTGAAATATTGTTGCATTCGGAGCTCTTTGTACACAGTGTTGGCATGAAAGATAAATGGACTTCACAGACCAATGGCTATCAGTCCTTTACGCAGCGTTTAGAGGCATCCATCAAGACCTGCTTTAGCCGCAGCAGGGTTACAGAGAGTATATTTAGTGCCATGGTCTGCTCCGAGAAATATTTCCACACATCAGGTAATGAGCTCTGCAGATCAAACCTGCCGAAGCGCACATGTGAACCGATGGGCGTATGTGCTAAAATTCTAGATTTCCTGTGCTGTCAGTGGTTATTTTTAGCTGGCTAACGTTAGTGAATGAGGCTGAGGTAATTACAGCCATTTCATAGGGCTCAGGTCTGCAGCGCAATAATAAAGGTGGATGCTGCGTTTCTCTGGTGGCCACCAGTAACAGCCGTGGATCTGAGAACGAGTGACTCATCGCCTGTGACGAGGAGGACGACGCCTGGAAATGGGTACTATATAGCGCAGGGAAGCTTCCAAGAATAAAGAGCGGATCATTAAACGAGATGGGGAAGGGGTGAGGTTGTGCATAGATTTTTGCAATTAAAACAATTTTTAATCATGCATTCGATTAAAAATGTCGACCTCCACGCCTGGCTGTCATGTGCTCTAATATCATGTCTGAGATCTTGTCTGGAACTGGTTGGAGTGAATCTAATTGCACTGATTGAACTAAATTCTTGAATTGAACATAATTCCAGCTTATATATAATCAGGTTATATAATATATAAATAAATATGAACATTTTGAAGCGTGGGTGAATAGACTTTCAGACAGGTTTGAATGACATGAGAGTGAGTTAGGGTGCGTTCACAATTGTAGTTCGATTCACTAGCGAACCTAAAGGCATACAGTATGTTCACAAATGGATTGGTCAGCTTTTATGTCGTTCATATTTCATTCGAACCGCATCAGAGTGTGTTTGTAAGCGGACTGAGACCCATCTTTTCAGCGTCTCGGTCCACTTGTTTGGTGTCACCAGGGTTCAGATGGCAGCGTTCAAACGAACCGCACTAACAGAGCAATTGAACCAAACATGACAAGTGTGAACACACTCTAACTCTAATGTCATTCCAATCCCATAAGACTTTCATTCATCTTCAAAACACAAATGAACATTTTAATCAAATCTGAGAGATTTCTGTCCCTCCATTGAAAGCAGGGTTCCCACACCTTGGTTAACTTCAAATTCAAGGACCTTTCAAGGACTCTCCAGGTCCAATACCCACAAATTCAAGGACTCAATGTGGGACACATTTATTGTGTCCAACAACAAACGTTGAGGTTCCATCGTAGTAGTTTCGTGCGCGCGTGAACGTCATGGCAACGTACAACACAAAGTACCTCACGCGGGAAACACTTAACGTAACGCGTAAATGCGCGTAACTAACGTAAATCAAGCAAGCTAGTGTGCATAGAAGTGTGGGTGAAATAACCCATTAACAGACCGGAGGGAATAATATGGAATTTTTTCCAGACAACTTTTTAACAAAATAAATTCAAGCACTTTCAAGGACCTGTATCTATGTGTGTTTATTTACAAAAACTTTCCAGGGCCTTGAATTTTTTTTTTCAGATTCACAAACTTTCAAGGATTTCAAGGACCCATGGTAACCCTGTGAAAGTCTATTCACCCAAAACTCTGATAGTTCAAAACATTCATAAAGGGATCATAAAATAAATCCACATGAATTGGTGTAATCCAAGTCTTCCGAAGAGACCCAATAGCTTTATTCACATTTCAACATTGCTTGCACTCAAACATAGTCAACGGAGGCTCAACAGTACTTGTCTCATTGGTTCTTGCGTGTCAAGCAAGCATGCTTGATCTTCCATCTACCAAATTTGAGTAGTCAATGATCAATGTTTATATCAATTGCCTTTTTTTTGTTCATTCATGTAAGTGGAGTGGAACTCTGTATAAACCCAACTGGGTTTCGTTCCCCTTCTTGTACTGTATCCATGTGATATTCGTGCAGAACCAAAAAATAAAAATAAATCAGTATATGGATATTTTGAACCGTGGGTGAATAGACTTTCAGACAGGTTTGAATCACATGAGAGCGAGTAAATGATGACGATTTTCAGTTGCAGTTGAACCCAAACATATGAATTCAAACCTCATTGTGTTGGGAAATGGAAAGCTGTGCACTCACTGTAAACTATTACTCTTCTGCACGACAAATCTGATACGTCTTCAGTCATTCATATCACTTTTACAGTTCGTCTCAAATGAAGCGGTTCAACTAAGACGCAGCATAACCTCTGAGGACTCTTCACAAAACTACCGCTTTGAAGTTCAGGCGTGAGACGGCACTCTCACCAAAACACAATCTCATCCTCCCAGCAAGAGCATTTTGATACATGTTTCCATTAAAATTGAACACTGAAAAACAAAAGCATGAGAGATGTTTTGAAAGGGATGTAGAAGATACAGAGAGATTTGCAAAGTAAAGTGAGACGTGCAAGAAAAATAGACATCAATTGTATTGGCCATTCTTTTACTGGGACACGTTTGACACTTTCATTTTCCACAGTTCAACACCAATCACAACATTTTTCTTTGTACCAGTTTACAAATCTTTGAAAAGTAGCAGAGTCATTTTGGCCTTGCTTTTCAAGGCTACTCTCTACTTCTTGCTCTTTCGGTTTCAGAATGCTAATTAGATCTCATGAATCAGGGCTTCTCAATTAGCAGGTCGCAACCAAAGGTGAAAACTAGCATTTGTTAGCATTCACATTAATCAGAACCACCCAAAAACACAATGTGAAACCTGCAAACTTTGCTCATGAGAACGGTTAGAGCCAATCACCTGAGCTGCAGATGAAATATTGACAGCGTGACGTCAAATGCAGCGGTCAATTTCTTACTTATATTTTTCTAGCCCCAAAAAAATAATTGTAATATAGTGAAATATTAGCGATTATATGCTGCATCAGAATACAAGGCTACTGTAGAATGCCTGTCAAAAGGAAAATAAGTTACAGCATCCATACAGTAGATGGGAACCTTTGGTAATGGTTTTGTAAACTTTGGTAAAACTTAGGTAATTGAATTACCGTCTTTCATTTGCGTGTCTGTAATATTGGAAAGGTCAAGTAAACAAAAGTCCCTTCCAACAGATTTTCAATTTAGTTAGTCATAAACCTCTGACAGTTCTATATATTACAGATAATATAAAATAGAATATGGATAAAAAAAAACTATTATAAAAATAGAAGAAATGAGCATGCACAATTAAATATCCAATATAGTTTAGTTTATATACATTATATCAATACTGATAAAATACATTATAAAATGCATTATATATACAATATTGATTTTTTTTTTTAAAGCCTGGCAGATCTGTACATACATAGGCTTAATAAAAAGAGTATAATACTAATAGTAAACTAAAACAATTAAAATGTGTATACTATTATAACTATAACATTTTATAAATATTAAATGAGTAGCATTTAGTATTTTTTTACCTTTTAACATTTCCATGCAAAAAAGTCAATACGTAATGCAATATTCCTGGAAAAAACATGACACTCGACCTGATTGCTCAAAACAGGTCCAAAGCATATGGATTATTTTAAACCAGTAAATTTCACTTTTATTGGTAAAGACTGAAATGTTGGTATTGTGACAATCCCACTTCCTACCTATATAATCTGTTGTTGACATTAAAAGCGCTGCATCCAGACAAAATTCAATCGGTCACTTGGCAAAAGATAGCCAAATGAGGAAGTTGCCAACGTAGACAGGTTGTGAGAAATGCCCTCATCCTGAAAGCATGTCTATGCTAGACCAAAAAATTATAATATTCAGTCTACGCAGCTCATGGCAATATATTAAACACATTGAGTTTGTACTGTTAGTGTTGGTACTGTGTTGAGTAGCACTGTTATCGTGTGAGAGAAACTCAATCTTTTCAAACAGAATGGCTGACGGTGGGCATATCAGCATCGGTCTACAGGCTTATAAAGGAAAGTAGTCTGTTGTAATTTAACAGTCCTCTTGTGAATGGAAACTGTGACATTCAGACCGGCATGTTTGTCTCATCGATTTGCGTCTAGCTCAAAAGGCATCGTTCATTCCCCGCTGTATCCCTCTTTCCCATTCCGCCGCCTCCCCTCGGAAGCTCACAGACGCAGGATGCAGAATACCAATGATATGTGATATTTAAATGGTCGTGATATTTGCGCAATTCAAACAGGCGCCTCTCTCGCAGGGGTCGCGCCGGTGACAAATACATGCAAATTACCAGTGCAGAAAATGTGCTAATGTCATCTGTGGAGTTCAAAGCACTGCTCTTCTATTCAGTCGAGCCGCCTAGTGTTCTGCAAACCTCCGATTCTGAAATTACACAATCTAATCAACTGAACAATCAAACCATTTCGTCAGTGCAATGAAGCAAAAATATCCCAGAGTGCAAATCAAAAACTGCTCAATTTCTTTTTATTTTATTCCATCAAAGGAGTAGCTGCATGTCTTCATTTGTGCCATAGCAATACCCAGATCCAGGAATTGAAACTGGCACCTCTATTATTCTTAAATTAATTATTATACTTAATTTTTTATTAAGCATATGTTGAATGTCCCGATGTTCTTTTTTACTTTTTTTTTTACAGTCCATTACAGGAGTCGCATGTCTTAGATCCCTAAAACCAGATGTGCCACCTCTGCATTTGAATCTGGAATCTATGTTATGATATATACATTTGTTTCATTAATACAAAAAAATAATAATAATAATAATAATTAAATAAACATTTTAATTTTCCAATACATTTATATAAGAAATATTTCAGGAAAAACATAATTATCATTTAGATATTTCCCAAATATGTTTATATTCCTCAAAAAAACAATAATACTAGTATTAATAATAAATCAAATTGATTTTCCAATAAATGTATATATTCCAGCAAAAAACATTTAGATATTTCCCCCAAAAAATTATATATGTAATATTCCTCCAAAAACAATGATTATAATAATAATTAATAATAATAATAACAATAATAACTTTTGACAGTTTTAATAAAGTCTAAATGTAGTATTTCTACACAAAAAATATTAGCAATAACAAAAAATAAAAACAAATCTTCTGCTGAAAAACAAAAAATTAGCATAATCTGCATGCTGCTTTTTTTCAATACAACGAAAATATTTAATTTCCCCCAGCATTCTCTTTCAAAATATTACAAATAACATTACATTTGGTCTGTTCCTCACATAAAGAGCACCACATGAGCCATTAACCCCATTTCTAAATCATTCACCTTCATTATGCAAAGTTCTTTTGTGTTTAAGAAAGAAAATCATATATGTTTGGAAAGACAACAAGTGAATAAGTAGATCATCTTCATTTTTAAAGGAGTGAACTACTCTTTTAAGAATCTCTCACTGATGTTTTTTTTTAAATCCAAAGAGCAGAGAATCTTGATGTTATTGATGTTATTTACACATTCATTTAGTTGGATGCAGTAGCGCGGTCGACACACCTGATATCACGCTGTGACACAACACACTCACTCCCAGCATAATCAACAAAGCTGCAGACACTGGCAAAGACGTGGTTCACAGTGTAGCCAGCACAACATGCACCCGCAGTGCCGAGATGTTAACCTCACTCTTCTCACACACGACCCACCCACTTCATTTCCGTGAAATTAAACATTGAGTAGCTGTTGCTTGAAAGGTTATTGATCGCCTAAAATGCCAAGATGTTAAACTGTTTGTAAACGAATCATTTTAAAACATCTCACATTCCCGTAATGGAAGACGGTGTTGAGCTCAGGAGGAATCTAACAGTTATTAACACAATAACACAGCTTGAGATGACGGAGTAGGAAATAAACGTTAACACGCACCCAGACATGGATATGTTCTCTTGGATTGCACAGATTAGAGCATCATATGTCGTTTGTAATTTGATAAGCTAAATAATAGTGGTGTTACCAAGAGTGTTTTTGCTAATAATGCATCACCCATCGCCTAAATCACCCAATGCATCCGACTGACCCTAAATCTGCTGACATTAGCACTTGACACAAGCGCCGCCGCATATATATGGGACTCTGTTAACGGCTCTCAGTACCTCAGGAAGTGTGGTTGAAGGTAAGAGAGACGCTGCTTAATTTATGGTCCGGAAAAGATCTCCTTTTGGACCTGAGTCAGCGACTGGTGAAGCATCAACTCCTGCAGTTTCTTCTCACGCTGGCCGAACCGAATTAACAGAATCTCAAAAGAGCATTGTTGAATTTATCTCAAATGAAATGGATGAAAGCCAAGCTCTTCTAAATTCGTTTAGTACCAACTCCAAGCAATAAATTATGCTGATAATATGTGAATAACGTGTGAATCCGAGAGGTTTGCATCTATATGAAACATGTAACAACATTTTTTTTTAAATGTGGCTGAAAGCAATGTTCTTTTGAAATGATCTTTTTATAGAGATGTTGTTTCACCTGTTTGTGTTCTTTTCATTACTACGAAATCTTCAGATGTCTCCGAGATGCCTTCATCATCAAAACATAAGAACATTGTACAGAAATAGTATGTGTCATTAGAGATTCCACAAGCAGAACAGAAGGAGTTACGGAAACCCTTGCAAAATTTGGAAGTTAATCATTTGCTCTAATGCCCAAAATAATTCCTACATTAAAAAAAAAGATATATAAATTACATTGTTACTTTGACTGCTATTTTAACACTGCATGATCTGATTTGTCTGTCAAAAACAACTGCATTTTCAAATGATTATAAAATTGAGCAGATTTAATTTATCAACAAAAATAATGATCTTACAGTCATCATATGAGATGACCATTTAAAATACACAACAAAAAACACAAAATAAAATAGAAAATTGCAGGTAAATTCAAAACAAAATGAATAGATAAAATGGATAAAAAATAAAGCAAATCGATGAAAAAACAACTTTTTTAAATAACTAAAGTAAATAGATAAAAAAACCCATAAATAAAATAAAAAATAAAATGCCAACACAATTTAAGTAAATAGATTTAAAAAATGAACTAAAATAGAGAACATTTTAATAAAATGTATAATAATTAAGAAATGTAAAAAAGATAAAGATAAAATAAAAAGAAAACTGGTTGTGTTTCTCTATTGTAAGTTGCTTTGGATGAACACGTCTGCTAAATAAAAAATAAAATATTCAAGCTTAAGGTCAAATGCTTTTTTTTATTACATTTGAAAAGAATATTTGATGACACTGCATGCGCTCAAGCGAAATAATTAAACCGTATGTTCTTCCATCTATAGGCCTCAATATTGTATGTGACCCTGGACCACAAAACCAGTCACATGGGTAAATTTTTTTAAATTGAGATGTATATATCATCCGAAAGCTGAATAAATAAGCTTTCCATTGATGTATGTTTTGTTAGGAAAGGACAATATTTGGCTGAGATACAACTATTTGAAAATCTGGAATATGAGGGTGCAAAAAAAATCTAAACTTGAGAAAATCTCCTTTAAAGTTGTGCATTTATGTTCTCGATTGTGCTGCATTCACTCACAAAAATAAAAGTTTTATATATTTACAGCAGGAAATTTGCAAAATATCTTGATGGAAAATTATCTTTACTTAATATCCTAATGCTTTTTGGCATAAAAGAAAAATCTATAATTTTGACCCATACAATGTTTTGTTGGCTATTGCCACAAATATACCCGTGCTACATGTGACTGGTTTTGTGATCCAGGGTCACGTACTGTATGTACCTGGGACAAACGTGGAACTGAAATCATAGCAATGATTTTTTACTGTTCTCATGGCAACATTATTATATAAGCTGTTCAATATGGCCTCAACCAGAATACAAGTGACTGATTGATATGCTCCATTTCATTCATGTCACGATCTACGAGATGAAACACAAATCTATATGCTCGTCTTTATAAAATTCAAAAATATTCAGCGTCCGGTTGAGAAATTGCCATCCAATGTCTTACGTTTATGCAGCCTGATATGCTCATACACTAAAAGTTGCATTTTCATATTTAATGTACATCCTGCATTAGTGCCATAAATCTCTTTTACGCTTCGCCTCAAGTGGATAGAAATATCCCCTCGAAAGGAGCCTTCTGATCAAACACCATTATTATTGGTTTTAAACTCTGCTAGAATGACTGTGAATGAGGGCCAGTGCAGACTATAGTAAGCTGTGTGCCGTTGCCAAGGCAACCGTGTACCTCAATGTACTTGATTGTTATCTGATGATTGAACCATGGGTTGCTACATGAGAAAGCAGGCTTGGCTATTCCTGAAATGCAAGAGCTTTGAGGACATAAATAAAGGCTGTAGCTCGTTCAACAGATCCAGTATTCACCGTGACCTTGCGGTGTGCAACCCGTGTGTAATTAGTTTGATACACAAAGAAATATTCTGCCATTTCAACTGCTAAAGTTGACATTTTCTGTCACGTGTTTGAGCGCGATAGCGCTTAGACGTCAAATCGCTTTTGTGGAGCCCATGATCGGTACTGGAAGGATAAGTTGACAATGCACACGTAAAAAAACATAATCCGACAGTCTCCTTATTTCTGTATAGTGTACTTTTTTATTTGCCTGTATTTATCCAATATGCTTCCCGAGATAAAGGCATCTGAGTGGAAATGCTGTCTTTGTGTGGGATTTGAGGAATTTTAAGGGTGTTTATATTGTGGCACTTTAAGCATTTTATAGCTTCGGGTGTCAGAATGTGTTTTATGAATTCACAAAACCTATTCTGAGTGTTTACCGCAACAGCAACTGTATTGAAGTAAACAATGTCTCCTTGTTTCCATTCTGACAAATAATGCATGACTAAACGCAATCAAATATTAGTTTTGAATGCATTCTTAAGGCCTACCGCACATATTCAGTAACAGCATCTGCATGAAATACTCCCCCATATTTATAAAAGATCGCACTGAATGTTTGTGATAATTAACATTAATTATATACCAATGATAAGAACAGCACATTCAGAGAAGTAATATGAATCACAGAAATTTCATATTGCACCGTAGGAGTCCAATGCATTGGGATTGTGTCTTTCGTGAATGCCAATGATCATAAAAGAAGCACTTAACAGGAAGGTAGGCAATTTGTTTTATAAACACTTTTTCTTTATACTGGTTGAAACTCTCTTCACATCCTGATAGTAATCAATAACAGAAGTGGTTTAAATATTCAAACATCTACATATATCTTCTGTGGAAGTCTCAGGACCAAAATATGTTCGTCCAATCATTGCATTCGGTCCGAACATATGTATTTCCATACCCCCGCGACCCTGCTCGCGCAGACGTCACACGAGTTAGACAGACGCCAGTCACCGAGAGCCACAAACAAACAGCAGTTCCTCCTGAACCAAAACAACGAGCTAATGCTGCGTTCACGCCATGTTGTAACGGTAATTACGAAATGGCAACCAGTGACGTTCTATCCGGAGCCGTCCCACTATCAATACCTCAATGAATCTGCAGCAGTCAGGTGGTACAGGTAAATGCTCTGTAAGTTGTTTATATGTTCATTATTATTGTAATGTTATGTGCTTTGAGACATGAGGTATTTTAACACTTTTGTTTGCTCCCTGGTGTGTGTGTTCATGTTTTGAGGCGTGGCTTTGGAGACGCTCTGAAGGGACGGTGGTAGGGCTGTAACGATACAGCAAACCCACGATTCGGTTCGTATCCCGATTTCTGACCCACGATTCGATACAAACAGCGATTCTTGCGAGGAGGGGGGATTTTAAAAGCCAAATAAATAAATAAATAGCTAAAGCTATAACTCTGTTTTCTTGTAACAAAATACTTTTGAAAAACAAACAGAACTATACTCCATTGTGGAGATGATTCGAGCATGTTAAAAATTCTTCTGAGGTAACCGAGGCTACTGTCTGTGCTGTAAACCACAAATAATATATTGCCTATTCCGCATGACCCGCATCTCAAGCGCAGGAATAACACTTGCCACAAAGTGAACGCGCCTATATAGAGAAATGCACACTTTCTAATTAGCCTAAGCCGCCATTTCTTTATGTTTTGAATTAACGTTAAATCAAGTAAAAGTATTTCAAGCTTTCTAAGTTTCGATTCGTTTATGAGGTGAGCTCCAGTTCACGCGCGCGCCGGTGCCACACACACACACACACACATACAAGCAAACACCGCGCGCTTTGCTCACTTGCTCTGGTGTTTGCTTGTGTGTGTGTGTGTATGTGTGCTCGCGCGCGCGTGTGTGCATGTGGGGGAGAGGTGCGATTTTTGAATAATAATCAAATGATACCCAGCGATCTTCGAATATTATTTTTGCTTGAAATTCCCATACCTAATATGTAAAAGACCCCGTCACAGCCCTAGGATCTATTCTGGACGAGAAAGATAAGTCTGGGAAGGGGTGTGTCGATCGCGATCTGCCTTCTCATACCGCGACACAGGTTCGTGGATCTGAGTGTCGCGATTTCGGTTTAATATCGTAAATCGTTACAGCCCTAGATGGTGGGATCTCATGCTTTCAAAGCTTGCTTGCGAATGCTAGCCTCTCTGAAATTGCGTACCCTACCTTTAATTAAAGTGTTCAGTATCGTGACTGTAGCTCAGCAACATATTGGTGTACAAATCGAATGAAAAGATCTTTCTAGATGCTTTGGGAATCACACAATCACATACACACAATCAGGCTGAATGTTATGTGGATGAAAATGAGGCTGTGAGGGATAGACTTACAGCCTTTTAATGGCACGCACTGTATAAAGAGTCCTGCAGATCACATGAAATTTTCAAAACTCACAACGTTCAAACGTTTTTGTCTACCACAAGTTTTTTTTGGAAAGATCAGCTGAACAATTAGCTGAACAATTGTTAAACAACACACTGTCTTCTATCATTTTCATTCCTGTCAAAAAAAAACATTAACATGACGTCACCCTCACTATTGCGAGTCATTGAGGTCCATGCAGCATCAATGAGTTTGATGTAGTCATCGAACACAATAGGGGAGTTACAGCTTCATCAGCGTCGTGATAAGTGCTGGGAAAGCATGTTGCAGATAAGCCTTGGCAGAGAGACGATTTCAGATGTCAATGATTCCCTCATGTTCATCTGCACTCACACATTTTCAACCTCACAGAGAAATCCAGCTTCTAAATCGCAGTAAATACCATCGATGGCATTGATCCAGTACACAATGTGAGACTCTCTATCTCCCCAAACCACAGCTAACCGCCTGGAATCGTTAAATCAGCCGCTAGAGCTACTTGGTAACCTTAAAACACAAAAGGTCAGCCTCTCGATGCATTAATTCACTAGGGAACTCGAACACTTCAGTTCTTGCCCATTTATTCTAAAATAATGCTGGGTTTAACCAAATGCTTTTAAATTTAGCCTCAAACATCTGACAGGTCATTAAATGTAAACTACAGTTCAAAAGTTTGGTGTCAAGACCAATTAATTAGGTCAAATGTGACTAAAAATATTTATAGTATTGCAAATATATATATATATATATATATATATATATATATATATATATTTTTTTTTTTTTTTTTTTTTTTTATGAATTCTCTTCTTATCAACTTTCTGATTAAAGAATCCTGAAAAATGTGTTATGGTTTCCAGTTTCCACTATTATTTACAATACTATTATTTAAAAGTTTAAATAAAGTCTCTTCTGCAGAAATTGTCAAATATTATTACAATTTGCAATAACGGTTTTCTATTTGAGTGTTTACAAATGTAATTTAATGCAAAGTTGAATTATACTTCAATATAAAGTATAATTATAAAGTAAAAGAATCAATATAAAGATCAAAGCATCATAACTTCAGTGTCACATAATCCTTCAGAAATTATTCTAATATACTGATTTGCTGCTCAAGAAACATTTCTTATTATTATTATGAATGTTGTGATGCTTAATATTTTTGTGGAAACCATAACAAATTTTTTAGGATTTTTTAATGGGAAAGTTGATAAATACAGACCACAAACTTTTGAATGGTAGCATTTAACTTAAGTCAGATACAATCATACTAGAAAGCCAAAGCACAACATGACAAGATTAATCACTGGGTTTAAATGGCAATTTCTTTTTTCGCACGTACATTCATTCATGCAAAACCCCTCATTGTTTTTGAGCCTGAAATTACTGCACAGCATTAATTCAATTCTAAATGTCATAGATGATTAAAAAATGCATAGTCCCCTCAATATAAACTACGAACAAAAAAAAAGTAGCTTCCTAACTTTTAAAAAGGTAGCGTGAATTTAGATAAAGCACTAAAGTATGAGTAGGCTGCAACAGTATCAGTCTCAGTGAAGTTTCCCAACACTGATAAATAAATGGTTAGTCTTCTCCCAGAGCCTTATATAACCAAAATACACCTACAACAGATCAATTCCCAGGAATGACCGACGCTGCTTTTGGATACATCCGACAGATTATTTAAGCAACAGAGTTTGTTCCGAGTTACTTACGTGCGTGTCTTCATTATGTTTTCATGAATGAAGATTTAAGGGTTCCAGCTGGAGGAAGAGATTCTCGCCTTCATTACGACGCTAATCGTGCCGGAGACAAAGCCATAACAGCTCAACCTTCTGAACCATTAATGCTTTTTCATCCCGTTCCCTTATTAGCTCGTCATCTCGGTGAATGTTTTAGAAATGATCCTGGTTTCATGCACCGATGGAGCACAGCATATCAATACATGGTTCATTGACAATTTCTGACTTCCTAGATTGGGGCAATTCCAATATCTATGTAGTACAATGAGATTTTGTGAAAGACTTTCCACCGTTGCCCAGAGAGCCTTTTTCATGGATCTGCACTGATGTAATACGGGAAATTATTTGCACACTCACTTCCATGTTTCTGTATGTGGTCCCCTGACAAAACATTATTTCATAGCCTTCAGTTCTAGAACCATAACAAGTCTTGAGAGAACACAATGTACTAATAGTTTTCTTACAGCACATAATATGAAATTAAAAACATACTGCGTGTGCCCTCAGAGCAAAATGAGTCATATACAAAAGCACAAAATAAAATTTCTTCAACTCCATTTAAGTTAATCTCTTAGATTCATAATAAAACCGGTTTTCATCTTACCATGAGAATAAAAAGGTTTAAAATCAATACGAAAAACAAATCTGACCCTTTTCACGGTCTAATGGCACATGGTCTTACTGTTCATGATTCACCGGGGGATGTTTTCTCAAATAAAAACGCTTGTCTAGTAATCTTTTATCAAAAAGAAATATTGTAAAACTTTCCCTTGACTGGCTGAACGTACGAGATCATACATCTACCAACCTGACCTGACTTTGATTGAGTTTCTAAAAGATTTCACACTTACTTTCTGACTTTCTGCCCAAGTTCATCCAATTACATTTTAAGCGGATTGGTATGAAACACGTGACGGTCTCAAATGTGAGATTTTGATATCATCCTCTTTAAAAGGAGAGATTCACAAACCCACATCAAAGCAGGTCTTTTTTTTTATCACAGTCTCTTTTTTTATTTCCCATCACAACTTTGTCCCCTCGAGTCCCCGTATGGCCTCTCCAGCAGACAATAGACTGGTTCAAGCGAGACTGGATGGCTGCCTTGTCGAATTTGATTGGCGTCTTCATCTCTGGCGGTGGTGCGAGTTCACAAAATCATCAGATCTCTCGTGGTTATAATCCAAACGTGCTCTTCAAATTGAGCGGAGATGTCACTGATTGAAACAAATGAGTAATTCCACACTCCAGTGGACACAAATCATCCAGAAAAAAATATCGAGATTGAAGCAGGTCGACGCAGAATGCTTTGTTCAAAACAAAATGGACTGGTCAGCAGGATCAGATCGATAAAGACAAGCATTTTAAAAGGACATTTAAGCAACAGTCCTTGCTTAGAGATATCAAGTCAAAGTTGGAGATCAGATCGCATGTACGAGAACAAAAGGTTAAGAAAGTATTTTAACTTATTTATGGGTCATTATTTGACTGTTTATAATACAAAATTATGTATGTATTCATCAATATGACATGAACATGGATCAATATTTTCATCTGCTAGAAGTATAACTGAAACAGATGGCAAAAAAAAAAAAGATCATAAATATTCTAAAACAATATTCTATTAGGAGGATAGTATTTTAACCACAAAAAAGATTTACAAAATAAAAATAAAAATGATAATTTTTAAACCGATTTCACAATAAAAATAAATTAAAATAAATGGGTAACAAAGAGATCTAAATAATTAAAGAAAATAATTAGTAAAAATAAATTAATATTTAAGGAAAATCATAAAAATATAAAAAAATCTGCCCCACCTTCCATTATATGGGTAGTATTAAAAAAAATATATATAAAAAATAATTTCTTACACATTTTCCAATAGTAAAAAATAAATAGATAAATAAATTGTAACATTCATTAAAGGTACACTGTGTAGTTTAAATATTTTATTATCTAAAATCAATGTCTTTATTCATAAATATGTCCTCATTGGTGTAGAATTACCTCTGCCAATGATCTGACTTATCCTCATAAGCAAAGAATTTCTTATCTTTATTTACATGGGACAGCTAAGCCCATAGAGGCTTCCATGTCGTTCCGCCATCTTGAAAAACTATAATAGCAGAGAGGGACAAAAAGCGCTAGCTAACTCAACGCGTTTCCACAACGCATTTTCGTTCAGAGCCAGCGGCACGTGACTGAAACGGACAAGGGGATCAGTGAGAGGTGCGCACTTTTCACTACCGGCAAATTGAAAGGCTGCACTCCACGGTACTTCATACTTATGCCGAGCCACAAAAAAGCAAAACATTTAATTTAAAAGGAAACGTGACCGGCGAATTAAAAAAACGAGGGTAAATAACAGGATAGCTTTTCCCAATTGGAAAGAGCTAGCGAAGTATAAAGACTTTTAAAGGTACACAGAAGTTGCCTGCTTTCTTCTCGACAGGTAAGTCAATGTTATGGTACAAGCTTTTTTTCATTGCTTGGTTGTGTAATTCATTATATAGGCAGCATAACAGTAGAACATGTATAGTTAAACTCAATGAAGTGCTATTGGAAGACGCTGTCATAGATTATTGGTACATAACGGCTACCTATACGTTTGAATGCAATACAATTTCACCGCTAGATGAGAGAAATTCCTACACATTGTACCTTTAATCATTTATTTCTGTACATTTGATTCTTAATGTTTAGCTGATCATTTATTTTGACATCTTTCCTAGCAAACAATGGCAGCAACAATATCTAAAATCCTGAAATAATAGAACTATAGCGACTTAACACATTTAGACAACCATGTCATTTATTTCTAGCAAGGCCACCATCTTTGGCAGTTTTAAAAACACACAATCTTACAGCAGAACCATGTGTAACATGATTAATACGCAAGAATCAATTAAAAACGGCTGACTTAGTAAATTAATAACATCTCTGTACAATGTTTGAGCTTTAGACATGGAGAGAATTAGCATAAAGTCTTAGCATGAAATCCATTAGCGTAACCACCACGAGTGCTGAATGAACAGGGACTATCAGACGGCACAGTCAGGCATCCGCGAGCAGGACGGATGAGTCTGAGGAGGGAGATTACAGCGGAAATCAGCTCAACTCACACAGCCTTATTGCCTCATATAAAGACACGGATTTAACAACATCTACAAGACAGCGTTTCTCCTCAAATTGTGACAAACACACATTTTAATGAGGGCAAAGTTGTGCTATACTCTGTTTGGTAAAGAGTTTGTTGATATGCCACTTGCATCTGAAGAATTTTCCGACTGGACTTTATTGTATATTTGACAAAACTACAAAAAGTACCACTTTTGCTAGGAAATAATGACATTAGAGGTCACATGTTACTAATTTGTTTATAAATTAAAGGTAGGGTAGGCAATTTTCAGAGAGGCTAGCAATAGCGAGCTAGCTTTGAAAGCAGATGGCGTTAAAATACCTCATGTCTCAAAGCACATAACATTACAATAATAATGAACAAACAACTTCAAGAGCTCTGACCTGTACCCACCTGACTGCTGCAGATTCATTTAGCTGTTGATAGTGTTTCCATTGAAACACATTAAACCAGCTGTTGTTTCGGTTGCGGTACTCGGTGACTGACGTCTGTCTGATTATGTGAGCAGATGCGCGGCGGTATGAAAATACATATGTTGACAGGCAGGTAGGACATCGTATCATTGATTGGATGAACATTTTATGGTCCTATGCCTTCCACAGACAATATATATATATATATATATATATATATATAAGCCACTAAACTTAGCAATTGCTATCAGGATGTGAAGAGATTTTTAACCAGCATAACAAAAAATGCTTCTGAAACAAATCACCTATTCTGCTTTAACCAATTCTAACTGATGCTTCCAAGACAAAATCACACAACATTCATCAAAAAGAATAGCAATTTCAACAAACCCTCAACTATTACAGCCAGCTAGACAATATTTCCTTGGTGACATATGACTCAAAGTGGAACAACAATGTTCAGTTTATCACCAAGGTTTGAAAGATATGAAAACAACCAATTCAAGATACAGTGACAGTGCATCATTGTTCCAGTAGGGCGAGAGGCGGATCTGTCAACTGGGCTAAAACTCGTCACACTAGCACTGGGACATTGGGTTCAGTAACAAAAAATACACTTGAGGTTATTGCAGCACAATTCACTTTCCACAAGCATTTGCCCTGTCAGGTAAACAAGGATCACGAGATGAACTATGACACTGAAGGCACATATACAAGATCCCTGAGTGTTTGTGCCGACTATAACGTTAAAAACATCATAAAATACTAAGTTGCCAAACATATAAAAAAAAATGCTATCTAAGCCGCCACATTTAACTTATGATCTAGGCAGGAAAAAATTAGATTGAGGTAAAACTAAAACAACTAATTATATTTCAGTAACAATCTATAGTCATGTCTTCTCAAAATAAATTGCATTTTAATATTATGAATATGAAATTAAGAAAAAAAAATATTGTAGTAATAGAATTATATCTTTAACAACACAGCAACCATTTTGGGTAATGCTTCATATCCCATCTTGCACCAAAAAGTTTAATTTATTTATTATAAACAAAGATTTAATATAAATAATTAAATTAATAAATAACCATTTTAATTAAATATAAAAACTTTAAAATAAATATAAATAAAATTTTAAATGAATATAAATACATTTAAAAAAATAAAATGTAACAAATACATACAAATTTTCAATAAAACTAAACATATTTTATAGACCTGGATTTGACCAATTTTGACTAAATGCACTGACATCTTTTAATATTTGATTATCTCAACTCACAGAGAACTGTATATGATAGGCTTAGGGCTGGGTACCGAGTCTCGATACTTTTTAGGTACCGACCGAATTGCCTCGATACTATCGAGTATCGAAACATGACATGTTGTTCGGTTCCAGATTTCGATACCTAAGGAGTTAACTCGTCAACGTCAGTGCTCAAACAAATACATATGAAATGCACAACGACACACATAAAGTCGCTCACGCACACATACACACAAACTCTATTCACACGAAACACGCGGAACTCTCCGCGCACACTCATATGAGACGCGCGCAAGCACGCACAAACTCTCGACACGCATACTTATGAGACGCGAGCACACACACACACACACACACAAACTCTCCGCGCACATATTCATATGAGACGCGAGCACACACACATAATACCTTAAAGATGTGGAAAAGTCGATCAAAAGTGTGGCTACATTTCTCCAGGCTCGATGCCAACGGCGCGCGATGCAGTATTTGCGGTAAAATAATTGCTGCACGGTGCCACGACAAATACGATGAAGAGCTTGACAGTGCACGGAGTAAACATGAGAGCAGAAAGTTGCTCCGTCTTCGACTGGTAAATGAAGAGATACCTTGTTGATCACTCGGACAGTGTTTATATTGCAATAAATAATAACCTACTGAATGTACACTGCCGTTCAAAAATGTGTTGGTTTACTTGGCTAGTCAGAATTTTTTTTCAGTAAGGATGCATTAAAGTGATCAAAGGTGACATTAAAACATGTGTAATGTTACAAAATATTTCGTTTTTAAATAAATGCTTTTCTTTTGAATTTTTTATTCATCAAAGAATCATGAAAAAAATTATCTTAGTTTCCAAAATATTAAGCAGCAAACTGTTTTCATATTTCTGAAGGGTCATGTGACACTGAAGTAATGATTTTGAACATTCAGCTTTGACATCACAGGAATAAATTACATTTTGAAATATATTAGATACGATTTTAAATTGTAATACTATTTCACAATATTACTAAAGTTTTACTGTATTTTTTTATTTAAAAATTCAGCTTTGGTGAGCATGAGCGCTTTATAAAAAAATTGTTATTCATGTGCACTGGCTAAGGAGCATGAGTCAAACTGAAAAAATAAAACTAAATAAATAAAAAATAAAAGTTTTTCTGAGGTAATATCTTATGTAATCTTGTTAAAATGGATTTCATAAAATTGGTATCGAAAAAAGTATCGTTAGGAACCGGTATCGAAACTGAGGTATCGAAATTGGCACCGGATCGAAAGATTTTGAACGATGCCCAGCCCTAGATAGGCTCGTTCTAAATATATGGCCACAAAGCAAAAATAATGCAGTTTACTACAGTAGATTAAAAGGGTGGCACAGCTTACCCAGACACATCTTACCCTATTTTGCCCAATCTGTCACTGGTCCTGACATGCATGTAAATAAGCAGAATTAATAATAATTCCCTTCAAATTCCAATGGTGAATTTCTGTAGATCGATACAGAACAGTTTGGGAAAGAATCACAATGCATCAGTTAATCAATCCCCCCCACCAACCCTGCTTTATTATTCACACTGCATCAGAACTGAGATGTCTGCATAAACCAATACAGTGAACGAATCCCCACACATCCCAAGAAGCATGTTCACATACAGCTCAGCATCAGTTCCTACAAAATCGCTGCAAAAGTGTGAACATATTTTAAGGCACGCTGACCTGGCATTACCTTTAATAGTGGTGGCATTCGTTTTCCTGCCAAAAACACTGGCCTTTGACTCCCATGACTCATTTATAAGGCAGCCTTCGCACACTTCAGGAGAATGATAGCGTCAGGAAGCTCCTCGAAAAATTGCGCCGCTTCCCAAAAGCATCATAAAAGTTATTGATGTAGTCTGTATTGTGACACCCCTTCTGGCAAACCACCTGCAAGTCAAACGCTGAATATCATAAGACGCCGATCATGAGATGAGTTGCGGCGTCCTCTGAGGTTTCCTCAACCGCGTCGGCGCAAACGACATTGTCTTTTATTGCTAAAAGCCACCTCAATCTGTTCACGTCTCTGGGGCTCGGCAACAGTTAACGTGAGAAAAAGAAAAAGTGAGGCAAACCTGGTCTCAAAGAGGACTGTGAGCAGTAGGTCAAGATGAACATTGATCAAAGAGTGTGAGAAAAAAGGATCCGGGCTCAAAGGAAGTACCTGATTAGACTTTAGCAGCTTTTCTCATCCGCAAACGGTTAGCGACAAATGCTTGAAGAGGAACGAAACAAAAAGAATCGCAATGTTCACATAAACATCTCTTGAGACTCCAAAGTCCATTTGTTTGATGAACACAAGCCAATTCTAATGTAATGCAACTTGATAATGAATGCCAGTGCAAAGGCCTTTCTTCGTTTACACAGTTTCTTCAAGCACTTTGCATTAAACTTAGAAATACAACAGATGTGTGAACAATACTGTAATCTAGAGTGAATTCCATCATGTCGGCTTGATTCGAAAGGGCATGAAAGTAAATTACCATAATTATAATCATGAGCAGTTAGGTTGCTCTTGCTGCTTTTCTGACATGAAACAGAATGCGTTGTTATAAAGACAGGAGATGCTTGAAAGGCAGCGTTCAAAAGACATCAATTATGCGATTTTTAGGTTTATCCTCTCACCCTTTGTATTTTCCTGACGTAGCGTGAACGGGGCAGTTAGATTATGCGTTTTCCTGTAGTGCAAGGAGCCTTTTCTTCATTGTGTATTGAAATAATGGAAGCATGCTGTGGTACATCAGACAAGAAAAGAGTGCGCGTAAAACAACCATACACACTTCGACAACAATCAGAGACTAAGACTGCTTTTACTGAATTTTGGTTCAACTTGTGAACCAATCATCTACAATTTGAGCACTCTCGATTTGTTGGACGATCTGAAAACACTCCACACCAATTTTGTGCTGAGCCTGAGCATGGATAAAATCTAACCTTATCTTTAACTTTATCTTTAAGGGTGACCATGACTTTGCCTGAATAATCTTTTCGTTACCTTCCTAAAATAATTGCCCAAGTCATTTGAAAATGAAAATGACTCGGGCAATTATTTTAGGAAGGTGACGTTTTTTGGTACGAGTTTTTACCCTCGAGTTTTTACATGTACGCGAGGGTACGAATACAGTCCACGTGACACAGATTTTGTAACCAGAATAGCTTCCATTATCTTTTTCTTATTTTGCAAGCCCATTATATTCTGCGGCCGGACAGAAATCCTAAAAGATATTGAACAGAAATATAACAATAGTCTCATGCTCACCAAGGCTGCATTTATTTGATCAAAAATTCAGTAAAAAAATGATTAAATTCACATTTTTATTATTAACTTTTAAAAATTTGAATATATTTTAAAAAGGTAATTTTTTCCTGTGATGCAAAGCTGAATTTTCAGCATCATTACTGCAGTCTTCAGTGTCACATGATCCTTCAGAAATCATTCTAATATGATGATTTGCTGCTCAAAAAACATTTATAATTAATAATTATTATCAATGTTGGAAACAGTTGTGCTATATCTTACTGACCCTAAACTGCTAGCCAATCAGCCGCTTTTGATTGATCGGGCATTTTAAACGGCTACCAGCTGGGGTCCTAGAAGGACTTAACTCATTAACGACAGGATAAAATAAAGCATGATGGACAACCAAGTCCGTCAAAGTGACAGGTAATGATTATCTGTAGCACAACCTCTGCACCCACACTGTCCCAAATTTGTCCCCAAAATGGATTAAAACTCACCAGAATTTAAAACATAGTGAGAATAAACACACACCCATCACTACAGCCTTTGTGTTGCTTGAAAAACCTGACTAAACCCATTCAAAATGAAGTGATGAAGACATTTAGAATGAGTCACTGGTTGGACAAAAAAACCTGGTTGCAGCTCAAAGCCCTTTGGACTTCAAGGCCCGCAAGCAACAGCCAAATCGGCCCTATGGTTAATCTGAGCTTGTGTGTCCCACATGGGCATTACAGCTCAATGTGTTTGTGCATGTGCCAAACGCTGAATCCCATTTCAGACAAGGCAAAATATTTCATAATATTGGCTCATAATTCACATAGAATTTAAATCAATAATGTGCCCATGAAAAACTCCTTAGTATAATTAGAATTCCTAAATGCATGCAATTTGTTGTTGTGAATTAGAATGTACACACATTGTAAAAAATAAAAAATAAAAAGTATGGGGAAAAAATTCAGCTGAAAAAAACGTTGATGATGCCACAAAGCTACTCTCTCTGAATAATAATAATAATAATAAAAATGCACCAACAATGTTTTAGTGGACTAAACATAGACGTTGCACCACTTGCAGCTAAACTGTCCAAGAAGCACAAGCACTAGAATACATAATGTGCAATGTCTGACTATGAAGACATACAGTAAATGCATGATGGGAAAGACAGTAATGTTTTGTTTCAGGGCAGATAAGTGTGTGAACCTCAGCATGGCTGTTTGTGACCAACAGTAATCTGACAGCTATTAGAGTACTTTCACAAAACAGTTATATACACACACACAGAGACATGTATGTATGCACAAGCACACACAGATGCACACAAAGTGACTGCTTTCGAATCATCTCAACTACCAAGTGAGTGTTTGTCATCACGCACAACAATAGCAATTACCCTTGAATGATTTGCAGTGCAATGCGATGCCTTGTTGCCAGGCAACACTCATGTTAATGAAGAAAGCCCATTCTCTAAGTAAAAAAGTATAGGGCACGTTACTCTGCCGACAGAGGGGCTTGAAAACGATCTGGATCACAGTGGTTCAGCTGTGAAGCTCAAGCAGCTGAAAACAGATGTACGTAAGAGTTGTGCTTTTGAATGCTTAAGTCCAGGATCCAGCCCTTGAGGGTTTCGAGAACAACACTGAATGTCAATAGGTACTTGGGTTTTCCTAAGTACATTTCATTTTCATTAAGCACAGATTTCTCCCTAAACTAGATAAGTGCGCACTGGGCCCAGTCCCAGAGGTTTTACACTGGTACTCAGCATTGATGTATATATTGTCAGGAGACCATCTTGTAGATACCTGATCGCAACACTTATTTTCATTGGAGTCAATCAAAAGCCACTTTAGAGAGAATTAGAGTAATGTTTGCACTCAGAGTTTATGGCACTCATAGTCCAGTTAATGACCCCTCATTTATTCATTTGGTCATTTACGATGCTTATGATGGAAATTAAAGGTAAATTATACAAAATGAGAAGGTGGGTATGCTGAACACACAAAATAATCTGTCTGCTAAGTACCTTTATATTAAAAGGCCATTATGTCAAATGAACTTGCACAACCTATTGACACATGAACAATGAAAATTATATTATTTACTCACCCTCGTGTTGTTTCAAACCTATATGACTTTACAGCATGGAAAACTAAAGGAGAAATGATAACTGGTCATGAGAAATGTTTACTTTTTTCATGCTATTACTTTGAATGGGAAGTAAAAATTACTATGAATGTGGACTGAGGCACTCAAGCTTCAAAAAGCATGTAAAAGCATAGTAAAAACAGCATAAAAGCAGTCCATATGACCCACTATATACAAAGTCTTCTAAAGCCATATGGTAGTTTTGTGAATAAAAACCTACATTTCTGTTTGCATCTCACACAAAGGACTTCAAAGGACTTGGAATATAGTGCATAAATCACTTATATTACTTACTTACATTCACTTATATTATGAAAAGAGCGACCAGAATATTCTTTCCTTTTTGTTTTCCACTTAAGAAAGTCAAATAAGGACGGGTTAGAAATGACATGAGGTTGAGTAAATAATGACGACGTTGTTTATTTTTATTTGAATGCGTATTCCTTTAATCCTATTGTCACAAATATGAAAAACATACAAATGTATGCATGAGGTATAAAGACTTTTCCTCTCATTTCCTACCTCATCCATGTCTGACATCAGCAAAGTTCTTGTTATGATTGTGCATGCTGATATTTAAAGCTCCTCCCAGGAGGTGGACTTACATTAACCCCAATGTTCATCGACACCTTAACTTGGACCATTAGAATAGCTTAAGTAATTTGTTCCACATGTCCAAACCAGGATCCAACAATAAATTAGGGTCACTCACAGGATTTAACTCAATATCTGGCACATAACTTCACAGTGTGCATATAAATCAAATTAAAACGATATGCAACAGCAGCAAATATAAATTCAGAAAAACACCTCACAGGACTGTATCTAATAAATACCACTATAATCATCCATTATCACTGTGCAATGCATTATGTCATGACACCAGTTTCACATCTTTAGTGCAATAACTAATTGCAAGAAATTGACATTTTGCTCTTTGCTCTCAGCTGTTTATGATGTCATTTCCTTATTTGAACAAGGTATTTATTCTCCTATGATCACAGAAAAGGCTTCGCTAAATTGACAATTTAATGAACTGTAAAAATATTAAATAACAGAAATGCTTATCATGCTTTGGCCTACAAATGCCACTGACAAAAAAAACATTTTAATGCAAAGCTTTTCAGCAAAGCTCATCAGTCTATAGCTTTTAATTTGAGCAAACTAATCCATATTGTCTCTATAATCAATGACTCTTTTTATACATCTAGTTTTCTTTAGATCAGAGCTGCTTGCTTTTAACACGGAATAATATTAGCATAAAGATATTGTACATAATCCAATCTTAAAGTTACAATTCTCTGACTCTGCTGTCAGAAATTCATCTTGCTGTAGTTGTACATGTGTGCAAGTAGTCACCGAGTGAGAGAGCATGTGTGCTACTCTTGTAATGTCTTAGAGTAGCGATTTGAGTGTCATTCTTGAATTTTACTACCCAGAAGCCATTGATTCATGAATGTAATTGCATATTTCAACCTATAGATTTTTCTGCTGGAAATGGATTGGGAAAAAAAAACTACACTGCACAAGCAAAAAACAGAGAAGTCTCTTGTTAACAAAGAAGTAGTCTGAAAGAAAAGAATATAGTTTGCGTAATTCAATACTTAGTCTCAGTCAATGGCCCGGTGTACCTCATGTCAGGTGATATTTGCCTACAAACTAAAAGTGCTTATAATTCAGTTTGACACAACTTTTTGACTGCAGTAGAATAATATACCACCAGGGTAACTTACAGTGGTGAAGTTTGAAGGGATGCAATCCTCCCCTCTGAAGGTGCACTGCAAGAGCATTTCGTTGATATCGTGGCCCGTGCGGTTGTAGAAATCCGTCATGTTGAACTGCTTGGGCTTGTAGTTGGCAAAATTAGCCTTGTCCTTCAACAAAGCGAGGACTTCCGGCTCGGCCAAGTGTGGGTTAGCGATCTGATAGTTCTCGTTGAGCAGTGCCAGCAGCTCCCCGACGTGGTACAGATCATTCTTTGTGATCTTCGAGAAACGAAACTCGTTGAGGTTGCAGAAGGTGATGGCAGGAAAGGTCAGGTTGGGCGCCGCCACCTCATCAAGTTTAGTGACGTGAGGGAACTCAAAGTAGTAGTACACTCGGTCCAAGCACACAAACATCAGCAGACCCAGAGAGCCCAAGAAGGACAGTGACCAAAGGAAGCGACGGAACGTCATGTGCCCATAGGCGAATATGTGGCTCATGCCATGTAACGTGGAGGAGTTGGCGAAAACTTGGAGGCTGGACGGCCTCGTGCTTTCAATGCTGTCTTCGGAGTCTCCCTTCATGGCTGTCATTTGGTATCCACTGAAAACTAGGTTTACAGCTGAAACAATCGGTAGAAAGTGTGCAAATGAGGCAATTTAAAAAGCAGCAAGTCTTTGAAGAGGTTCTTTAGGAAGCTTTCCAATTAGTGGTAGTCCTCACTCCATCTGCAACCTCTTCCACTGTCTCTGAAAAAGCAGCTGTCATTCCATGCAGAACCAAACACAATGACAGCTCCAAAAAGACCAAGTCGCATGAAAAGACAGGAGTGACGCCGTCCGGTTTCTGAGGGACAAAGCACAAAGAAGTGAAGGGAGACCAAAAGGCACAGAGGAATTGTGATGTAAACACAGCAAAAAGATCTCGCTTGGCGAGAACAGTTGATTGGAGCGTGCCTCCTCCGGTCGGCACAGAATGGCTTTACATCGCTATGACAATGCCATGGAATGGATTCGTGAATGGGAAGATTACAAGAGCCGAGCGTCTGTTGCTCGTCGCCGGCTACGTCCCCCAGTGCCACTCCCCTGCTGAAAATCAAGGGTCATAGACCTCCTATCCCACCTCTGCGTTTGACAGCCTCAGCTGGGTTCCCAGTCTCTCCTGGATTCACGGCGAGCTGCGGGGAGCGCTGCCTCTTGGTGTTTTGGAAAGCCAATGTGGTGGTCTCGCCTCAGACAGCGAACGTTTCTTCCTCCAGATCTGGAAATGAGGATTTATGCACCTCTGCCGGCTGCCTGCCACCCCTCCTCTCTCTCCGTTGCTCTTTAGTAGTCAGGATCCATCCCACTGCTGAGCGTCTGCTCCGCCACAGCCTGTGTGTGTGTGCGAGATGCATGGGGGAGGGTGCTAGCGGGGCTGGGGGTACTTCGACTCCAGGTTTTGTATGAAAGAAAAGCTCTCAATGTGCAATGCTGTATTTCAGCTACAGGTAGTTGCAGAGAAGCAACCATCTGTGCCATGTGATCGTATCTGAGGAGGTTGGTTTTGCATGGAAGCACATCCTCATTTTTCCTACTAAACCTGCATCTTAATTTAGTTGAGATGAACTCGCATGGTTTTTTACCTTTTCAAGACACCATTTGAGTGACCAGTAACAAACACGTCGGTCAAACAGACTTGATTTACGGACTGTGGTTCAATCAATCAATACCAATATGTATTGTATTTTGAGGGTTAATAGTTCAGGGATCCCTTCACAGCCCACTAGCAAATCCAGCCTTAAGTGACACAAGATTACGGCCACTATGATGCTCAAAAGAAAATGCATTACCATAACAATGGGTGAATGGTCACGGTTAGAGATCTTTCTCAACCAAATTAAATCAATATCCAATCAATGTCGCAAGGCTAGGTAACATGGGAGTAAAAGACATAATACTTATTTATATTTAGTTGTTGCAGGGTCTCATTTTTAATAGATGTAATCCTATTAACGTCAAATTTAGTTTGCACTTGCATCCTGACCAATGGAAAACAGCTTTCAGAAGTGTTCACATAGACCAGATGGAGTCTGTGTATATGCATTTATATTCTGACTTTTGCAAATATTGTAATGTCTGGATCCTGTTTACAGGCTCTCCATTATAGCAAATATGCTGAGTGTGAGGATTAGCATATTACAATATTATTCTGCATATTTCTGCATGTAAATTACTGAGCGGCATACTCAGAATCCATTGTTATGCTTAGACTGAGCAAGCTTGCCATGTGTAGGTAGCATATCCAAAACAAGTCCTTGAATAAAAGGCAGGCGAATAATGCAATAACAAAAATCGGCTTATATTTCACATACCTCTGCATGATTGATTACCAGACATTCCTGGATGCGACAGATGCGGTTTAGCTATTTGTTAACAAGGCAACCAATGAGTAACAAAGAAAAGCAGTACCACTGAGACACACTATGAAAAAATTCAAGAATGAAAAGCAAAATATGGAAAAGCACTGTTAGTGAAATAAACTAAGATTAAATCTTAAAGCTGGACTTTAAAAGGAGGAGCAGCACTTAATCAGAGAAAGGGCACTCCAAACACCATCATGAAGCTTTTAATATGCCAATAGCCTGACCTAATGTGCTAATCACTGTATTTCTACTGTTGCACTCTGGGAGTGTGTGAGTGTTGTTTTGAGTATGTTCCTATTTCCTACTATCACCTGAGGGTTGAATGAATAAAAGATTGTACCTGGTCACCAGTGATCGACAGCTGAAATCATATCTCACATACAGACACATGATGAGTCACCAACAAAACAACCATAAAACGAATTTTCTCGACAAAACCATCCAAATATAGCAAACTATCAGCTGCTTGTAGCCACCATTGGCAGGAAATCACTTGCAGGCTTTTTGTCTAATTGTTTATTGGTCTCCTACATCGACCTGGAGAATTTTTTGCTTCGACTTGCTACAACAATGCATTTTTTGAGGGCTTTCTTACTTGCCCTGGTAAAGATCTAGTTTAACTCACCTGACATCTTCTTAACCCTTTTAGACAACGATTTGCTTAACCATTTTAAATGCAAATCTTTTTTTGTCCATTTGTCCAAACCATTTATGTCTGATCCAATGGATTTCACTTTATACATAGATAACACCTGGTTACATCAGTAAACAATAAAATCAATTAACTTGGGAAGATGTAGAAGACATTCTGATGCCATTTTTGGACTATGCAACAGGACTGAATTCAGAAGTAAAGAACTGGCTCCCTTTCAGTTCATGAGTGTGAATGTGAATGTGAATTGGTCACACCACAGGAAGTTTATTTGGAATTACAGGAAGTGAAAATTAGCCTAAGCATTATTCCACCCTGGTCTATAAATGTATTAAATATAGATACGTGTATATAAATTAAGCACAAATCTCTACAGGTTCTGCTCTATTTTTCAACAGATCTGTTTGAAAAATAATAAATACATGTCTGGAAGTTGTCAAGCTATCATTTAAAGTTTGTCTTGACAAACATTACTTTTCTAGTTAAAAAAAATGACACTTATTGCAGTTATATGAATTTCTTTTTAAATTCTTCTTTTCCATTCAAATTTCAATTCTGCTTCATGTTGGCTACCTTCATTCAAATGCAGCAATTTAACTGGAATTTAAAAAGCATTTTCAATTCAATTCCAAATGGTGTACAACCCTGCTATGCAATATGCAATAAGGAACTGTACAATGACTGATTTGTTTGACATATGATCAATGTGTTCAAAGCTTGATTCAATACAACCCCATGAACACTTGGCATCTATCAGGAAAAGCACAACAGCTTGTCAATGCAGAGATATTTTGGCACAAACCATAAGATGAATCCCTCAGGGAGTTGACCTCAGGTCATAAGAGGCCATGAGGAACAGGCTTACTGTCATTCATACACTGGTTTATAAGTACTGGACTATTAGCACGCTCTTGCCAACCCACTAAGACTTCTCTTTTCTTGTAATTGTAATACAACAACAACAAATAAAAGTTTATGTTAGGCAGAATATGAACTAAGATAAATGAGAACCAATGGTGTTTGGCTTCACACTTACAGCATGTTTGAATGGGAAATTAGATTTGAGAAGATAAGTTTAAAACAATGTGTTTAGAAGACTACATTTATGATCCTTTTTATGTGCTTTTCAGGGTTGAACAATATTAAAATTCAGTCTACTACCAATATATTATAATTATGGCTAATAACCGTTAAATGACACATTCAATTTCTATACTATTTTGTCTACATAAAATGAAATTACAAAAAGTAAATAAAAAGCAAATAATACCATTATAAATACATAATACTTACAAACACAATTCATTGTCTGAAATGTGAGTTTAGGCATCACAACAATTTAAATTGTGAAAAAAAATTATTAATTGTAAGACTAATTTTAAGAACGGATTTAAAGATTAATATTAAGTAAGTGTAATGATAGCAAAGCCATGCATTTATAAAAATAGTACAATGAACATGCACAATTAAAAATCAATACTGTCTGATAAATCAATTTAAATATCTGCTAACCTATATAGTACCAATATTATGTAACAAGCCCTAGAAACAATTTAGTTTCATTCATTACATGGAAAACAGCAGCATGAACTTTTGTGTTCAATGGAGGAATGTGGGTTTGGAAAAATATGAAAAGGAGAAATGATGACAGTTTTATGCTGCATGAAATATATCATGTATGCAGGAGCCAAAAGACAAATAACTGCTCAGTTGTCTCTGAATATAAAAAGCAAATAAATACAATTCTTCCATATATACAAGCAATGAAGGGCAAGACAGGAGAGAAAAAAAGTGATGCAGCAGTGGACGTCCACACATACAAAAGCACACTCACCAGACACGTGTCATTTACCAGATAAAAAAAGATAATTGTTTAATGGGCAGTTGGAACACACTCAAAATCCCATTCAGCCGAGAATATCGCTGAAGTCAGCTCAAAAGCAGGAGTCAGACGTGCACTCGAGAACGATGACTTAAGACGGATGCTGCAGCTAATATGAAAGTGCAAGCATCTTAAAACTGAGATAGATTTTAAACCACTGAAATGTCTGTTACAGGCAGAAGAGATATGCTGTAAACACTAAAGGATCATGAAGCTTTGCAGTTTTGCAGCAGCCTCTTGAGACTGCTTACTGAGAAGCGACGGTGAGCATAATGACACTGGCCACACTGCTTGACCCAGGAAATAAATCATCCCACATCTAAACGCTAACGCTATCTAAATCTAACAGCAGAACACAGCAGTATGATGAGGTTTAAACACTTCAGTTACCCTGAAAACATTTTTGTGTAGGATTTACTTGAATTGAATACAATTGAAAGATTTATTAAAACAATCTATTTAATTGAAACAATTTTCACTCAAAAAAATGCTAGAAAATTTCACAAATAATTACAGAAATGGCAGGTAATATCATATTAATCATTAAATGGGAAGTTTTGAAGTAGAATGACTGAAGTAGTATTATCTTGTAAAACATATTCCAATAATATTTCAAGATGAATAATATTTCAACAATATTTTTAATATTTCAACTTCAATCAAGATGTTGGGTCAGTGTTTTTATTAGAATTTACAGTACGGTAATGCTATTCCAGCACCACAGCCATTTATGGCGATAAACAGCTTAAAATGTAGCAAAATACGAAAAGAAAAATAAACTACCGGTAAATTAAATTCACAAAAGTTGCGTTAGTCTTTTAAAATTGCGATAATATTTTATTCCCAATTGTGACAGTTAAACGGCTTCTCGAAGAAGAAGAAAAATTTGGAATTGATTGGATGGTTGTGGTTTGCTATTTTTTTTATTAACTGAAGAACAAAAATTTTATGGCAAATAAATTTCAGTCTAATCAGAAAAAACTCCCTGTCAGTGTTGCTTTTGTTAGATAAAACTATTACAATAGCTTTCGTTAATTGAAATAAAGCTGAAATAAAATATAAATAATAATATAAATAGCTGGAGTTCTAAAAAAAAAAATGACAAAAATTACATGAAATGAAAATGTTATATACATTCAAAATATTATTAAATACTTTAATAGTATATAAATAATACTAAAATAATACTGCTCCCCGGAAATGCATTCTTCAAAAAACATGAAAAAATGACTAAAGAAGGTCTGGACATAAACATACAGACGAACTAACAGAATGCATTAACAAATCCTGATCACGAGGCCTTCTATCAAGTTATCACATACGGTATGTCTGGTAACGGGTTTTTCTTGCAAAGTTTGAGGCTCAGGTAAAAAATGTCTGCTGTAAATAGATAAAGGCGAGGATAAAGAAAGGATAAACCACCTTTCTTGGAAGTGGAGAGAAGTCTTAAACCTGAGGGTGCACATCAGTCTTGCCGTACAATGAACTTGTCAGATCGGAGGAACTGTGAAATTGAAAATATCAAAAGGTCTCGTCCAGTAACAAAAACGTGAAATTGAACACAAGGAGGAAAACCCTGCAGCGCACAAATCGCTGGTCACAAGCTGAAAAGCAGAGCAAACCTTTATGTTCGAACCTTAAAACACAGACAGACCAGACAGGCATATTAACTGGATATTTGCATACCAGATAAGTGCTATTACAATTCAAATGACTTGTGCAAATAAATGCACCCAGATGTACTAAACAGACATGCACACCAATAAAGAAATGTAAACATAAATAGATATGCAATTTAAAAAGATTACTATTCTAAATACAGTTCTTTACTCAGATGTATGAGATTTTCTTATTGCTTATTTGCTTATTAAGCCCGGACTTAATTCAAGCAATTCACACTGCAATTTGATCAAACTGTTGGCTGACTGCACAGGATGACCTTTTACAGCGAACGACAGTCCAAACATGAGTCACTTTGTAATCATATACACCACACTCATGCTTATCACTCAGGGATGAAGGTATAAAAAACAAGATAATAAATGGTCGTTTACGTTCTGTCAGTCAGTGCCAGCAGAACTGGATCTTTCTTTACATGGTCTCTCCTGAGAGACAACATCTTTGGGTAAAGTGGGTCATAATCATAATTTAGTCAACAGGACTAAAAGTCATCCATCGCACACAGTTCTGTGATTTGTATTGATGGTGTATTGAGTGTGTGCCACATCTCCTGCTGATGTAGTGCTACATAGGCAACAAAACCAGATCAATGATCATGAACATGAAGGGAACACTAAACAAAATATTTAAAGTGCCCCTATTATAATGTTATTTGAAAGGTTCCTAATTTTGTTTTGGGTGTCACCTACAATAGGATTGCATCCTTCCAAGGTCAAAAAACACTTTTATTTTCTCATAATATACATTGCAGCATTACCGGTTTTCTCAGTGTCTGAAAAGATTCAATAGAAGGATTCAGATTCTCTAAACGCCGCATTTCCGAGAGCCTACTCTGCTCTGATTGGTTAGATGGCTCAAGTCTGTCGTGATTGGTCGACCGCTTACAGCATATATGGGAAACTAAACGCCTATTACCATATCTGAATTTTAGCTCTGGATCTTCTCAGCACTTGATACACAGTGATACGAACAGAAAGATCCTCATCCTTTGGAAGTGCAGCAAAGTGGATTTGCTTTAGCAGAGCAGAAAACAGCGTCTTCTCGAAATGTTGAAAACACAAACCAGAATCTTCTAGTCTCAGCTTCTGTACAACTACAGTGTTTGAGGGTCAAAGTAGACCGTTCACAGGCAGCCAATGAAGACCATAGGCTGGCATTATGCAAATTTGTTACAAACCTGAATTGGTTTATACAGGAAGTAAGACTAGAATTACTGACGACTCGTTTCAGGCAGTTCAGAATTGGTTATTTTAGGAGACAATAACTCCATTTATCGTGAACTTTGATCTTTGTAACTATGCAGACTCTTTACATTCACAAACAGCTATTACATGAAAGGTAATATCCCCCCCAAAAAACATAATAGGATAAGTTTGCAGATTTTCATTGTTACTATGACGGTAGTATATGCAAATAAACTATGAACTCAATGCACTTTTGTGGACTTCAAAATAAAAACAGCCATATTAAAGCTTGGAGGAGACAGGACATTTTTTAAATATAACTCTGATTGTATTCGTCAGAAAGAAGAATGTCATATACACCTAGGATGACTCACTGTAAAAAATGTCTAACCTCCCCAACTCAAAATTGTATAGTGACTGGTCACATCTATATTTTTCAATTGGCCCAAGTGAAATTCTGCAAATTAAATTATATCAAACAGAATTTAACTTGGGCCAATTGAAAAATGTAGATGTGACCAGTCACTATAAAATGTTGAGTTGGGGAGGTTATAATTTTTTACAGTGCTCCAGGGTGAGCAAATCATGGGCTAATTTTCATTTTTGGGTGAACTATCCCTTTAATAAATATTCAATAATTTTTTTTTTTTGTAATTATAGTACAGAAAATGATTGATGTGAGTACACAACTAATTTCAGCATATTTATGCATCTCAATTTTTGTTAGATTATCTGAATAACATCAGAAATATGACCACGCAGACACCCTGCTCTGACAAATCCATATCGGTCGACCTACAAGGTTACAGACTCTAACCTCTGGTTTCACAGACAAGGCTTAAGTTTAGCCCCAGGTTAAAAATGCATGTTTGAGCTGTCAATGACACTGACAGGTGACAAGATATGTCAAGGCTTAAGCCTTGTCTGTGAAACCGGGGGATAATATTTTAACAATGGCACTTGATTGACAGCACTCGCATATAATACACACTACAACAAAACCAAAACTTAATTATTAACTAGTTAGGCCAGTAAAGTAGGCTTTCCTGAAGTTCACAATTGTACAAGTAGCACAGATATTAGCCTCTCTCATAATTGGCTGTGCTGTAATGAGCATCTGCAGGTGCAGCTCTTTAACATAATTGGCATATTATGCCGGAAGCTAATTAACCTTGTAGGCGTGACGAGCAATTTGCATCCTTTCACCACCTGAACCTAGTCTCTTCTCTGACCAAATGTTTTATGGATTTCATAAATGATATTTGGTGCAACTATGGCTGAATCTATACAGAAAGCAGCAATAAATATACATGGCAAATGAAGTCCTGACTGCCATTTTAATTAGGGCAAAAATTAAAAATCAAATCATACAACACCACGACAATCCACCAAAACTCCCAGCAATGCAACTGAATGCACTGTCAAATGTACTTCATTTTGAAACATGACGTCACTAGGTTGAATGTTTAATGCATCAGTAACTAGTTATCATCTTGGAAATTAAAGGTGCTATGTGGAGTTCTTCTAAAATGAATAAATTGGTAACACTTTACAATAAGGTTCATTAGTTAACATTAGTTAACTACATTAGTTAACATTAACAAATAATGAACTGCACTTATACAGCATTTATTCATCTTTGTTAATGTTAATTTCAACATTTACTAATACTTTATTAAAATCTTGTTAACATGAGTTAATGCACTGTGAACTAACATGAACTAACAATGAACAGCTTTATTCATATTAACTAACATTAACAAAGATTAATAAATACTGTAACAAATGTATCGCTCATTGTTAGTTCATGTTAGTTAATACATTAACTAATGTTTAATAAATGAACCTTATTGTAAAGTGTTACCAATAAATTTTGTATTGCCTGTGTGTGAAGAGGTTGTAATCTCACAATAAAATGATCCAATTGGCAGGATTTGCTATTACCTCTGAAAGCAAGTATTCCTATTTCTATGTGACGGCTCCGGGTCGGATTTGCGGAGAAATCCAGTGACGTGACTGAGACCTGCATGCGCGCTCCCGAGCCTCTCGCCTCGTCTACTGACTTTGCACTCAACAGTGACACAACAACTTTAACACATGGAGTCTGCTAATACTAAGAAACAACCTGCTCCCAGCACAACACAGACTCCAACACAAACTCCACATAATAATAAAAGCACGCGCACGAGCTTGAAAACTACACATAGCCCCTTTAAAACATACATTTTTAATGCAGTTTTGTAACAGTGTCTTAACTTTATGTAATTTAATCATTTAAAAAATATTTCTGGGTCATTCATCATGGAAGATAAAAAGCCAAGCATATTCATTGTGCAATATTCCTCCTATGGCAGTATGTCTTTAGGTTTTATAGACAAGGAAAAGAAAGAGTTAACTAAATGTTATGGTTTAGTTCATAGTTCACCCAATAATGTAACGTTACTCACCCTCATGGTTTTCCAAACCTGTATGAGTTTCTTACTTCTGATGAACATAAAAGGTATTTTGAAGAATGTTGGTAACCAAACAGTTGATGGACCCCGTTGACTTCCATAGTAATATGGAGAAGAAGAAGGAAAAACTCGTACAGGTTTGGAGCAACATGACTGCGAGTAAGTAAATGATTGCAGTTGTCATTTTTGGCTTAACTATCCATTTAACTTGTCTGTTTACAAACTAAAATGTGATACTGGAGGTAGCTAAATGAAACAACTTGAACGCTTACTGGATATCCTGAAGGCAGAGTGGTGTGATGATCTGACTTCCGTTCGCCGCGCGAGATTGAGAGCAGACGCTTTCCAATTAGTGTACACTTCCGTACACGTCATAAATGGCTGATGAAGGCCTGCTGAAGGCCTGCCAAAGCGGCAAACACGTAGCTGAAAGCAAAAAAATATTGCCTAGTGTTATTAATAAAAAGAAAAATCCAGTATGACCAATGAAGGAGCAAAAAAAAAAGGAAAAGTACCAGGAGACAAAAAACCAACTAAACGGAGAGCAAAGAGGAGGGAAACGTATGCAGTGTATATCTACAAAGTTTTGAAGCAGGTGGGTGATTTTTCATAAATAATAAAGATTATCGAAGAATACTTATCAAACGGATGATTCCTACTGTAAATGTTGATTGAATGACCTGCGTTTGACGCCACGTGCAATCGCGATGGATTTGTGAATGAATCATTCTTATGAGTCGAATCTTTTCGATGTATCGGTTGAATCGCTCCGATGTTCTCGAGTCATGAGTCTTTTTGACTCGCTGAACAACGAACCGTTTGTTTTAGATCTGTCCGATTCGGGAACCAATGTTTACAACTTGATTCAGCCTATACATTTTGTTTAAAATCAATAAAGACCCAAAAGAAAACGAATAGTTTTTTTTATAATAATGTCTGGGACACAACACTTCAATAAACACTTTGTCTAATAAATCTTTCTTTCTTTCTTTCTTTCTTTCTTTCTTTCTTTCTTTCTTTCTTTCTTTCTTTCTTCTATCTATATATATATATGTGTGTGTGTGTGTGTGTTGATTAGGCCTACTACAGTTATATATAATAAACATAAACTTTTATGATCTGAAGTGCTTCTTTGAAATGTTAATGGTTGCTTGGAACCTGTAAGTGGCCCACAGTTATTAGACCAATTAGCTATATTACCAGGAAATGTAATATTTTAATCACAGAACGGTTGTTGCTTATTGTGTGTGTGTGTGTGTGTGTGTGTGTGTGCATTCCACCGTAGGTTCATCCGGACACTGGTATCTCCAGCAGGGCCATGAGCATCATGAACTCATTTGTTAATGACGTGTTCGAGCGCATCGCTACAGAGGCGTCCCGGCTCGCGCACTATAACAAGCGCTCCACCATCACGAGCAGAGAGGTGCAGACCGCAGTCCGGCTCCTGCTGCCCGGGGAACTCGCCAAACACGCCGTGTCCGAGGGAACCAAGGCCGTCACCAAATACACCAGCTCCAAGTGATCACCTGAGAGCTGCCCAGGGGTGGGACTCTTTTCAACTAATAATAATAAAAGAAATGTAAAGGCCATGTTTGCAACCACTATTCAATATTAATAAATGCACACAGAAAATTGGATGGAACCGGTATTCGTTATTCTGGTTTAGAAAGCAATCTCTTTGCTCTGGTTTGTCTTATAGACGGATAGATATTGAATAATTTCCGTTTGCATATGTATGTACAATGAATCCCATTCTACAAAACATGCTGATTAAATATTAGTTTATAAATGTCCATGCTGTTACTGTAGTACTTATGAATATTCTATACATATGGTTAGTTTTATTAAAGGGTTAGTTTACTCCCCCCCTCATGTTGTTCATCTGAATATATTTTTGAACTTAAGTCATGTTGGGACATGATGACAAAACTTTCATTTTTGGTGAAAATTTTAAACTGAAAACTCAAAAAAATGAATTTGTCATCAAATTAAATAATGACAAAACTTTCAACTATCCCTTAAGGGTTCTTCATCAAATATGTATCGAGGGTATAATTGGGTTAAAATGTGTAGTGGCCAATGAAAGTTACATTCAAGCTGCAATTTTGTTCTGAACTTTAATGTTTTATAGCTTAGTCATAGTGATTGCATACAATTTGGAGCGTATAATATCTTTCCAATCAGGACATGGATATCTCGATTTACCCTCAGGGATCAATACAGTGCCTCTTTCTGTAATGTGCAGAGATCTTTCACACTGTAGTGTTGTATTTTCGCCACTAGATGGAGTCATTTCAACACTATTGAGACCTGAGCAACTCACAGAATATAATGTTGACATTTTCATGAGGTACTGAGTCAAATAGTCACAGACTGGAACAGAGGAGCAACACTTTCATTTGCCATGTGCTTGAGTTTGTTTTCAACACTGGATTAATTTTACATGGGAAAATTCATGTAAAAAAGTTACATTTAATGAAGAAACAGCCTAAGCACAATTACACCACAAAGCCATTTTGATTTCTCTGTATTTCAAAAAGAGCAGTGAATCAAAAACTTCTTACAAACATATAATATAATGAAGTTGCTTTTTTAAAATGGGAATGTTTGTGCTCGACTTATATAATATATTTGACTAATATATTTGTTTAAATTTTTCCAACAAAGTTATGTGTAAAGAAAAGATCCGGACAAATGGACATTTCTTTCACCTGGTATATTCTGGGGAAATTATTTTGACATTCCTATTATATTTCTATGTAGAAAACATATGATATATATGCCATTTTTGGTTGATATTTTAATGATTCGTAAGTGCTAAACTGTTTTCTTACTAAATAGGAAGTATACCCAACTCTATAAAACACTCTATAAATCCCACATACTGTACCATAAGGTGCTAGCAAATTGTAATGAATAACTTTTACATAAATGCTGACAAATGTTCAATTTGAACTGCAGTAATTGGATTTTCCAACATGACTCCCTGTGAAGTGTATTTATGGATAGGAAATGATATTTATTGTGAAACTGAGACAAAGCGACGGGTCACATGCATTGTGTGTGAGAGACTCCACAATGAGAAACATCAAATAGGCCTACAATTTTATTTTTGTATTTAAAAAGCTCATACTGATATAATAATTCGTCCATTTTACAGTCTAGTAGCTGACCAATGAAGTATTTCACAGGAGGAAGCTTTGGTGAAAACAAATCATGTTTTGCCCTTCATTAATCAGGGAAATCTGAGGAATACTGGTGTTGTGTATTCCCAGCCCTCCCTCTCCGGCTACGATAAGCCTTACTGATGATCTTATATATGCTAATGATGGCATGTCTATGGACATATTACAGCAGCGAGGGTGATGGTGTCATTAATGACAACGTCTTAAGCGTTATCGTCATCATCACCATGTTCCCCTTGATCTTGCGGTTCCCTCATAGATCCCCATGCGCTCATTTCATTTTTGCACACACTCTCCCTCTCTCTCTCTCTCTTTTGGGTGGTATAAGCACATTACGGATGGGGACATTAGTAACTAATGCAGGCGCTGGGCCCCGCATTGTTTTGGTGCACAAGTACATCATTAGAAAATGTTCTACTTGGCAGGGAAGCGTGTATTAACTCGGCTCGCAATAAAATGAGGTTGTGATCAATTGTTAAAGTTATCGAGAGCTATTAGGTTGAAATATGAACCTCTCAATTGCCATAATGAAGAGGGTGCCCGGTCGTACACAATCAACAGAGCAACATACACCATGCATTGCGGGTTCTGGGCGCTCGAAAGAACGAGAGAAAGCAATTTTGCAGAAAGAAAATGCAACCGCGTCGCCCTAACCTCATTACAAATTTCACCTCATTACCAAATTTCAATAATCTACTCAAAACGTTAGGACCGACCGGCTATAAAACAGAATTGCGAGGTTTTTTTGAGCAACGGGACAATGCGGCTATCATAAACGCCACTCTCGTGAAGAATTACGTCTCATAATGCCAGATAACTTTTGATGTCGGTGCCAGCGTTGACTCGAGATTTTGGCAAACTTGCCGCATAAATTAATTTGATATTCTCTACTGAGGCATATTGATGAGTCTCAGTCTCAGAAATTCAATTAATCCCCCAAAGTTAATGTTTCGGAACTGAACAGAGTCCAATCTGAAGGACAGCAATGGAAGAAGATACTACATTAAAGTTGCTACTGTATTGTTGAATCAACTCAAAAGTGTACAACACCTGGTTCTGTTTGGAACAATTCAGAATAATGAATCGGCATGACCAATATTTGCTCATCTGGACATCTTTTAAAAGACACCATTTAAAAGTTTGAGGTCAGTAACATTTTTTATTAATTTTTTAAAGAAATTATTACTTTTATTCAGCAAGTATGCATTACATTGATCAAAAGCAATAGTGAAGATATAGCGTTACAAAATATTTATATTCCATATCAAATTAATCTTGAAAAAAAGGGGTTCCACAAAAACAACAGCTTTCAACATTGATAAAATAATAAGAAATGTTTCTTGAGCAGCAAATCATATTAGAATGATTTCTGAAGGATCATGTGACACTGAAGACTGAAGTAATGATGCTGAAAATTCAGCTTGCATCACAGGATGGAATATATTACATTTTTAAATATATTAAAACAGAAAACAGTTATATTAAGATGTAATAATATTTCACAATAGTACTGTTTTTACTGTATTTTTGATCAAATAAATGCAGCCTTGGTGAGCAAAATATTACTGATCCTAAACATTTGAACAGTCTTTGTATCATGACTATTCCCATCCCTAAGTGTATTCCTATTAGTAGTCAGTGAGGAACCACCAGATTGGCCTCTTGGAAACGGGTTATGGTCATTGAGAGTGTGAAGGACTAACATTTTTTTTTATACTTCTGAAAGGAAGTCCATTAGATGTTCAGTTTAAACCAATCATAAACCAAGTTTATGTTCAATCCACCCGGCTCAAAGCTAAGTTCATTTGCAGCGGCACCATTTAGACGGCATTCAAACAGCTCATAATCATGTTGGTTATTCCTCGAAAAATAATGATTGTTATCAATTAGTCTCAACCAATTAGCTCGCATTTCTAATTCTTGGTCTTCTCTTTGTTCCTTTAATTAGTAAATTCATTAGTGTTGCACGCCGAGTAGGCCTAGATGTTTCAGCAGTGTATTCTTATGATTTTAACATGAGGCGCAGCAGTCTTAAGTGGAAGATAATCAGCAGGAACTAATTGTCTAATTGCACTGATGAAGGTTACGATCATTAGCCTGTTCTGGACGTCCAGTGACGGTCCTCAACAGCGAGTGTTAGTCTGACCGGACCAGTCTAACCCTACAGATGGCCTCACTGTTAAGCTCACGGCAGGACAAAATGATAGACATCTCCTATCCACAGGGAGCAAGACAAACGAGTGTGTGTCTGTGTACGTGCATATGTATATGCGTGTGTGTGTGTGTGTGTGTGTGTGTGTGTGTGTGTTGTCCGCAGGGAGTAAGACGAACGAGTCGAGGGAGTGCTGATTCAATGCACTTCTTTCTTTTTCTTGCTTGAGAAAGTCCCTGCCTCCACAAAAATTGAATGTCCACCATTTGAGAAATGAATTCATGGAAGTCACTGTCTTTTTTCCCCATTAGTAAGTGTTTAGTTCAACGTTTTAAATAATTGCGTTACAAGGAATGATATTTAAAATACATTTGGGAGGCAATGGGGCGGGAAAGTGCCTACATGTTTTGCTGATGATACCCGGGCCATTTGGAAGACATCAAAGTAGTGAGGAGGTAGCCCAGATGCATATTATAAACTCATTATGTGTATCATTTAAAAGGATGTACTCCAGCAGCAAAACAATCTTCCCATTCTCTGCCTCGCCTGTAATGTGTGTTCGCAAAGTCGCAACTTTTTGATGCCTTCAGTCAATGTGACAGCTATTACTGCATGGCAAAATGGAATAAATGTCATTTATATTCCTATTGGCAGGGTCATTAACATATGGATAAGACATCGCGAGGCAGTGTCTTTAGAGCAAACTGGAATGTGGAAAAAAAAAATTGGGGGGAAAAAGAGATGGTGGATCATCATTTAAGAAATTATAATCATAATTATTGCATTAAGATGCATTTTTATGTTGAGGAAACATGGAAAGATAAATAGATTCAATTGAGAATGCCTTTTAAATTGCAATCCAATTCCTGAATTCGTATTGAACTGAGCAAGCAGGATGCAGAATTGCAATTTGAAATTGAATGTAAAGAAATGAATGGATTGCAATTAAAAAAATAATTGAAATAATAAATCTTTAACAAGAAAAGAAGCAAAGCCTTGTTTGAGAAACACGTTTTAGAAACATTTAAAAAAAGCTTTAAAGTTTGAAGGTAAGGGCATGATGGACAGACAGACAGACAGACAGACAGAATAGATAGATAGATAGATAGATAGATGATAGATAGATAGATAGATAGATAGATAGATAGATAGATAGATAGATAGATAGATAGATAGATAGATAGATAGATAGATAGATAGATAGATAGATAGATAGATAGATAGATAGAAATTAATTCAAATGTTTTTAATGTCACTGGCTTCATAATTGATGAATATATAATATAATTATGAGTATACGAAACATCCAAGTGTGTATATATTGATTCTGATTCTGATTGATCTGAAAGTAACAAGGCAGAGCTGACCTGCTGGTAAACGGCTGTTTGGATATAAACAATGAGTCACTGCCGTCTATATAGCGAACATAATCTGTATGTCCCACCCATGTGACACTGTAAAAATAGTCTCGATGCACATGTGGCCAAGTTCCAACTCAGATGTCAAAACAAGCCCTCCGAGCAGAAGGCCATTTGAAAGATCCCAGGCCTTTCAGTGTCTAGACCGAAAAAAGCTATAGGTGAAGATTGTCTAGACATGTCTCGAAGGACTCCCATGTATAATCCAAGCTCTCTGCGCTCTTTAGAGCAGGAGCGGCACCAGATGAGACTGGCTGCCCCGGTTCTCAGTGGCTATCTGCTGAGGAAAGAAGCCCGGGACAGAGGGACGTCTTCCAGGCAGACCGTGGGAAACCCTCCGATGGTGTGCCGAGACCCTGTTATTCAAAACGCCCTGTACACTGGAAACGTAGAGGCAGTGAAAGAGCTTTTCTCCAAAGGCTTTCCTTCAGACCTGCTCATCCAGCCACAGGGAGGAGCCATGCGCTATGTCCCAAGTGGAAAAGTGAGAGGTAAGAACAAGCTGTTGTGCAACCGAGTTCAACTTTGCGCAAGTTGTTGTCAAGCTCAACTTTGCATTCGTCTCCTAGAGCTTAGAGTATTTCGGTTGCCCCCAAGAGATCTGTTTCGATTGTCACGATTACTTGAACTGATTACTTCTCAGATTGGCCAGACAGCCTCAGGTTTCTGGACCGTTCTAAAGGTCATGCCAGGCGTCCTTAAAATAGCCCCTTTCTAAAAACAGGCAGCAGACTAACCAAACATATTCAGGGCAAACATCTATAGTGCCCAGTCTGAAAAGCACTTCAGACAATCAACACAACCGTGAAGAAGAAGCTGGATTCGTGGCTGCTCCTTGCTTTAACCTCACACACACATGGGGCCAAAGATTAAATTTCGCAAACAAAAGAAATATCGCAGCGACGTGATCGCAACGGCCCAAGCGTCAGGATTTATCCTCCAGTTCTGGAATGCGCTTCTGGTCGGAGATGACATCACCGTTATTGGTATCATTGATGACCCAGAATATGCTTATCTCATCGATGCCATATATGACACCAGCAACATAGAGGAGTGGAAGACCTTCAGGTTCAACTACAGAGGGCTAAGTATGTTACAGGGACACACAATGATGTGAAATTAGTTTGATTATGATATACCATATGATATTTCTATGCAATGGGGGGGATTATTGCTGCTTGTTCAGTTTACTTAAAACAACACAACTGTTGAACATTTTACCACAACTGAAAATGATTGTGTCACAAGCAGTGACAAACTATAAATTGTATGTTTAAAATACATTAATTGAGTAAACTGAGTAAAATCAGTGTGTACTTTGTTCATTTTCCTCAATTGCTATTGAAAATCTGAGTGTAAACATGCAGAAATTAAGTTTTTTTTTTTTAGTGATAGCGAGTAAAATGGTATTGAAGTCAATTGTTCAAGTCCAGTTTCTCAGTGACTTTAATGGCATAAATCTAGGCCTTTCACACTATGTAGCCTATAAAACTGATTTAAAGGTAATTTTTAACCCCAGGTTGAGGCCAATTTTAACCCTGGGTTAAGAGTAACTTGTAATTTTAAATGCGTTTTAGTGTAACAGACATAGACCAGTAAGAGCTGAGCGTGTAAACCTAACTCCCCTGGCCTCAAGAGGCACGCTAGCGACTGACGCTAGGCTGAGGTCTTTAGCATCCTTGTTAGCGCGCCCGGAGACTCGGTTTGAATCCCGCTCAGAGCGGTTAGATTAGCACACTTTCAGACCTCCTGAGTTTGGGTTAGCATTCAAAATTGTGAAGTCAAAGGTGACTTACTAGAATATCACGCAACAATTGTTTAGCCACAGACAATGCTTGTATCATTCAATATTTAAAGCATGAGCTTCGTATCATCGCAGAAACTTTTATGCATTGAAACGGTTTCACTTGTAAGGGAAACAACGTTGAATATTACTTTTTAGAATGTTTCACACTTGAAAAAACATTTATTTGTACAGAATGATAAAATTATCTTATGAAATCTAAAAACCTGACTACCCTGAATAAATTACGAGCACATAGCATAGCATAAAATGTTAAAGTGTGGATAAAATTATTTATTAACTAATTCAATAATTAATTTCTGTTCTCAAAGATAATTTTGTCATGCATTGTGTCTAGCTGAGTATCACAGCAGTGTATACATTCCTGTGCACATACACTAGCGCTTAAACTTTGCCACTCTAAAGCATATCTTCATTTCCAGTATTTCCACGTCAGACTCGCCTGCTGTCACTGTTATTTGTTCCCCTATGTGTCCCGGTTACACATAGATTGCTCTCTTCTTATTGCACCACCCCGACTGTGTCTTTGAGGTTGCTTCGGGGTCTTTTTATGAGTTTGTGTTTATGCGTGTTCCCTTGAAACTTGATAAAATACTGATCACACAAAATGAGTATTGCATGGGACGGGAGACAAACTTTTCTCAGTGTGCGTTACATTATAAACCGACTGTCCGCATTGTCATTTTGCAAGTAATGAAACTGAACAAGATTGTCTGCTCATGTGCATCATGGCATCTGCTAACTTATTAATCTATAAGAACACACTGTAAGTGTCAGAGGCATTATGTTGGATGTTGGTGTTGGACTCATTTAGCATTCTGTTAACAGTAAATGAGTGAATTCAGATAAACCTACAGCACTGTGTGTGATGTTATTACAATGCATCTGGAATGTCATCAAACATAAAATTCAATGGGAAAAAAAATGCAATGGAAAATGCTTTGGATATTTTATAGAATTATTGTTCAGATTAAACATGTCCCGAAAGTATACTGAATATACCATTTAAAAGTTTGGTTCAGAACGATTTAAAAAAAAAGAAATTCATACTTTTATTCAGCAGGGATACATTAAAATGGTCAAAAGTGACAGTAAAGATATTTATAATGTTAACATTTCAGTTTCAAATAAAATTCTGTTATTTGAGCTTTCTCTTCATCAAAGAATCCTTGACAAAAAGTTTTATCATGGTTTCCACAAAAATATTAAGCATCAATATTAAGAAGCAAAAACTGTTTTCAACATTGATAATAATAATAAACATTATGAATAATTGTGCAACAATAATAGTTGAGCAGTATATCAGCGTATTAGAATGATTTTTTTTTTTATCTGTCTGCCTGCCCATCAATATTTCACAATATTACCGGGGTTTTTTTATCAAATAGATGCAGCCTTGGTGAACAGAAGAGACTTCAGAGTCAAAAACATTAAGAAATGTTACCGACCACAAACTTTTGAAATGCAAATAATGTAAAAATGAGTCAAAACAATGCACAAAAAAAAGCCTATGAGAGTCTTTATGCTTCTTCCCTAGATTTGAGCCCTGTCACTTTGGTCGGCATCCACACAAACTGAGCAAACTCATCTTCAAACTCTCCTGCCGTGTTCTTGATTTCCTGATCTAAACTTGAAACTAACTGCAATACTGAATACCGTAATCTTCAGATGATCTCATAACCGTGCTCTTTTGTTCAGGACTGTGGTCATTGACGTATGAACAAGAGCTGACCACTCCACTGCACATCACCGCTGGCCGGGGCTTCACCGAATGTCTGCGGCATCTCCTCGTGAGGGGCGCTCGAGTGGACCTGGCACCTGGGGGCACCACTGCCCTGCATGAGGCCTGTGAGGAGTGCCAGCCCGAGTGTGCCAAGCTGTTGCTGCAGTACAGAGCCAAGGCCAACGCAGCCAATGAAGACGGGCAGATGCCCCTGCACGTGTGCACTGAACTCGATTCCCTTGAGTAAGTGCTCGTTCAGTGCTGTGATCACAGGAAATCCTGTGGTGAACTTCACTATCTCAAATGACTGTCAGATTGACACTTGAAATGAAGGTATACCACCACTCAAAAGTTTGGAATAAATATGTTTTTTTGTTTGTTTGTTTTTGAAAGAAGAAATATATTTCTATTTTAAAATGTAATTTATTCCTGTGATCAAAGCTGAATTTTCAGCATCATTACTCCAGTCTTCTTTCATAAATCATTCTAATATGCTGATTCTAATATTGCGGCTCAATTATTATTGGTGCTCAATTATTAATTATGGCTCTTATGTTTATCAATGTATGTATCTTGTGAAGAAACGTATACATTTTTAGAATTTGTTGGTCAAAGTTCAAAAGAACAGTATTTATTTGAAATATAAATCTTTTGTAACATTATAAATGCTGTTACTGACATTTTTTATCAATTTAATGTGCCGTTGCTGAATAAAAGTATTAACTATTGAATGGTAGTGTATCATGGCTTCCACAAAAAACATTAAGCAGCACAACTGTTTTCAACATTGATAATAATAAATGTTTTTTTGAGCAGAAAATCAGCATAATTGAATAATCTGAAGGATCATGTGACACTGAAGACTGCCGTAATGGTGCTGAAAATTCAGCTTTGCATGACAGGAATAAATAAAAAAAATTAATATGTGACATTAGAAAACCGCTTATTTAAATTGTAATAATATTTCACAATATTACTGTTTTTACAGTATGTTTTTAATCAAATAAGGGCAATGAGCCCTCACTATAAGTGTCATCTTTCAAAACCATTAAAAATCTTACTGACCTCAAACTTTAGTCCGGTGGTGTACTTGTAGACAACACAGACTTTGATGTTAAATAATATCCAACAATATTGATGGAGCTAATGGAGGATGTAATATTTGTGTATGTTTTTCCAGGTGTGCCAAACATCTACTTGCGTTCGGCGCTTTGATCAACAGTCAAAGCTTGGATGAGAACGACACGGCCCTTCATGTGGCGGCCCGCCGCGGCCTTCCAGATCACGTGGAGCTCTACTTGCGACACGGAGCTGCGCTAAACCTGCGAAACGACGAAGGAAACACACCTCTGAATGCCGCGTGCTCCCAGCCTCAGGACCGCGCGTCTCTGGAGCGCTACAGTCGTGTTTGCCACATGCTGGTCTCTGCCGGGGCCGACGTAGAGGCCAGTGATGCGGACAATCAGACTCCACTGCACATGGCGTGTAAGAACGTCAACCCTGACGTGGTGGATCTACTGCTTCAGAACAAAGCCTTGGTCAACGAAATGGATTACGGTGGCGAGGCACCAATGCATAACATCCTGAAGGTGGTGGCCTACAAGACGGACCATGAGCCCGAGAGGATCGTTCAGGCACTTCTGAATTACGGCTCCATCAGAGTGTGGCCTGGAGCTCTGCCCAAGGTCAGCACTGGACACGGATATTCCTATATATCCCAAGTCAAGGAATGCTAATTTCTATCCTAATTTGGAACCAATCTAATAAGATTGGAGCCCTTGAAAGTGCCACTATTATGCTTTTTCGAATATCACCGTAATAAAATGTAAAACACCTGCTAGACGAATAAAATAATAAATTCTGAACTGCTGAAACGAGTCGTCAGCAATTGACCGTTCGCAAAGACCCGCCCCCTTAGTTACTGTTGCTATGTCCGACAAGCTACGCCGCTCTCACACCACACCATGTTCTCACACAGAGAAAAACACATCGCGGAGCAGAGAGGACACTGACAACACACCGACAGACAGGAGTCAGGACAGACCAGGTTAATTTTCCGTTACTTTTGTAATTAAACATATTAAACAAAGTCTCACCTTTCAAATTTAAAGATCGCTGTAGAGCATCAGTTAAAGCTGCTCGTGAACCGATCTTCCTTCAAGTTCATTTATAGCATCAAATAAACATGAATGAACATCAGAAGGAATGTTGTTTTAACCGCGGAAAGACGTCAGTACTCCGTTTCTCAAGTTCAAATTCAAGTTCAATGTTAATCTACTAACTCTCCTGACTGCTTTGTCCGACAAAATGGCGGGTGGCGAAGTATGATTGGTCAGATCACCTGTCAATCAAGCTCCCTGCGAAGGGTCAATTCCAGTCTCACTTCCTATTATATATGTAACAATGTAACAAATTTGCATAGTACCAGCCTTTGGCCAATGGCTGCTCGCGAACGACGTCTACTTTGACCCTCAAACACTAGTTGCGGCTGAGACTGGAAGAGTTTTGTTTGTGTTTCCGACATGTTGAGAAGATGCTGTTTTTAGCTCTGCGAAGGCAAATTCACTTTGCTGCAGTTCAAAAGGACGAAGACTCACGCTAGAATTGATACAGAAAAACCAACGCCATCATTACTGTTCGTATCACTGTGTATCAAGTGCTGAGGGAGATCCAGAGCTGAAATTCAGATATGGTAATATGCGTTTCGTTTCCAGCACACACTGTAAGCGATAGACCAATCACAACAGACTGAGCCATCTAACCAATCAGAGCAGAGTAGGGTTGTGGAAAGGAGGGGTTTATAGAGACATTGGCTAAATCCAAAATCACCCCCTATACCCTCAAATAGGGCATTATTTGAGGGGACAGACATTAGTAGTGGTGTCCGAAACCATAGTGGACGTTATCGAGTGCACTCATTCAATCCCACAATGCACTGCAATAACGAGTGTACAACTGTTGTACGCTCAACGGCTGTCCGAATTCGCTCACTCATTTTCATTCATTCCTTCAAGTGAACTGTATTAGTTGACAAACGTAGGCAATAGTGATTGAGGGTTTAGGGGGCGATTTTGGATCCGGCCAGAATCTTCGAACGAACTGTTTTCAGACTCTTTGAGAAATGAGGTGATATACAATGTATATAATGAGAAAATCAAAGTATTTTTTTTTAACCTTGGATGCATGTAAAACTATTATAGGAGACATCCAAAATAAAATGAGAAACCTTTAAAACAGCATAATAGGGGCACTTTATGAGTTGTCTGATTGTACCAATTCATGCTGGATATGCTTATTTTTCAGTTTTTAGAAATTTTTCTAAAAAAAGGTTATTTTTTCATTCTTATTCCAACTTATTTCCCTGATTGTCTCATAAAGACTGCTTATTGGTTCCAAATTATGAATAAATTAAAGTATTACTTAAGGATTTTTTTGATTAGTGGTATGCACTACTGATATTTCTCACTTTTAGGATATTTTTATATATAGGGCGCATTAAATTAGTCAAAAGTGACAGTAATGCCATTTATAATGTTATAAAATAAACCACAAAAGAAAGTCATGGAAAGGCATGAGGGTGAATAAATGACAGAATTTTATATTCATTTTATAACTACGCAGTACGCACAGTAAAATTGGGAACTAACCTTTTTGCCACTTGTACAGAACGAAGCCACGTCTCAAGGAGACATCCATCTGCAGTCTGTAAATTACAGTTTTCTTTAGCACACGGGATATACAGTATTTATTCAACTAATATAGAAATGAATGAACTCAAAACCATCATTAAAGTTCACCGCAAGCAGCATATGATACTTTAGTTGTCACAAATACAGAAATAATCACTTTCAGATGGATTTATTTCTGTCTTTCAGAAGCGCAGTTAAAAACACTTGACACCACGCATCCAATGAGTCCCACTTGTGCCAAATAAATTGCCTGAGTCTTAACGAGGCAAATGTTAATAGGAGATTAATTAGCAGTAATTGCAGAAATTCCCCACAATCCCCCAGAGGGGGGCCCAATCTGTTCATCAGCCCAAGTAGTTAATTATTCCATGCCATGTTCCCCCAAAACTACAACTTTCCACCTTTGACCTCCACAACACAGGTGGGGCTGTTGCACCAGGTGGAAACTGACAAAACCTGCTGATCTATGAGCGGCTGCGTCTGAAATCGCAGGAGGTACTTATGTAGAATAAGTAATTACTTCACAACCACTACATCTGGACGTACTACATTCAGCCATGTTGTCATTATCATGTGACCTAACCGCTTCACCTCCATTCATAAATCCTCTCCCGTGGCCTCATGGGATAGTAAAGTGTTTATCGTATGCACACTTCAGAATCTCGCCGGAAGTAGTTGGACATCTGGGTCATTTTTAACTGTTTTATGAGTACTGTGAACACGAACATACTTCTTTTGTCACATACTGTTTTTCGCCTACTATATAGGGAAGTATGCAATTTTTTTTATAAAGGGTTTATTCTTAAGATCTGGCCATTTGATTCCTTGTGATCTATTCTGTTGGATTCTGAAGAACATTACATTTGGATCTATTTTCAGAGATAAACAAGACTATTCATATTTGATCATGTTTTTAACATTTATGATATTTTTATTTAGCAAGATATTCATTCTTTATTGTATAAGATGTATTAAATTGGTCAAAAAGGACAGTAAAGACATTCATAATGTTATAAAATATTTCAACATTGATCATAATAAGAAATGATTAGAACATATTAGAATGATTTCTGAAGTATCATGTGACACTTTGATGAATGATGCTGAAAATTCAGCTTTGCATCACAGGAATAAATAACATTTTAAAATATATTCAAATAAAAAACAGCTATATTTTTATTTTTCTTGTAACCTGACAGCTTTATTCTGTGACACAGGTGTTGAAATATTGCTGCACATCTCCACGGACAATAGAAGTGCTCTTCAACGCCTATGACCGGCTCAAAATCACTGACGCCTGGGTAGAAGCTGTTCCTCCTGAAGTGTTTCAGGTCAGATGATGTCGAGCTTTTGACTTTTTCCACTGTTTTCTTAAATATAATGTATTGAATATTAAAAAGCAAGTACTATTTAATAAAGCAATAACTCAACGGGTTTCACTAATCTCAAAATAATCTTTGTACAATATCAGATCATGTATTCAGTATGTTGTTTTTGGCACAGAAACACCGGGAGTTCTACGAATCCCTGTTCGCACTGAGCCAAACTCCTCGCTGTCTCCAGCACCTGGCCCGCCACAGACTCCGAGCCTCCCTGGAAGGTCGCTTGCACCGGGTGCTCCCTAAACTCGGCCTGCCAACCTCTCTAAAAAATTACATAATGCTGGCATTCAAAGACCATATGCACTGAGAGACCACAAACCTGAGGACACACAAGCACACACACAAGCACGCACACAAGCATCCATCAAGTCATTGAGTTTTGTTTCATTCTTTGTGATTCTGAAGGATAGAAAAACAATTTTTTTGTTTAAAATCGGCATGAAATGGAAGTTGCAAAAGTCTTTTCTACCCTGTTGTGACATGATGAATGTGATTTCACCGTGTGCAACACTGGATCAACATTTCAATCCACCAATCAGATTTGAAGGATAAGTTTACAGTTTATATCAAGTTTAGGCTTACAACCAGGGTCAGGTGCTTTTACATCAGTGTTATATTTCCCTCTGGTTTTAGGGTTAACTTGTGGGTAGGTTAGATTTAGGGTTAGGGTTAGGGTTAGGATTAAATTTCCAGACAGGAATGTTGTTCCAGGATCAACAAAATATGTTAAGAACGTCTTACTTGGTAAAATCACGTGACCATTGTGACGTGTCTTCTTGATTTTGTCCATGGGGAATTGATTGGATGGTTGTGGTTTGCTATTGGTGGATCTCATGTGAGTGACAGGTTGCCCCGCCCTCACGCCAATGAACACATCATCAGAGAAGAGACATCGCTGCAAGAGGGAGAAGTTATTTTGATTAAAGATTACGAGGACACGTGAATTAAAAAAATAAATAAAATAATTATGTTCCATATAGGAAAAACAAGAATTGCCTATTTGGTCTTATGGTGACGTTAAAATGTGTTTTACTAGAACTGATATCTATTTTAAAGCATTAAAAGAAAGAAAAAAAGATGAGAGAGTTTCGTGGAGAACAGAACAGGAGGCAGAAGGCTATATATTCAGTGCAGCACTTTCGCCATTTCCTGAGCTTCCACAGGGGGGCGCCATGGAGCTCTGATGGAATCCGAACTCTTCAAAGTTCTTAAAGCACTGAGAGGAACTCATGCGCGATTTACAGGTTCTGAAAATTATGAAAACCATTCTGTATGCTTTAATGCTTACATTTTCTTGTCAAATAAACTTTAACATTTTTATTTCTATTTATGTAATTCATTTTAGCTGCTTTTCTTATTTTATTTAGTATTAATGCTAAAAAAAATGCAACATTGGGTTTAAAAGTTGAATTTAAAAAATGGTTGGGTTTATCCATATTTGACCCAAACGTGGGTTGAAATAACCCAGCATTTTTAATTAACAAAAATTGATTGACATTTAAAATGTTTCTTTTTAGGAGAGAAAGGTTCTACTATTCTATTCTATTCTATTCTATTCTATTCTATTCTATTCTATTCTATTCTATTCTATTCTATCAACTTAACTATTTTAACATTTATGATTTAATGTGTAATTTGAGGCTTCGCTTACAATATAATACTGTATTATTATGGTATGTCCAGATATGCTTGGATGGCACTTTCTTATATTTGATATCGTTATCCTTGTCAGATTTCATCTTCATTTCTCTATCTTCTCAGAGGAATGATATAGGAATTCTTGCTGTAACATTACAATTCTCTATGTGGATGAAAACTATTGTATACAATATTTTTAAAATGTTAAGTACCACGTCAGTTTTTTTTTACTTGTTGTTATCCGATCTGAAAGATGAGTGACACAAGATCATCCAGCCACATGTGGCTTTTCCTTCAGAGGAGCATTATGGAGATGAGTTGTGTGGAAGTATTATGTGATTATGTTATGGAGAGGCATGCGCTTGAATGATAAACAGCAAGTAAAGGCAGAGCGCAGGATGATTGGGGACAAATGTGAGGGTCTCATGTCTAATGATCCTGTCACCTTGACTCTTAAAAACACTAGAAACAATGCAATGGATATTTGTGTTTATGAATAATAATACTTATTATTATACAACTATTTTCTAATTATTGTAATTATACATTATTAGTAGTAGCAGGAGTATCAGAAAACAGGAGTGGGACACTTTCTGATAATTTAGTGTTGTTACGATGAATGCAATTGTCCCACTTCGCCTGTATTCATAATACATTTCAGCAATTATATTTTCCTCCCTATTATGCTGCATTATTTGGATTTAAAGTTATTAATTGCGCGTCAAAGATAATAAAGCCTTGTTGGTTTGCTCTTTTTTCTTCATGTAGTGAAGAACAAAGGTGCAAAGCAATTGTCTATGAACAGATCTTTGATAAAAGTCTTATATACGATGACCAAGATGAGGAGGGGGGGCTCTGATTGTGTCCCATTCAGGAGCGTGAGAGAGAGAGAGAGGGAGAGGGAGAGAGCGAGGGAGAGAGAGAACGCTGTCTGGTTTCAATAGATCAAAGAGCACTGCTCCTGAATGGAGTCATTTGCAATTATAAGAATAATTAGCATCTGTGGGTCCTCCATCGCTAATCAGAGTCGGAGGTGATGTGTTTATGTCCTCGCGCAATCAGACGGCCAGTTGGAGAGCTCGCGCCCCGCAGGACTCAATAGCGCCTAATCATCATCAGAAGTGAATTGGCATTTAAACGGTAAAATGATCTCCGATTAAATTAATGCTTAGCGGGGAAAGAGAAACCGCTCAGAGGGTGCAATTTTAGACCCCTTTTCTTTGTTTTTTCTTTTATTTTTTTTCTTAACATCTAAATTATATTCTCAACTAAGGAAAGTATTATTCGTTTTTCTCTTAAAGTCTTTTCCTTCTTAATTTGCTGTACATATTGTCAAATTATCTGTATGATTAATCAAGGACCTTTCCTTTGAATATCTGTGGAGATAGGCCTACATATGACACTCTTTTTGTCTGGCTCTATTTAAACACATTACAATGGATTACGTGAATGCACATGATTAATATGTTTTCAATTTATGAACTAGTCTAGGCCTGCGATCATTTTTATAATATTTTTTTATCTAGAGGACGTAACTGTCCGGAGATTATAAAAAAGAAATGTCTCGGCTGAAATTCTTGGATAAAACCACAGACCCCTTTAGACCCTAATGGTTGTGCCATTAGGTTAAATTTGTTAAAAAATATTATAGCTAGCCTAGGCTATAGATATATATTTTTTAAAACTTAAAATAAATAAATAAAAAGGCAGTTGTTCAGGCCAAATGAAGAAACTACTTGTTATTCATGACCAGGCCCAGCATTTTAAGGGAATTTTTGTCAGTAGCCTAGGCTAATTTTCGGTTTAATCTGTTGAGATCGTCTCGCGCAACTCAATTGTCGTTTTGCCGCCCTAAAACTATGGGTGACGTAAGCCATCTAAACAAAACTTTTTTTGTGATATACTTTCGATATATTAATAAAGAATAAAGTGATAAATAATGACAGTTTGGCCTACTTGTGTTCTGTGGAAGTTCCGCTCGGATCCCAACGGAAAGCGCTCGCGCTGCCTGCTGTTGCTATGGTTACCCCTCAGGCGAACAACCGCGATTTCTTTTCGCTAGCATATAGCCTACATTTAGCGAACTTATCTAACTTTTGGTGACTGAAAGTTATTTGAAAACGCTTTTGAAATGTGTTCATTTCACATTTCCACAAAAATGGCTACAGTCTAAAACAAGTTGGGTTGTTTCCACCCATGGGTCAAATATGGACGAACCCAAGCGTTAATTGATTTACATTTTATTTAAAATATATATTTATATTATGGTTTAAATAAAAAAAATGTAAACCCAATGGTTGTGTTTGTCCATAGTTTGATCCAAACATAGGTTGAAACAACCCAGCTTTTTTTTTTTTTAAGAGTTGACATTTTTTCTTAAGGAAATTGCTTAATTTTATAATCTAAAATACATATTTTTTGGCCTATATATTTATAGACCAATATCTTGTAATACTTCCCTATTTTATCAGCATAGTGTTCACACAGATCTCTACATTCAAACGTCATTTCATCAGTAAAATCTCTCTCTTGGGGATAATTGTCGGCCAGATTCACTCTTTCTCCGAACAGAAAAGAAAAGACTCTCTCTCACAAGAGGGCCGAAACATCTGCCTCTCCGCCCTCACGACTCCGATGCCATCGGCCTCTAAAGAATCAACAAAAGAACCGTTGTTATATATCTTCCCTTGAATACAAAGTAATTACTTATCATCAATCAAAATTAATAATAGTTGATTGGGTTGGTGTGGTCAACGCAGTCCCCTCACATTCGCTTTCCATGAGGAGGGGACTTGACCCACTGGGAAACTACACCCCCCCTCTCTAGGCGGCCTAAAAAGTCAGGGACTGAATAAGGAAATGAAGCGTAATTTGAGGAAGATGGATGAGTCTCCAGGGCAACACCCCCTTCTATCCTCTTGTATTGATGATAACCGAGAGAAAGAGAGAGGGAGAGAGAGAGAGAGAGAGAGAGAGAGAGAGAGGGTGCGAGAGCGCGCGCGCGAGAGAGAGTGTGTGTGTGTGTGTGTGTGTTTATGTCTCAGTATGTGACAAATAGAGGCTGAGACACTGAGAGCTCCAGACAAAAAAACGCATCAGGTCCCAGTCAGTTGGACGGCGAGGACCCTACAGCACCATCAGGATAACCGTGGACCACATTTGGGTGATTTGTCTCAGAAGGCCAGTACACGGGATTTATACGACCAGACCGCGCTCAGTTCACCATGCAGAGACCGAGCGGTACGGGCACGGCGTTTTCCATTGATTCTTTGATTGGCACTCCACAGCCCCGGCCGGGCCACCTGCTCTACACGGGCTACCCGATGTTTATGCCGTACCGACCGCTTATGATTCCACAAGCCCTGTCTCATTCGTCATTACCGTCGGGTATCCCTCCCTTGGCACCGTTGGCATCGTTCGCGGGGCGTCTCACCAACACTTTTTGCGCAGGTTTGGGTCAGGGGATGCCCTCCATGGTGGCGCTCACCACCACCCTGCCCAGTTTCTCGGACCCTCCAGATAGTTTCTATCCCCCGCAGGAGATGCCGGGACCGCGGTTAGGCGCGGACGGGACGGGGATGAACCGGCAGGAGAGCCCGCATGACGAGCTCAAGGGCTCCGAACTCCTCAATTTCACGGAAACTTTTCAGGCGGTTGCAGGTGAGCACCGGAGACAAACTCTCACTGACAGCTGGATTCAAAACTTCTAACCGCCTTTATTCAAGATAAAAGTTCTGATTAGAACCAAAAGGGTTCTACAGTCTGGTGCCAAAAGTTCTAAAACAAACTTGTATCCTCTAGCATAGTTCTTTAGAAAATACTGGTGAGTTTTATAACAACACATAAACCAATATGCTAAATAAAATAACTTTTTTTAACCTCCAAAAGATGCTCTATATAAGATGAGATGCTCTTTTGGTAAAAAACGGTTAAAATTAACTTTTTTTTTTCCGAATAGCGTGGAACTTCATTAAAAACTTTTTTAGTGTCATCAACACACAATTAAACCTGGCTGTACATTCAAACAGTCAGAAATGTCATGAAACGTCATGTGCTTTCATGTATTTTTTAATGCTATGAATAAGCTAATAATTATTTAAAAAAATGGTAGCTTTTGAATCAAAATTCACCTATGTAAAACTGTCGTCTTTGTGGCTGGATAAACAGAGTGCATTTTAGACATTTATCATATGTTCTTATGGACTTTATAAAATTATTGAAATAGATAGCAACACATTTTAGAACATTTTAAAACTTCCATTGTCGTTTGATTTTCGAGTTTCGAAACAATTATAATTATAGGCTAGGCTATGTTTTGTGATATTTCTAAATAGTTCGCAGACTGAATCACAAAGCAAACGATACGAACAAAAAGTTTCAGCACACTGTTTATTTTACTTCATCATCATTATGTCATAAAAATATTTTTTCCCCATACAAATTGTTCCAATACTTGCATTTCTACTCGAGCTTTTGAGTTTATACACCATTTTCTTAAACATGAAAAAGTGTAACGAATTTACAGATTAAATTTGCTTTTAAAGTTGTAAGGCATAAACTAAAGTCATTGGTTCGAATATAGACAGGCCTTGAAGGAATTGTATTATTGTTGGAATTTATTTCAGGATATTTATGAAATAATGTCAGTGGCCTACAATTAAAGTTTTAAATTGAGCATGTTACACCATAAAGCAAATGATTAACAATTATTCTAATGTTTTAGAACAATTCAATATTTTCCTCATGTTAGAGAATTCATTTCTACACTCTTAAAAATAAAGGTTCTACACATGGGATATCGCAGTCATGCCAGAACCATTTTTGGTTCCCCAAAGAACCTTTCAGCGAACAGATCTTAAAAGAGACCTTTTAAAAAAATTATTTTAATAACCAAAAGAACCTTTTGTGGAACGCAAACGTTCCATGGATGTTAAAGGTTCTTTATGGAACCATCAATGCCAAAAAAAACCCATTTATTTTATACTCGATTTTCTTGATCAGTAATTAATTCGAGGTTGTCAAAAATGACTTTTCACTACACTTCGTCACCACCTGTAATGCATTCATTAGTTTCAATTGGGTTTAAATGTGTTAACCTATAGGCTACATAAACACTACATTTGTCCCTTGACCAGAATATTAATGCTCAATATTGTCCTTCTCTTCAGGCGAAACCAAACTGTACAGTTCCGACGACGAGAAGCTGGACCTGAAGTCCGCGGAGGCCGCGTGCAGTGACCGGGAGGACAGCTCGGCCGACAGCGAGAACGAGAGCTTCTCCGACGGGAACACCTGCGCTTCAGCGGCCCAGAAAAGCAAACTGAAAGGCGGCTCACAGGACGCGTTACCGCCGGGCGGCTCTGCGGGAAAGAGCCGGAGGAGACGGACTGCTTTCACTAGCGAACAGCTCCTGGAACTCGAGAAGGAGTTTCACTGTAAGAAGTATCTGTCCCTCACCGAGCGCTCTCAGATCGCGCACGCGCTCAAACTCAGCGAGGTTCAGGTCAAAATCTGGTTCCAGAACCGCAGGGCCAAATGGAAACGGATCAAAGCCGGGAACGTCAACAACAGATCCGGGGAGCCCGTCCGGAACCCCAAAATCGTGGTGCCCATCCCCGTGCACGTCAACAGGTTCGCGGTTCGGAGTCAGCACCAACAGATCGAGCCGGGCAGCAGGCCATGAACTCCTCAATCAGTGACCCTGAACTCCTCAAACGAACATTTACATGAGCCACAGTCCCACAGGTCAGGGGTCACAGATGCATGAAGCACACCTACAAGGAGACTTTTCAGTATCTAGAAGGATATCCAGTGGCGTTTAGGTAACACTCGAGGCCTATACAATGCTTAACGGATCATCGGTTTATACATACAATTCTGAATTGCCTATATATGACTTAAAGTTTATAATATTTGAATGTATATTGACACATGACCTGTTAAGCATTATATTATACATATTTGAAAGTTATTAAGGTGTTACCGACTTCTCAACGTTGACATTGTTCATTTCCTTCTCTCCCCTAAAATTTCTTTATTTTTAATTTATTATTTTGTACATTTGTAAATATTAAATGTGTCCGTGCGACACACATGTGCACTATACGAGACTGTAAAGAGACGTTTTTTAAAAAATAAGTATTTATAAGTTGCTGTCTAGTGAATTTTTGCATGTGTTGCCATTTGTTGTCTGATTTCCCCGTATGATTTTAACGGGCCGTTTCATTTTTTTTTGCATGTGCTCTTAAAAGCATTTCTGTCCTAGAGGCGGAATATCCCCCAGTTCTTTGTGGAAAAAAAAAACGGTTATGGAAATAAATAAGCCCAAGAACACAATGGCAGAGTGATACATTCACATCGACGTCACAATAAATATGGTGCAACATGGTTGCATACAATTGGGAGAAAATGTATTAATTGTGTGCATGTTTGTTCTTCTTAAATACAGTTTCAGTGTGTGTTATGTGCAAACGAATTAATTAATTATTGATCAACTCACTGATAGATATTGTTTTATACCAAACATTAGCCTAAAGCACAAGGTGACTACTGGCAGTTATTAATTGACAACTATTTAATAATTACATTTTTTTTGATTTATTTATTTACTCATCCACAAAAGTACATTTAGCATGCAATTATAAAGTGTAATTAACTATACAAAACAATATGGCTTGATTTACTAAATAGATGATGATAGCAACAATGATAATTAAATATATATAATTATATATAGGCTATATATATATATATATATATATATATATATATATATATGTTGAATCTTTTCAATTTTAAGATAGGCTATTACAAATTACAGGAAATGTTAATCTTGCGATATTTATTGTTTTATTGCACAGATCACTAACTAAAATCTCCATTTTCCTTTGAAACAGTTGTAAAGGTGTCTTTGCTCATCTAAACTCCAGCAGATTTACGTTATTTGATGCAGTTTGAGCAGGTAATAGAGCTCATCTGTCATCAGTGCATGTCAAGAGACCATGGGGTAAAATGATTATCCTTAACATGAACATGGATTTTCTTCTTCTTCTGAAGTAGGAATCATTGTGAAGCTTCAGCATCTTCTCTTCCCTTCAAACCAGCATTATTGTTCTGAACCATTTCTGTGACGTTCTGAAAACAAACCAAACATGCAATATCCAGAGATCTAAGTTCTCATTTAACATGCAATTATGCCAATATTACATGACTTTGACCTAATTTAGCCTTTGCACAGATGCATTTGATTTAGTGAAAAACATGTTATTTATCCAAATCCGACTATACGGTCACATGAGGAAAATACATAATATGAAAGATTCAGATAAAATATTTTCATAAATGTATTCAATGCATCTGATGTACTTATAGCTTACTTGTTCCATAACCGACCTAAAAGTCTCCGCATTTCCTTCTTCCCTGAAAAGTACGTCCTACTTGTATAATCAGGAGGGAATGTGAGAGATAATGGAAGTGAAAGCACACGTGTAATCGAGAAGGACCGACACTGACCCAAAGCAGCAGACAACAATCGTTTGACTCCATGATGACCAGCGCAGATCATCTAGAGAGAGAGTGTGTGTGTGTGTGTGTGTGTGTGAGAGAGAGAGAGGGTTTTTTGTTAATGAGCACGGGACTCATTTGTCTCTCTTTGGGAGGCCGTGCTGTCTCAGATGAGAGTGATGGAGCTCTATTACACTGGTCATATCCAACACACTGTAATGAACTTCAACATCAATCATTACAGGAGAGAGCGAAAGACCACGGTGGGTCTCTCTCTCTCGCTCTCGTTCAAGGGTTGAGTCTCATGCAGTCGCTACAGTCACGCTCATCATCATGCAGTGATGCTGGAAAACTGCTTTGAATGAAGGTAAACTATTCACATTTATGGTATGCATATGCCAGATGCTTTTATCCAACTGACACTGTATTCAAGAAGACACATGTTTAATCAGTTCATGCATTCCCTGGGAATCGAACCCATGACCTTGGTGTTGCTAGCCATGCTTCTGTTTAAGCTACAGCAATGTAAAATATATTGATATGTTTATGAACATTCATACATTTAATTTATAGTTATTGACTTTTTCAAGATAGTTCAGTGTCATTTAATTCATATAAGACGCTCAAATATGTTCTTACTAATACGTAACCAGAAACATGGGCAAGGAATTTAGTGGTAATGAAGGCTGTTCACTGTAAAAAAAGAAAAGATTAGTTGACTCAACTTAACTAAGTCAAGTCATCTTGTTGCTTTGACTGAGTTAATTTGAGTCAACTTATAGTGTCAAGTTGATGACTTGACTTAGTTAAGTTGAGTCAACTAATCTTTTTTTACAGTGTTGGTCTTGACCCTGATTAATCTGCCTTTTACTAATGAAAATGTGCAAATGGAGACAAAAATGTATTAGTGCGGCTGAAGCAGAATGTTCTTGATATTAAAGTGAATGGTCTTTACAAATGCTGCTTTTAACTTTTTAAAAGATATGGGTAACTTAACCCAGATGTGGGGAAAAAAGTTGGCTTTAGTCAAGTCTCATATCACCAGAAGAAAGAATTTTTTTTTTAAAACCAGCAGGGAAGACTGGTTATAACCAGAAAACCAGTTTAGGCTGGTTTAAGAGATGATTTCTCAGAAATCTATGGTTTATAGGCCATACACAAACTGGAAAGTCTTAGGAATGATACATCTGAGTCTAAATGACTGTTTGTGCATAGTCACACCTGCACACCGGAATGATTGACACAGTGGTAACCATAGCAACAGGTTGTTGTCTCATGGCTGCAATAAACCTTATGGCCAAAAAAATATTAGCAACCAATATATTACAGTCCAGAAATTGTTCTTTTTTTCAGGCATCTTGTTTTGTTTATGCTGATAGCATCAAGAACTGAAAACTGTATTCTGCTGCTATACAGAATGGGATGCATTTGTCAGGTGCTTTTATCTTACACCGCATTGTATTTTTAAATCAGATCATGCATTCCCTGGGAAACCTATGATTGGGCATTGTTTTATGCTCTGCTGTTTGAGCTACAGGGATTAGGCGCAACCATATTCACCTGTATAGTGAACGTAACCGAAAGCTGCTTTCATGGCTATACGGCAACAGGATGCCAAGTGTAACGTACCATGATGTATGACACACCAGCAATGTTTTCTCTCATAAGTGCTAATAGGGAGGACGATAGCAACGCGGAGATGTGAAGACACTGACCTCCTGAAAGAATCCAGCATAACCTGTTGCAAAACTCATGCACTGTAAAAGAAAAAGTTGCTGCCTTCAATTTTTCAGTACCATCAACTTGGATGTTTAAGTCATTTCAACTTAAATTACATTAAACCAAAAAAATCTTATTTTGATGAATTGAAGAAATGTAAAAACATGTTTTCATAACTTATTGATCATATAGATTTTTTTTAGTGTGTCCACATTAAGACCTTATTTTTATTATTATTTTTTTAAACAAGCTCACTTAAAGTCTATCTAGTCCTATTGTGTATCCGTGGCTTGTCGAACAAGAAATAATGTAAGGAAGGACTTGATTTTGTTCATGTGGAATTGATTGTGGTTTGCTATTGGTCGATCTCATGTGAGTGACAGGTTGCCCCGCCCTCACGTCAGTAAACGTCATCAAAGAGAAGACGCTGAGAAAGCAAGGGGAAGTTATTTTGATTAACGAGGCACATGAATAATAATAAAAAAAATGATGTGCACTGATAAATCATTTATATAATAAATACTGAAAAAACACACAAAGAAACAAACAAACAAGATTTGTCAATTTTGATTTCATGGTGACTTTAAAGTGCAAAACACAAATTCCCCAAAACAATCCCATAAATTATGCGCACAGAAAACAATCTCATAAACTAATGAGGAATCTCTGAACTTTCCTGACTTGTATTGTCAGCATGTCGCAGTGACATGAGTGTGTAAGTTAATTGCTTCAGCCTCCAGTAACCGCTAGTGGTAAATGCCTATGAGCTGTTGCATTTACATATCCCCTCATTTAGACACTCTGCTAATTAGCATTCTCATTATGCCAATTATACTAGCTTTAATTATTATAGCATCACTACCAAAAAATATATGAATCACAAACCAAATAGCCTACAGAGATATTCCACAAGGTGCTGTTCCGAGGATGCGGTGATGGGAATACCAGCACAGCTTGTCAAGAGCGGAACACTCTCATTATGACAATCAGATTAATAGTTTAATTGATATCCGAGCATTTGTTTCATTAACGGATCGTTAGGAAGCGCAAGGTACCGGCTATTCCCGGTCCTCGGCGTGCCGTTCTCCGGAAGCGCGTCTTCAAGAGGAGGGACGGGGAGCGCGAGGCCTGAATCCTGGGGAGTGTCTGTGGACGCCCACGCCGCTGATGTATGGGCAGATGCATCAAATCACACAGGATAAACAAGCGATGAATTTCATCAGTGCCATCATAGCCTTAATTTGGCTGCCTAATGAGTCAGAGCTAGTGGCGGAGATAAAAGTTGTCAGAGGCGCGGCTCTAATGAATTTCTTGCCACTTGTAATCAAGGTTGGCTGTCTGAGGGTCCATGATTAATGGAACCCTGGAGGATTCCCTCGGCCTTCAGCTCTCATTACAGCTAATGCATTCTCAGGCAAATTAACACACTGAGAGCGCGCGCGCGAGGCGCGAGAGAGAGAGAGACACGGAGAATCCAAACAAGGACGGGAAAGAAAGAAAGAACAAGTGATAAGCGCAAAGACTGAGAGAATGCAAGGACAGAAAACATAAAATGACAATTAAACAGCCTATGAAACTGAAATTGACTTTTTCCTGTCTTTTAGTCCATGCCTGTTAGCGTTGAGCTAAGCATCTATATGCTAATATGTAAACACAATTAGCCTTCATCACAAATACATGTAAAATTTACAGTCTTGCTCTTCTAGGAAAAATACTGATGGCATCATTGAACATCCGGGTTTTTAATTTAAGGGGTTTTAATGGGTTTGGGCAAATGCCTGAAGTAAAGTCTGTGTTTAAGGCAAGATATTTTCAGCATAGAAACATAATTAATGACGTTGTAGGCCATCCCGGAAGTTAGCATCACATTGGTTCCCTGGACAAAACCAAAAAGGATCTTTTGGATTAGTATTTCAGAAAATAGAGGCTTTAGCGGATTCTTACACGTTTTATTCATCATGAGAATCTTCACAAATGCAATGTTTAAAGCGTAAATACAATCAGCAAAAGTCAAAAGTTAAACAAACAAACTACACCACAGTCACATGACTTCAATGTCACCATCACTAAGCTTCCACAAGTCTTTCAGTCTTTGTCTAAAAACATTTCCCCTGAAAGTTTGAGTTATAATAGTTTGCAAAAGCATGATTATAAACACAACAAGGCTGTGGAAGCAAACCAGTGACTAGAAGAGTTTACCTGTTCGGCTAATGACGTTTAATATCCCTGACAGCCTCTAGAGTCCCATTAGCCACTTGTTAGCAACTGCCTTTTACAAGACAAGTAAAAGCTATTTAAAAAAACACACACAAGAGGGTATTAATGATGTCTATGATTTCATATCATACATGAAAATATCTAGAGTTTGTGTTCACCACAGACCTTATTAAAAGCATTTAACCAAAAACTCGACCCGGACGATGGATCCAGAAGTGCTAATGCTAATGCGTTTCCAGGTTTTGGCCTACAAAAATACGTCATCCCTGCACCACTCTTTACCCCCTTGTGATTTTATTGTAATCTTTTACATGTCTTGAAAAAGACAGTGGCTAAATGGGACTCTTTTGTGTTTACACTCACACTCTTGCAGAATATTCTAACTTAAACGTTCCAACTTGTAGCTTTTATATAAAGATTGAAAGCTTAGTGGTGTGGACGTAGTGTAATTTGTGTAAAGCTTTAACTTTGGCTTTTTACTTATGCAGACTGTATATTTAGGCCTCCAAATTCGTTTGTTGGCCACAACGCTCGTTTTCTGTGATAATCCAAAACAAATGGAAAAAACCTATTGGCTTTTGTCAAAGGAACGATGGAGATGCAAACTTCCAGGTTGGCCTACAAAAATACGTCATCGCTGGAGCACTCTTTACAAGTTCAAGATGATTTTAACTTTCATTTGTCAATTGTAAGTTTGAATCTTGTCTGTGTTATATTTGAATGAGTTTCCTTTGTTTGCAGTCTTTTAGCCATGATGAAGGCTGTGTGCTGAAACGCTTAGGCAAAAAAAGTATATATTTTTGCCAAAGTATAATTTTTCCTCAGTTCCACTTTCTGATCATCTAATTTCTCTACAAGTGTTGCTGACATTGCCTTATAAATACCTTTGTTCTCATCCACACACCTTGTTGATTTTGTGAAGAATAACCATACAAAACCCAAGTTAAAGATTGTCATCAATATTTTTGAGCAGGTTTCCTGGAAGATTAACTGTGCACATATTTTGTCGTCATGTACTCCTACATTCGGACAAAATATAAACACAATATGTACAAAACATGCTAGTTAAAAACAAATTTGGTCAGCTTTTAGGACTATACACACTAGCATATCGATGACTGCAAAGCTAATTTAGACTAGAATTGACAGAACTTCAGTTAGATTTTATAGTGTCAAATGTTTTAAAACAAAACATGGCTAGAAAAATATCACTATAAAAATTAGCATTTTCTTTATTCCCACAATTTTTTCAGGAAAATAACAATTTAAAAAATATATATTTTCAGGTTGAGAAAACACATTGAGAAAAGTTCTGAAGGGACATTGAAAATCCTGCAAGAAACAACCCACAAATATAACCCATATTATTTGACAAATTCTCAAGCATACTTTTTCATAATCATATATGACGAATGAATGACAAACTTTTTCAGCACTCATGGTATAAATCATTTTATTGGAGTGTTTATTATGTCAATATCCAGCCAAGCATCCAATCAGACAACAGCTAACTCTCATGAAAGCGCTCCGTCATGTTCAGAAGGAGCGATTAAAAACAATGGCAAATTAAAAGAACCAACAAAAAGTTATCAAACAGCTCAATAAAAGCAACAACAAAAAGAATTATTTACATCTTGCTTTTATAAATATGTCAAATGTACATATAATACACAAAGTACCTTAATGGCCAGACAATGTGCACACATTGAGACCCAAAAAACAGGTACCAAAAACAACTTAAAAACAACGGTGCCTCTCTGGTACTGGGATACTTATTGAGCTTTACAGGCGCATCCCAGCGGTCAATAATCCGGCAGTCGCAAGGATGAATTATAATTTTCAACTGCCATACTCCCAAAAGCTCATCCAAGTAACCTCACGCCATACACAGGAGCCCAAACTCAACGTGTATTTCAAAAAAATGTTCATAACGTTGATCTATGTTCACTTTATGAAGGTCAAAAGGGTCACATGGGCAGATCACCAAAAGGAAACTTTACATGCATGTTGCTCCAAATGACCTTCCAGAATTAAAAACAGGTTTAAAATACAATGAGCCGCGGAACTTAAAAGCTGTTGTATTTTAAATCAATGGCATTTCTCCTAAAGCTTGGTTAGATGTGAGGGTTGCATGTACAAATCGGACTAAAATATGAAAGAAAACGTACCTGCTAGAAGGCCAAACTATAGAAGCTGGTTTCTGCCACAGAATAAATATTGCAGAATCGCAATTCTGTCTTTTTCCACCCCTCAGAATTGTATATTCCCTCAGATACAGACTCGCAATAGTGGGAAAAAGCGTCAGAAAAATAACTTTTTTTCTCAGAATCTCACTTTATACCTCGCAATTCAGACTTTTTTTCCTTCAGAATTATGAGATCTAAATGTGCAAAAACTTTTTTTTCTATTCTTTATTTTGTGGCGGAAACAAGCTTCCATATAAAAAACCCCCCCAAAAAAACATCATGTAAACTTAAATACTGTCTGGTAAAAACTCATTTTAAAGAGGTTCAACATCTCCCTCTCGCTTTACCACTTTCCCTTTAACTGACATGTGCCAAACATTAATCAGGGTCTAATCATGATTTTATATTTCAAGTAAGGAGTGTTTTGTAAAAGTTCACACCGTACACACGAGGGTTAAGGCTGATAGGTTTCGGATGGGTCATCCCATCCGTAAACTGCCCACACGACACACAGCTAGCTGCAAGAGGGAGAAGGAAAAGCTATTGTATACACACAAATGTACATAATCCACATCCCGTTCATCCCATTCGATTAGAAACACACGTCTGGATACAAAAACATCCACACTGTCACAAGTGTGGAGGTCATCGGACTCGTAAAACGAACACACACTTCACGGCGAGAGCGTCTTACTTCGTGATCTAGCGTGTAGGTACCGTCCGCTGCAGGAGTGCTTCATGATTCAGACAAGGCATCCGTAATAACACAGTATTTGTCATGTAGTCAAGCCTTCACGGTGTTTCTTACCAAGACAATCACGTAAAGGCTAAATGTAAAATAGGAGCGAGTATGATGACTTGGGTTTGGTGATCTCGTACTGATGCTACACATGGTAATGCGTTACCCAGCAGCCCGTAGTGTTTCGTTCAAGGGCACGATGGTGGAACAACTATTAAACGTGTGAAGTTTGAGTGAAACACAGGATCAAATACGCATTTAAATGTTTATCATAAATCTGAAAAATCTCACGATTAAGTTGACTTTAATGAAGCGTTTATGAGTGTTTGTGTGAAACTCACAAGAACATATCCAGGTCACCCCAAAATCCTAAAATATCTTTTGCATAAAGAAAATTAAAGAAAGTTTTTGCATTGTGATTTTTTTTCTCACACAAACCACCCCTCAAAAAAAAAAAGTGTGTCTAATTCTTCTCCAATTTTTGTCTGTATATTTCTCTAATACAGTATTTTGTACTATATTAAAATAAAAATAAAAATATTTTGTCCTTATCTAAACCTTAAAATTAAAGCAAAATTAGCAAAAAATTGCTAAAAAATTGCAAAACTATTTTCTTTTGACTTTGAGGTGAAATAGACGTTCTTGACAGGTTTCGTCAGAATCGCGGATTTAAAGAGATAGTCCATCCCAAAATGAAATGCTGTCATCCTTTCCTCACCCTCATGTTGTTCCAAACCTGTATAACTTTCTATGTTTCTGTTGAACCAGTTTTGGTTCCCATTGACTTCCATTATACAGACAAAAAATACAATGGAATTCAATGGGAACTGAAACTGTTCGGTTATCAACATTCTTCAAAATATTGTCTTGTTTTTCTGCAGAAAAAAGAAATGTCATGCTGGTTTGGAGTGACTTGAGGGAGAGTGCATTTTTGGGTGAACTATCCCCATAACAGCATAATTGAACTTTCTGAAAAAGCATTATGATCCATAATTGATTATTTCTAACCTGACGCACCTTAAAAATAAAAACTTGATTTTGTTTAGAACCTGTTGCCCCTCATTTCATTTTTTGGTCTATGCTCAGACAAGCGAGGACCCCTAAAAACATCATTTTCTTCAGCTTAAAAATAACACGCATTGATAACGTTAACACTGCTAATTCTCGCCGCTCGCTAGCATTGGTCACAGGAAGTTGTCATAGGGTGATGACTTTACATGACACGCATGGCACTACGCACAGTTTCCTAATAATGACGAACTGCTGAGGGAAATGATGCCATTTAACGAGAGCAGCATCTAGGGAACATCGACGCGATTACATAATGCTAACACTACGGTTGAGCTCGCACTGAGCGTTGTTGTTGATGTTGGGGTTGTGTCGTGTGGCCGTGGGTGTCGACAGGCCACCGCTTTCATTGGGGCAACCGTGTTGGATGAGGATATCTGCGCACTCCTGACTTCCCGCTCGCTGGGCGTAGGACAGCGGCGTCTGACCACGGGAGTCGCGACTCTTCACATCCACACCGTACTGAGAAACAGGGACACATATTTAAAGTGAATGACGGAGGGAGATTTCATGAAGGAAAGCAACACGGGGTGTCTCGAGCGCCCTTACCCAGATGAGCAGCTGCGTGATGACCACATTAGCCATGGCGCAGGACAGGTGCAGCGCGGTACGTCCATCTCCGTCCCCGTACGTCTCGTTGACCTCTTCTTTGGTGCCGTGGGCCAGCAGGAGATCCACCAGCCTCAGGTCGTCCTCCACCACCGCCCGCAGGAGCTGCTGTCCCAGCGGCACGTCTGACTGAGGAAGAGCCACCAGGAACAACTTCTGCTCGTACTTCGCCCGGATCCAGCGCTCCTTCTCTTCCCTGAGGATGAGGATGCACACAGGGATCAGCTTTACTCTTGTAAACACACGGTTGTATTTTTGCAGTTGTCATTCTAACACCATACTAATGTAGTAAAGTAAATCAAAACTTTGAATCAACAAAATCAACACGCAAAATTCACATTTTATACATTTATTTATTAAAAAACTATGGAAAACATGTATTTTTAACAAGATTTTATTGTGTGTGTGTATTAATATATACACACATACAATAAAATCTTGTTAAAAAGGCATGTTTTCCAGTTAAACTTTTTAAAAATAAATTAAACCTACAGAATATTTAATTATTTTCATATATATATATATATATATATATATATATAGAAATTTATATTTTTGCACTAAAGTACTATTTATATATTCATTCATTCATATCATAAAGCTGCAAATTTTAAGCTACATATATTATTATTTTTTTGCATTAAATAATTTTAATGTTTTACCTATATAAATATATTATTTAATGCAATATATTTAACAATATAATATATTTTATAAATCCCTTCCATTACAATCTTTGGTTAAAAAGTTTATTTTTTATTTTTTACATGTTTTATCTTGACAGGGTTGCCAGGTTTGTGTATCAAAACCAGGTTTCTATTTAAAACCTGCCCAATCACTGCCAAATTTAGCCCAGTCGTGTTACGGGAGGGGGGGTTCCCTGGTAAAGCCACGTTTGGGGGAGGGGGGGATGGGTGAATAGTGGACTAATGGACAAAAAAAACCCCACGGCACATCAGTGCAAATGTAGCCCAATTCCACGGGAAAACCAGGGACTTGGCAACACTGGACCTTGATGCATTAGATAAACTTTGTGACTTATGAATAAGTGATAATCCCAGCAGAGTCTGTATTTCTGACATAATCCTATCTGTAACTTTGAGGAAGTCCAGAGTAATTCAGCTATGATTATGATAGAGGTCACAAGGGAAGAAGGTTAAATGTACAAATCACACCGCACACACACACATCCGCAGCGTTAACTTCCTTTAAACTGTTTTTTCCCCCCATCAGAATCCAGAGGGTTAAAATCTGTCTGGCTATCGAAAGGTTACACATTGTGAACAGCATGTCTATCGTGGACAATACAGGAGTGTGTGTGTGTGTGGAGGGGAAGCCGTGTTTTTTATCGCCGCTGTCAGTGTTGTCAGTCCTGCCCGGTGAATCCCCACAAAGGAGGCCCTCTCAACACTGGCCCCTCAACCCTCTAGGGGTCCGCCGGCAGCCCGCCAGATCGAAGGCCCAAAGAAAAGGGCTGAAAGAGACACACTTGGACGAGAGAATGGAGTCCAACTCTTCACTGCACACCAGACTTCTATCTATCCCTCTCTATCACCCGGCCGCCCCCTCTCCTCTCTTCTGCTGGCATTCATGGCGATGGTGAGGGGTACGCCGCAAAATTAAAATCGATACGAGTGTATCTGGGCATGCTCAGTGCCGGTTTGACCCGCTGACCCCGTGAGGCGGGTGATAAGGGGAGCAGAAAGGAGCTGTTGTTCGCCTGGCTGGGGTGAGTGACAGACAGAAGAGACAGAAAGAGAGAGAGCCGATAGAGGTAAAGAGAGTCTTGAGGGATGTCGGGCGACGGCTTTCCCTCGGGACGCGACTCCACAAAGACACCGGCACCGTAACGGCAGTGCTAATGTTTACAGTAACACCAACAAGATGAGAGAGAGGAATGACAATGACATTACAGTACAGATGAGAGTGATATATATATATATACTTACCCATCAAATAAATATTCGCAAGACTATTCACTGTAGAAGTGTTCATTTCGTTAACGAAATCGATGACGAAAAAGTTAATTGACAACCTTTTTTTCGAGATAATAACGAGACGACACCAATATCATTTAACGATAATTGTAACTATATCAACATGGAATATCGCTGACGAAAAAAGACGAGACAAGAGGATACAAAATAATACTGGCTTTAATGTTTGCGGTTACCAGATGTCAAGATTTTAATTCCCCCAATTAGAGATTTTCTGTTAAAAGGATTAATTTTCTGCCCGGTGTTTTACTTTAAGGGGTCATGAACTATTTAAAAAATTTTCTATATTGTCGTCTGAGGTCAACTTATGATGTTCGCTTGGTTTTTACATTCAAAAACATCAAAATTAATAAGTAATATGCTATTTTCTACCCTGGTTTTGAGGCTTGCTCCTGAAACGCTGTTTTTATGGGCGTGCCGCATTGAAGACTAGTAATCGGCCACTGCTATGATTGGATAACAGTTTTGCATATTATAATGAGTTTCATGTAACGCGCGAGTCGGTGGGCGGGGCTAAACAGGCGATCTTCTTCTGCGGAGGCGGGGTTTGATGCCCTGTGACGTCATAGATCCCCACAGTCGCTCGCTGGGCCTGGTGTCAATAACAGCTTTTATTGGACTAACAAGGAAGTTTTCAGTTCTGAAACTTACAGGATATTCTTATAGTATGATGACCTCTTATATGTCAAAAGCTCAAGGAAAATTTAATTTCTCAGTTCATCACCCCTTTAATATTTGCAACTGGCAACCATGTGCACTCGCTCGCTCTACTCTGCGGAAGTGCTGGGACGATCTGAAAACAGAAAACACAGACAAACAAGTAATCTGGAGTTCAGCGATTTCCATTTGAGGTGTTTTTTCACGAGCCGCTGTTTATTACAACTAAACATGAGATCAACCTTCTCAGTTACGAACTAATAAATCCAAATATAGATCTGGCTTATATTTTCCATTGTGAAGGCTTAATAAATGAACTTCCGCAACCTGAGTGACAATAATGAATTTCACCTTTTCGAGCACAAGTTAAATCTGGCAGTTAAACAGTGTGTGTGTATCAGTGATTGTTGGTACAATGGGAGTGTAAAGAAACCCTTCATTATCCTGAGGACCAGCGCTAACAACAGACCCTAACCCTAACTCGTACGTCACAACTCTCACGAGCATTTCAACAGCAAAATGCAAAGGAAATATGAAGGACCGAGCTCGATGTCTGACACCCCGGCATCCTGGCAACAAACTCCACTCATATATTCAACAGAAAATACACAAATCCAAAATGTTTCAGCAAATCATGTCCATGGTCTTTAATCAGTGTCTTATGGAGGTATAATGCACCACATCGAGGCGTCATTAAAAAATGAATAAGAAAATAAGCAACCAAACAAACCTGACCTAAAATACTAAAAGGAAACACTTATTGTCTAATTAAATGACTCAAGTCAGCAGTTACATCTCAGCGTTTACATGCATTACAGAAGTGCACTCTTACGCTGAACAGCACTGGCTTTATGAAGCAGAACAAATGTTGTGGCATCTCCAAACTGATAATCAGTTATCCCGCGCCATCGTTATATTCCCCCGAAGACAATCGTGTGTGTTCCAGCAAGTGTTGTTTAAGTCACTTTGGCAACAATGGCATGAGCTAATTAAGAAAAGCACATCTTTAATGCCGTTTCCCTGAAAATCCTGACAGGTCTTTGTGAACAAGGCAGAGAGCAATTGAATGGACTCTGGGCACAGTGAATCGTTCTTCAGAGAGAGAAACCGTGTGTGTGTGTGTGTGTGTATAATTAGCCTCCCTCCCCTCCTCCTTCAGCAGTCAATCTTTCAAAGCTTGTTTTTCTTCTGAGGAGACCCACCCTGTTGTTCTCTCTTCATCTGAATTCTTTACAGGAAACCCAGCGCGCCATCACAGGGGTTTAAGAGGGTGGGCGACTCTTAAACTCGAGGAGGAGAGAGGTTTGGGGAAGGAGGAGGGCGAGTTTACCCGGGTTTAACGAGGGAGAATCACTTTTGACAAGTTGAAGGACAGATTCATTTACAGGGTCACCAACAAACCTCAATGCAATGACATTTAAAGGAATAGTTCACCCATAAATGAGCAATTACTCATAATCGTGTTTTTACAAACCTGTGTGACTTTCGTTTCTCAAGAGGAAAACAGAAAGAGATATTTTGATGAAGGTTCACGCTGATATTTTCCACACAATAGAGGCTTATGGTGACCTGTCAAACTCACCAAATTATTAAAAAAGGAATCATATAAGTTATCCATACTATTTGTGCTTAATAAGTAAATGTATGCCATATGATTTATTAAATATTAAGACGCATCAAGCCAGGTTTGATGTCAATGACGATAGTTTTGATCAAATCTTGGACAAACTGTCTCAGCACGTCTCAATATATCTGTTATTTTCAGCTAACTTTAATTTAGGTCTGTGACACAAACATGTCATATGACTTAATATGAAATAAATGATGACATAATAAATATAATAATAAAATAAAATAAAAATAAGGAACTTTTTTCTCTTTTTTTTTTTGTAGCTTGATGAACATCCACATTAATGTTGACTGCAAAATAACATATAATAGAAAATAAGCTACTTTTTGTTGTTTTTGGAGCTTTATGGTATCTGTCCACATTCAAAATAAAATAAAAAATAAAATAAGTTACTTTTTTCCCCGCATTTTTGGAACTTGATATCCATTCACATTCACTCTGAGTGAAAAAAAAAGAGAAGATAAGGTTTTTGTTGTTTTTGCAGCTTTATGGTATCTGTCCACATTCAAAATAAAATAAGATAAATTGTTATTTTAGTTATATGGTTATATTTTAGGAACTCAATGACATCCACATTCCCTTTCATTGTGTACAAAATAAGTGAGAACATTCTTTATGTCCATGAATAAAAACAAACAAAAAACATACAGGTTTGGAAAGACTTTAGAGTGATTAAATAGACAATTTTCATTCATGGGTGAACTATTGCTTTGCTATGTGCTTGTCAGATTAATGGAAGTTTCTGTTTGTGAGACGACATCAGTTATCAGGATAGCTGGGGGAGGATTTCAACATAAATTTGCATGTATTTAAGCATCCATACATGCAATTGATCCACATCATTTCTGTCTGCAGCCCTTTATGAAGCTTTGAAAGATTCTCTTAGTCAGTTTATGGTCACCTGTCCTTGAGAAGGAAGATTTCAGAAGATTTCTCAAATAGCCCTGGCCACTGCCACTTGAAAGGAGAAGTGTGAAAGAGAGGAAGAGAGGGGCTGGTAATCCCGCCTCAGACTTTTGTTTGAAATGGAGACCCAATCCAAACACAGGGCACTGTGTGGAGGGGTTTATGGGAGAAAGCCGAGAAGCCATGAAAAGACACTTCCTCTCGGCAGGAGGAAGAAAAATAAAATGTGCAGCTTTAGCGTGTCAAAAGCGAGGGAGGGACGAGGAGGCCAGGAAAGAGTGATGAGATGGAGGGAAGATTCTCTCTGCAGGGGGAGAAAACCACATTCAGGAAACACACACACACACACACACACACACTGGTACACACATATTTGCAGTGGATATCAGGGTTGCTTGGGGGACATCGGGGGACTCGAGTGTGAGAGAGACTATAAGTCTGAAAAGGAGACCAAATACTCTTTATATCCAACTGGACTTTAAATGCTGTTAACTGCTTCAAAGAGAACAACAATAACATTAGCACTTCATGATGTCACTCAATAATAAATCATTAAAGTCAACATGAAATTAGTACTGACCCCGTTTACTTTCTTAATGTCTCAGCGCACATTTTTTCTAAAGGAAAAAGGGTTTTGTTATCTTTAAACAAAACCATAAAATGTAATAAAATGTAAATAAAAAACAAATATTATTGATATATTAAATATCAATACATTTAATTATAAATATTTTATAATAAATATAATTATCAACATATTTCACTCAATTTATATTAATTTATTTACATTATATAATGTAAATTAATTAATAAAAAACAACAAATAGAAAATCAATCAATTAATTATTATAATTAATTAATTATTTACTGACATAATCAAAGCTACACAGGAGGAACATTTTAATTAATCAAATTAATATAAATATATTGCATTATAAATGCTTTTAAAATATACCAATAAACATTTAAATATAATATAATAATAAACTGTAAAATTAATAAAATACTTAAATTGTATGATTGTGCACGCACACACACGCACACACATCACAATCACTCACACACACACACACACACACACACACACACACACACACACACACACACACACACACACACACACACACACACACACACACACACACACACACACACACACACACACACACACACACACACACACACACACACACACACACACACACACACACACACACACACACACACACACACACAATTAGTCACATTAACATGAAGTTCAATGAGTGAATTCGCTTTCTTTAATATACACAATTAAAAGCCTAAACATACATCGTGTTCATTGCGCTCAGCAGGAGTGAGGTATCGGGTCAAGCTTTTACAAGAGCTTTTCTAGCATCACCTGACCCTAATGATCACAGAGACGTGAAAATGATTCCTGTAGGCTGGCCCAGAGAATCAGGAACACATGAATGCACTCCAATACGGAGGAAGAAACAACAGGGCAATTACTCAGCCCAGACTAAACAGCACACAGGGATTTATGAGAAGGGTCCCTATGTAGCGCACACTCGAGGGGAGGCGTCTCTCCAGGAAGGCCAAAAAGCAATTGGACATGCAAGTGAAATGACGAGGGCGTGGAGGAAGGTGAATGCCTTCTTCAACTAACGGCCAATCAGAGCGCAGGACCAGGAAGTGAATGGGTTCATGGAGGTAAGTGGGGCTCAGAGGAAGGGGACTCGCCGGCACACACAAACACAAAACAACCCCCTGAAACTCTCAAAAGACACATCAAACAGAGGGGAGGGCAGAGCCGAACAGCAGGGATGGAGTGTTTGTAAAGAACAGAGAGAGAGAGAGAGGCAGGAAGAGAGAAAGAAACAGAGGGGGAGTGTTTGCAATGAGACGGTGTCAGTGTGTAGTTCACTTTTATCAATGACTCTTCATGTACTAAACACTTAACAGGCACAACACAGATTCACAAACAAAGAGCTTTAATGGTTCTACCATGCGAGTCTAGCTCTTCTTCACACATATTCTATATAAAATATGCTAAAGATTGTCAGCTAAATGCTTTCAAACTTCAAACCGAGTGTACAAACTACACTGCCGTTCACATTCATACTTTTATCCAGCAAGGATGCATTCAATTGATCAGAGCCGGCGGTAAATATTTTTATGTTTTCTATTTTTAATAAGTGCTGTTCTGTTCATCGAAGATCCTGAAAAATATGACAGGTTCCACAAAATGGTTTACAACATTGATAATAATGTTTCTTGAGCAGCAAATCATCATATTAGAATGATTTCTGAAGGATCATGTGACACTGAAGACTATAGTGATGATGCTGAAAATTCAGCTTTGATCACAGGAATATATTCAAATAGAAAACAGTAATAATATTTGACAATATTACAGTTTTTACTGTATTTTTGATCAAATAAATGCAGCCTTGGTGAGCAAGAGACTTCACATTAAGAAATCTTGCAGACAGCAAACTTAATAATCATAATAATAATCGTTAACATATATAAGTTCAATCAAGTTCATTATAATTTAGTCTGTGTTGTAAAGCTAAAATAGTGCAAAACATCTATTTTTTGGTTCACAATGGAGACCTGACTAATAGATAATTACATTTCTTTGTCGATTTTAATGAGTGATTATGGATTTTTATGAGAAAAAAAGATTAGCAATATTTTTTAGCATTTTATTAAAAAACTATGAAATCCAATCATCTGACCACTGTAAAATGTTCAAAAATAAAGATATTCTTTATCTTGAATACATGTTCTACAGCAGGCTATGAAAGCACAAACAATACTCTGAAAAATGTGCAAGAAAGCAAAACATATTTTCATTGCTAGAAGGGAAAATGAAAATGTGCGACAGCAAAAGCCATTCATTTTGTCAAACATTTATCATTCCGGTATTTTAAGTCATAAAAGGCCGCATGTATGTGCTGATGTATTTATAATTACGGTCGATTCGTGAAACTGAATTCAAATAGAAATAGATAGGATAGAAATGCTGTAAAGTGCATTATTTCTCAGTACTTACTGAGAAGAAAGATTTCTTTATTATTTTTGTATATAGTTCTTCTCAAACACTATAAACCATCAAACATCATTCTGGTTTCCAATCAAGCTGTCAGAGATCTGTTACTGTATTCATCATTACTCTGACTGAAGACGGCTTGAGCTGTCAATCAAACACGATCTCTCACCTGATCCACTAAAACTTTGGCTTGCATAAAGAGCATCATTCTACAATCAAATGTAATAAAACCACACGAAGATCAAGAAACGCATCCCCATCAGGTCAAAAAACAGTAGCGGAAAGCAAAGACTGAAAACACGACGAGAAGGTCCTGCAAACCTAGAAGAAGAGGACAGGTGGGAAAGAGAGGAAGGATTGACGGCGTGCGAGAGGGGGAAGAGGTTAGTGAAGTGATTCATTTGTATTAGTGCCACTGCCCCGTGGCGAAGACGCAACGGCAAATTATTTCTGAAACAAACTGGAGGATCATCAGAGCTATTACCTGCTCTGGCCGAAGGGCATCGTCTCAGTGTGTGTGTGTGTGTGTGTGAGAAACTGTGAGACACACAATCGTTATCTCTTTCAGTCTAGCCTCAAAAGAGGAAAAAATAAGAAAATAAAAGAGAGGAAAATAAAGAGTTTTGGGATGGAGGGACTATATATCTATATATACATTATATTATATATAAATAGACACAAATCAGTGTTTAATAATCACTGATATGCTATTGTAGTTTTTCATAAATATTTTAATTTTTTTTTTTTTTTTATCATTTAAATGTTCTTGTTTTATGTTTCTGTAATAAAAAAAAATGAATACATATTTAATTAGTTATTTTAGTACATTAAGTTAAACTAAATGAAGAGGAGAAATGTTGCCTAGCTATACACTCATTTTGGGTCAAATATGGACAAACCCAGCCATTGGGTTACATTTTTAAATTGCATTTTTGATCCAAAGTTTGGGATTGTCCATATTTGACCCAAAATTGGGTTAAAACAACCCAGCATTTTTTAGAGTGTATAATATTAAATAATATTTTATTTCAGTTAACATTGATTTTATTTCAAGCAATGAAAGTTTGTTTATGGTTTTAGCTACACTCTAAAAAATGCTGGGTTGTTTTAACCCAATTTAGGGTCAAATATGGACAAACCCAAACGCTAGATCAAAAATGCAATTAAAAAATGTAACCCAATTGCTGGGTTTGTCCATATTTGACCCAGAATTGGGTTAAAATAACCCAGCATTTTTTAGAGGGTATAGTTAACTATAATAACTCGGATACAGATACAAAAATAGACATATTTCGCATTTAATTAGTTTGTTGATGAACCCCCAAATCATAATGCGTAGTTTAAACGGAGCTGCAAAAGCAATAATGTGACGTAAGCGGCGCGAGCGATTCAAATCAAAGCCATACACATGTGTGTATCGTCAGCGTCCCGTCTCACCAACAACTGAAAGAATTCTCTCGGTCTTGTGGCACACGGGTGCCAGGCAATTAGAGTCGACACGAAAACACACACAACTGCCAACTTCTAATTTAAGCCCAAACAGCCTCGGATGAGCCAACCTCTGCAGCGCCGCGCTCTCCACACAGCAAGATTGATGGCCACACAAGAATTCATGACAAAACTGTGCAAATCTATCATAAATCTATCAATCTGGTTAACAGATTACCTAGAGCTCCATGATCGATTGACGCTGCTCAATAATTAAAACAATATTTATAATTAAAACGGCTGGAAACACATCAGCAGGTGAGACGCATTGAGATCCCATGCGTGTCAAATCTTGGTTTAGTTAAACAGAAAATGAAAATTGCCTGATTTAACTTCACAGAGGGAGAAATATGATAATGCTTGAGATTTTATGCTCAAATATACAGGTGCTGGTCATAAAATTAGAATATCATTAAAAAGTTCATTTATTTCAAGAATTCAACTTAACAGGTGAAACTAATATATTATATAGACTCATTACATGCAAAGTGAGATATTTCAAGCCTTTATTTGTTATAATTTTGATGATTATGGCTTACAGCTTATCAAACTCATGAAACCAAAACCTGGTTCAATGACCATGGTATGAGTGATTTCATGTAATATTCTAATTTTCTGGGATTTTGATTTCGTGAGTTTCATAAGCTGTAAGTGTAAGCCATAATCATCAAAATTATAACAAATAAAGGCTTGAAATATCTCACTTTGCATGTAATGCGTCTATACTGTAGTATATTAGTTTCACCTCTTAAGTTGAATTCTTGAAATATTTTTTTTTATGATATTCAAATTTTATGACCAGCACCTGTAGGACAAATTCAGAGTATTGAAGAAATATGACAGTCAAATGTGGAAAAATTCAACTGAATTTATCCTACTTGGTTTCACAAAACAACCCTACTGTAATAAAAATAGAATAAACAAGTAACAATAAATACTAAATAAGAATAAGTAAACACAACTTTTAACCTTCATGAGAGCTTAGATAGCATTAATAACATAAACTTAAAATAAGTTGAAATAAATCTCTATCATTTTAATCTTTGAGTGCTGAATGAACAAAAATATATATATTTTTTATCATGATTAATCATTATTATTTTATTACAAGTACTTAAGCAGAATAAATAAAACAATATAAATATATGAATATTTAAACAATATAAATAATGGTTATGAGCGATTGGACAGCATAAAAAAAAGAAGAAGAAGATAAATAAATGTTTAAATGAAATCTTAAGATGAAAAATAGAACAGTCTAAATCAACTTGTTAGTTCTATTAGCAAGTAGCAATACAACCTAGCTAATAATAGTAAAAATGATCTTATTTCATTAAGACTGTGGAAGGAAATCTGGCTGCCTTTCATCCTGATCCCACAGTAAGACTTTTTCATATTTGAGTAATTGTGTTTAGCTCATGGGAAAGTGTGTACGCAAGTAATCCAGAGCCCATTACATCCGCGCATGCCGTGTGTTATGGGGTTTAAATTAGTCATCAGGGCTGTAAATGAGCTCGGAGAACACCGAGACTTGTCACCCTCACTCGGATGTTAGTTTTCACCTCCGTGATGAGAGTTAAATCAATCCTGCCTGACTGCACCACGGTAAAACCAGCCCGATTACTCATCTCACTGATGTCAAACCACATTTTGATGAGACGTATATAATTGACCGTCCAAATGACCCATTCATACCAATGAGTGAATGACCAAAAAAAACAAGCGCTGAGACTGTGACTGTGAGGAAATCTGAGTATACAGGTATACATATATGTGTGTGTGTGTATATATATATATATATATATATATATATATATATATATATATATATATATATATATATATATATATATATATATATATATACACACACACACACACACACACACACACACACACATGCGCACGCAATGACGCAATCAAATTACACCAGTAATTATAGTCGTATTGAGAAAAAAACAAACCAAATGCATCCTGATGACTACATATTGAACATATGTGCACTCTAAATACACACCATGTTTCACCCATTACTCTTTGGCTAAGGAAAATCAGTTATGACGGTAATGAGATTTTCAGTTTTTGTCCAAGCGGGTGAGAGAATGAGTGAGCGAGTGAGAGAACGGGAGAAATGGAGGATGCCGTGAACCATCAGATTCTCCTGACAATGAAAAACATTCCCTCCTCCGGCAGTGAGCCCGTCCTGACGACTGAAGTGTGAGGGGGGATATCAGCATCAATAATCTTTCATCAAGTCAAAAGCACTCGGCTGCAGCCCGCCAACCACTCAATAGATAACTGTGAGCCATCACTCGCCACTGAGTGAGAGAAAAGAAGGGAGAGAGAGAGAGACAGAGAGAGAAAGCTGCAGCACCCCAGGTGGGGAGTAGATCGAAAGGGCCATCTTCCTTTACATGCTATCTGCGCCACGCACACTTTTGTAGGGCGGTTGTTACATCTTTGTTCACGCTCTCCACTGAGGGAAGTCCTGATGCTGTCTCGCACACTATGAAGTAGCAGGTCACTTCGCTGTCTTGTAAACAGGTATTATAGCAGGTAAACAACGTATATACACATTTAAGTCAGTAGATAGATATTTATAGATAGAAAAATTGAAATTTTTGCAAATGCAATCCACTTGTGCAAAATTCCTCAGAAAATGTAGTCATCACATGATCATAAAAACATTAACTAGGGATGCACAACAACAACAACACACACACACACAGCAAGTGCTGTAAAATTGACATATATATATATATATACACACACACAGACACGTGTATATATATATACATATATATACACACACATAATCTCTGTTACATATCTTTTTAGATGCTAGTTCTAAAGGAATTAATTAATTTATACATTTTTATTGCCATATCATCATCAAAGGCTATATTTATGGCAAAAAATAAATAAAAACATATTTTTTAATAAATGAGCCATATATATATATACACTCTAAAAAATGCTGGGTTGTTTCAACCAAATTTTGGGTCAAATATGGACAAACCCAAACGTTGGGTTAAAAATGTAATTTAAAAATGTAACCCAGCGGCTGGGTTTGTCCATATGTGACCCATATATATATTATTGGTCATCATATTGGTTATTGGCTATAGCATAAAAGCAAAAACCCGAGTGGTGCTGGTGTTCAAGGCGAAAATCCCAAGTCCAATCCCTAAGAAAAGTACGCACATCTCTCCTCATCAAGCCACATACTTTTAGGCGTCATTCATGTCCGTAACACAAACATGCATGACAAATTATGCACTATAAACTTGGGAAAAATCCCAACCACCCATCCAATAGCATCTCTCAACCTGATCAAACAGATATGATACAGTTCAGCAGCTAATGCTAATGCGTTAGCATTAAAACCAGTCCTACATTATGATGCATTAGAGCAGGCCAGGTGGTGTCAAGGTGTCCGACTGGATTCATACCCTCAGGAGTGACTGATACACCCCCCCTGAGTGATGGATAGCTGTCAGAGCCATTGAGAGCTCAGTTCAGCCCCAAGGGGAGTGCTTTGGGACTGTAATAGTGTCCTTAATTGCCACCAAAAACACTCTTTTCTCCAGGTCATTAGACAGATTGGGAACGTGAGAGCGCGTGTCAGGCTTAAAGGGGGGAAACACCTCGAGACATGGCCTGGAAGCAGAGCAGGTGAGCAGCTTCAGACAATGGTCTATGGACCCTATTATCTCCTGAAGCATCTCATCTTCCTCAAACAGCACTAATGGACCGATGATTGGGTGAAGACTTTGACACAATTCAGTCATTGATCATTTAACTGACACTGGATGCAAGGCTTACTTGAATATGCTTCCACACCCTGAACAAAGAGTCCATTGTAACCTCTTCCCTTTCCAATACTACACTTCACTTTCTTTAATACTTAAAGCTGCCATGTTTAAATGTCAAACGATGCAAAATAAAGCTTTCTTAGAACGTTTCATTCATTAAACTTTCCAAAAGTCCAACTCCAAACATTATTAAAATTGACCAGACGAGCTGCCATTTGGTATTAGTCTATGCAAGCCAGTATGTAGAAAATTATTTATTTAGCTAGCATTAAGTCAATAATTATGTTTTCAGTTGAGTTTCAAGATTGTTTCTTAATTAATTGCAAATTTGTGAAAAAGTGTTTTATAAAGAACAAAATAAGGTCCCAAAATAAAACCCGTGATTCATAATGCAATTAAAAAAAGCTCCAGGTTTGCTGTGCATCTTTGTATTGCTCCACAATGAGGCCAAAATTGTATTTAATAATAATAATATAATAATTTCATACTAACACAATTCATCTTTAAACGTTAAACCACCTTTTTTTGGGTTGAAAACCACAGGAAGCCATTAAAGCTTCTTTTTTTTTTTGACAATAAACACTTCTCATTACAAGTTTGGGAAGATGCTTACGAAACAAAAGAAAAGTTGCTAGGAAACTGGATGGAAACCTGGCTAATAACACAAAAACAAAAATAATTTGACAAACCTTATAATCTATCATAATCAGAGTTGTCGCTTTAACTCACGGTGCCTGGGACAAAATAATCTGGTCATGATGATTTTATTGACTAAAATAAAAAAACATTGTTTGCAAGGCTACCAGCTAAAGCTTTGGACAGGGAACCCACCTGGTGCTGTCTACCCCGGGTTTGGTGTATTCCTCCACACAGCCCTCCCATACGCTGTTGGCCATGGCGTTCCCGATGGCCGTCATCACCATGCTGAGTTCCACCGGCCAGTCGTCCAGGTCCAGAGACCGTACACGGGACAGATGTGTACCCAGGTTCCTGTGCATCCCGGAGCACTCGATGCAGATCAGAGCGCCGAGGTTCAGACTAGCCCAGTCTGGATCTGAGGGTCAGAGACAACTACAGTTCAGTGTACCATACCAAATCACCATTGCACACACTTCAAGATCGGGTATGAGTCATTTTCAGCAATGACTATGCCAACCTTTAGGGAATAGTTGACCAAACAAATGAATTTCCTGATTATTTACTCACCGCAAGGCCATCCAAGATGTATATGACTTTCCCTTCCTCAGCCGAAGAGAAATTAAGGTTTTGGAGGATTTTCTCCATCTAATGCAAGTGAATGGTGCTCAATGTAGACCATTTTAAATGGTTCAAAATTAATATTTAGGCTTCAAAGGGCTCCACAAAACGAATAAATGTCTTCTCTAGTGGAACAATCAGTTATTTTCAGAAAAATCTAACTTTTTTAACTAGTAACTACAAATGCTCACTGTGGTCCAACTCTGCACAGCGTGCTCACGAGACGTTTGAGTTCACGACCTCTCGAATGGCGTATGCACGTCGGGAAGGTGACGTAGGCAGCGAGAAGTGTGGAGAAGGAATTCCCTGAACAAATTGTCGTCGATGTGTATTAGTGTTTGTTCAGATTTAAAATGGTCAGTTTGTGTGTGTATCCTGGATGTAAACTACGGGGCGGTTCTCGCTGCGTACACCACCATTCCCTTGCATTAGATATAAAAAAAGATGCAGGAGCATTTTCCTCCAAAACCTACATTTCTCTTCGCTGTGAAAAGAAAGAAATATATATCTTGGGGAGAATAAATAATCAGGAAATTAAAATTTTTGAGTGAACTACTTTGTACAAATGTGGGTGAAAATATCCAAAACCAAAATTATTACAATTATTTTGAATATTGAATATTTTTAGTTGAATGTACTTTTCACATTATGGCAAATATCTAATGAAATGATGTCTCACTCACTGGGGGCGTCACAGTCTGCACAGAAGCTGTTCCCCCTCACGTTCCTGATGGACTGGATGGTCAATGCATCACTCTGGCTTCCTAATCGAGACTACATGCCATAACAATTTAGATATTACAATGTGGAAAGAGCACAGGGGTTTGTTTGAGTGTGCATAAAACAATATTAACATATTTCCACGGTACCAACATTTACATAATACCATCTTACCTTGTTCTTGCTGCTCTCACAGGACTGCAGACTGGCAAATATCTGGCTCTCGATGGCCTGGACCCACAGTTCTCTTTCCTCAAACGTGGAAGCCTCAAAGTGCCACATCTGACCCGTCAAGGACACAATGACGAACTCAAAGGACTCTTCTTGCTCTGAAACACACCAAACGTGAGATGGGTTTGAATACACAGTGATCATTTCTGAAAACGATAAAACTTTCTGTGCAAATGATTTGTGGGTCCACAATGAAAGTAAAAATGTTATGTAACATGGCACAACTTCATTACACAATTATCTGAACATATTTGATGTTTGATATATAATTATTAACACTTTAAGACTTTATTTAACTCATTTAAGAAATAAATCTTAAATGAATAAGAGCCTGATTATATAATGTAAGGGTAACTAAAGTATGTAGGAAAAAAAGGACGTCGCGTTAATTGCGTTAAATATTTGTAACGCCTTAAAGTGGAAAAATCAATCACGTGTTCATTTTGACAGCCCTATATATATATATATATATATATATATATATATATATATATATATATATGAAATATACATAAAATTAAGTACACCTTATTAAAAATAAATAAATAATTCAAATTTTAATTGTAGATTAAAGAAAAAAACAGGATATACTGTATATGCCATTATTTCCAAGTTAGAGTTCATCTTCACTGAAGGCTGCAGACACAAACATTTAAATGGCCAATATCCAAGGTGCATTATGGGTATCTGCGATTAGTGTCAGTTGCTGTTGTTCATCAGCATCGTAAAATCCAAGTGATTAAAAAGGTAAATACATCCATTAGAGTACTTATCTCATTACCAGTGAAGACTCATTATTATTGCAGCTGCCTAAATAGAATATAATGTGGGTTAATCATTCTGGTCACAGTAATTTCCACACCGCAAAAGCACACGCGAGGTACTGCAATGTTTCCGCGGAGCTCAAATGAGGGGCGAGAGGTGAAAAACAGACCATCATTTCTGCAATTTGCCCAACATTCATTTCAAAAGCATGATTACTCTGATGTGTACGTGACGATGATTACACACGCGAGTATTGCGGCCGATGAAGCTGCGTGAGGCGAGAAGAAGTTCACAGACTCAATCACTGCAGTAGTTTTACAGAATAAAGCCGTTTATTAGCATTAAAATGCACAAAATAACACCATTTATTGACGCCCACCGCCAATGATCATTAACACATTATTGAGGTCTCATTTTTAGAGAAATTATCATGAATTATCAAGGTCATGTGCCAACCCCTGTTAATTTCTTTCTTTCTTTGTTAATCTAAATCTTTCCACACTGTGATATACAGGGTTAGCTATAACAATATAATCTGAAAATTCAATGTTTTTATACTTGTTTCAACCAGAATTCTATATATTTATTTAATTAATTATTATTATTAATTTAATGTCTATTTTTGATGGTCCAATGAATTAAATAATTTATAAATGAAAGCTACTTTATCTTTTTTTCATTTTTTTATTGGAACTTAACAGACATAAACCAAAAGATGGGATTATTCATTACAAATTATTGTTAAATGGTACATTGAGGCATCTACCATAAACAAAACAGCAAAAGATCAACCAGATGACACATTTCTACCGTCATACCGCCCAGCCTTACATAAAAATGCACACAACTTTAAATTCAAATGATGTTGAGTAGGGTTTTAAGGCAGCGGTTTATCTTGAATGTGAAGCATATAGATCTCCGTCTACTCTCATCTCCATTCTCCAATCAATAATCTCCATATGATGGCTTGAACCGATCCGCTCAACACATGCGTATCATTGTAAAAGACTCCCGTTCACTTCAGCAGAGAACTTGGCCTCAAGCGAATGGCAACAATCCAATTAGTTTGACACCCTCCTCAATTACCCGATTTATTCACGGGACTTGACTCCAGGTCAGGGATCAATACAGAGCCAGCAGCTTTGTGTCTAAATCAAGGACTAAAGGGTGAAGGTCCGTCGCCCCAGTTGATCTCTCTTCTTTGTTTACATTTCATGCTTCTTTTAGCTGGAAAAGAACCACAAGCGTAAGCCTGGATACACGAAGTGGATAAATATGTCGGACAAAGGTTGCTAGAATTCATTTAGGAGGTTTCCTACTCTTAAAGAAAGGTTTTATAAAGAACATTAAAGGGGTCTGTCAGGCGCTTCATACGTAGAACCTTTAGGGGTTCCCATAATGGATCATTTTATGGATTTATTTGTAATTATTTATCCTCATATAAAACCTTTTCGGCATGAAGTGTTCTTTAAAATTTAGTCAAGAACCCTTGGTTTCTATATAGAATCACTATTTTTTGTCTAAGAGTGGTCAAAATAAGGGAACATATTCCATTTTTGGCACAAATTAAACCACTCAAAACAGTTTTTAGTAACAAATTGTGCAAACATCATCTTTGAATGCTATTATTTCATACTTTAGTATCACAGAAGGGAATATATTTGGATAACATTCTGGCTGTTGTGATATAGTTTCTCTCCTGTCTGCTATTATGAACAGCAAAACAATTATCTTGCATTCCACTGTCCAATGATTATACACACCTCTGCATACGAACACAAACAATTATTCTGTTGGCTGGCCATCTGATAAATTAGCCATTACAACAGGTAATTTCAACGTGGAATTATAATAAAGAAGAAAAAAATCTGTTTCTGATGTTTGAAACCACAGAAAATAAAAGCTAGGCCAAATTCGTTTTGTGCCTTAGTTGTTAGGCAGCACACAAAATTACAGTAATTGTTACTTCGGTAATATTTCTTTAATAAAAAGGTGTGTGAAAGTTTATGTCTAAATCTCAAAAATAAGGCACAGAATTTGAGTTCTGAGATACAAAAGTCAATAAATTATTAACTCAAACTATAGCAAACTAGATATATAATACTACCAAAACTAGTCAAAAGTTTGCACGCTTGACTGAATTTACAGAGTTAGGTACACCTGTTCAATTGATTGTCAACACAAATATATAATCAGCCAATCACACGGAAGCATGTAGACATGGTCGAGACGATCTGCTGAGGTTCAAGCTGAGCATCAGAATGATGAAGAAAGATGATTTAAGTGACTTTGAACATGGCATGGTTGTTGGTGCCAGATGGGCTGGTCTGAGTATTTCAGAAACTACTGATCTACAGGGATTTTCACACACAACCATCTCTAGGGTTTAAAGAGAATGGTCCTAAAAAGAGAAAATATCCAGTGAGCGGTGTGTGAAAATGGTCAGAAGAGAATGGCCAGACTGGTTCAGCTGATAGAAAGGTAACAGTAACTAAAAAAAACACAACAGAGGTCCGCAGAAGAGCATCTCTGAACACACAACACTTCAAACCTTGAAGCAGAAGAACATCTCTGAACACACAACACTTCAAACCTTGAAGCAGAAGAACATCTCTGAACACACAACACATCAAACCTTGAAGCAGAAGAGCATCTCTGAACACACAACACTTCAAACCTTGGAGCAGAAGAACATCTCTGAACACACAACACTTCAAACCTTGAAGCAGAAGAACATCTCTGAACACACAACACATCAAACCTTGAAGCAGAAGAGCATCTCTGAACACACAACACTTCAAACCTTGGAGCAGAAGAACATCTCTGAACACACAACACTTCAAACCTTGAAGCAGAAGAACATCTCTGAACACACAACACATCAAACCTTGTGGGGTTCGTGCTGGGTGGGGTGGGGTTGACCATTGTGAGCTGGTGTGTGTGTGTGTGTTGCTGTGTTTTGTCGTGCTGTCTTTGATTGTGATATTTGCTCTGCTGTTTTGGGTCTTTTTTGCTTTGCTGTACTGGAGGACCCCCTTGAAAACGAGATGTTTCATCTCAAGGGGTTAATCCTCGCAATAAAGATATGTTAATAAATAAATAAATAAATAAATAAACCTTGAAGCAGAAGAGCATCTCTGAACACACAACACTTCAAACCTTGGAGCAGAAGTGCATCTCTGAACACACAACACTTCAAACCTTGAAGCAGAAGAGCATCTCTGAACACACAACACATCAAACCTTGGAGCAGAAGAGCATCTCTGAACACACAACACTTCAAACCTTGGAGCAGAAGAGCATCTCTGAACACACAACACATCAAACCTTGGAGCAGAAGAGCATCTCTGAACACACAACACTTCAAACCTTGGAGCAGAAGAGCATCTCTGAACACACAACACATCAAACCTTGGAGCAGAAGAGCATCTCTGAACACACAACACTTCAAACCTTGGAGCAGAAGAGCATCTCTGAACACACAACACTTCAAACCTTGAAGCAGAAGAGCATCTCTGAACACACAACACATCAAACCTTGGAGCAGAAGAGCATCTCTGAACACACAACACATCAAACCTTGGAGCAGAAGAGCATCTCTGAACACACAACACATCAAACCTTGGAGCAGAAGAGCATCTCTGAACACACAACACTTCAAACCTTGAAGCAGAAGAGCATCTCTGAACACACAACACTTCAAACCTTGGAGCAGAAGAGCATCTCTGAACACACAACACTTCAAACCTTGAAGCAGAAGAGCATCTCTGAACACACAACACATCAAACCTTGAAGCAGAAGAGCATCTCTGAACACACAACACATCAAACCTTGAAGCAGAAGAGCATCTCTGAACACACAACACAACACATCAAACCTTGGAGCAGAAGAGCATCTCTGAACACACAACACATCAAACCTTGGAGCAGAAGAGCATCTCTGAACACACAACACATCAAACCTTGAAGCAGAAGAGCTGCAGAAGACACACCAGTGACGCTCCTGTCAGCTGAGAACAGAGAACTGAGGCTACAATTCACACCGGCTCACCAATGGACAAGAGAAGAAAACTTTGCCTGGTCTGATGAGTCTTGATTTCTGCTGCAACATTCAGATGGTCTGGTCAGGATTGGCATACACAACATGAAAGCATGGATCCGTCCTGCCTCGTATCAACAGTTCAGGCTGCTGGTGGTGTAATGATGTGGAGGATATTTTCCTTGCACACTTTGAGCCTTTAGGACCAATTGAGCATCGTTTAAACGCCACAGTCTACCTGAGTATTGTTGCTGACCGTGTCCATCTCTTTATGACCACAGTGTACACATCTTCTAATGGCTACTTCAGCAGTACAACCTGGCATGACACAAAGCTCAAATCATCTCAAACTGGTTTCTAAACCAGTTCACTAAACTCAAACGACCTCTACAGTCACAGATCTCAGTCAATAGAGCAGCTTTGGGATGTGGTGAACGAGAGATTTCATCATGGATGCTCAGCCGACAATCTTCAGCAAGCGTGTGATGCTATCGTGTCACTATGGACCAAAATCTCTGTGCCATACTTTCATATGTGTTATTTCACAGTATTGATGACTTGAAAAATAGTCATAGTAAAGTATTTGTATGTGTGTATGATTGGTAGTGTAGGTCCAAGAGAATAAAAGTGAAAATGCGCTGCACTATAGGAAAAAAGCAAGCATATTATCTAAAAAATCACCAACAGACTCTGAGGTCTGTTGATATAAAATGTGCAATAACACGAGCTCCCAATCAGCCACTGGTGCTCAGAAATTAGCAGTAATGAGACGGAGCCGAGCAGGTTCTGCCTGACTACATCCAGTTAAAATCCAATCTGAGGGACTGGAGGCAAAGAGGGCAGAAACAACTTACCTTAATTAATACGCTACAATAAAAGAAAGATAACAACATCTAAAACCACAGTCTTTCTCTCCTCCTCGTCTCCTGGCCCTTGCAATCATTCATTCATGTTTCTATTCTTTCTGCATTTACAGAACGCTCAAAGGTTTGGAGTTGGTAAGATTTGTAAAAAAAAAAAAAATGTATGGCGTGATCAAAAATATAGTAAAACCAGAAATATTATCAAAATATTATTACGATTTAAAATAACTTTTCTATTTGAATACGGTTTAAAATGTAATTTATTCCTGTGATCAAAGCTGAATTTTCAGCATCATTACTCCAGTCTTCAGTGTCACATGATCCTTCAGAAATCATTCTAATATGACGATTTAAATGATGCTCCAGAAACATTTATTACTATTATCAATTTTAAAAACAGTTGTGATGCTTCAAATTTTTGTGTAAACCGTGATACATTTGTCAGGATTCTTTGATGAATAGAAAGTTAAAAAAGAACAGCATCTATTTGAAAAATAAATCATATTTAACATTTTAAACGTCTTTACTGTCAATATACTAACATTAACCGGTGATTTAATAGTGCGCTTTAGAGTTATGCAAATTAAGTCGGGCGGGATTTGATCTCATCCATCAGGATCTGATCGGATGGAGGGGTGAAACGTGTTAGGTTTTGATGTGATTGATTTTTTTTCTAGCAGAAATGCAGACATTTTTTCTTGTTTTAAGTAATGTGTACTGTAAATCATGCACAATAAGACCAGTAACACTTATTGGGACACTAAGTCGATTTTGACCTTAAAGTTGAGATCCATTTCAACCCCAAATAAACATCAAAGCAGAGCAAATTAGCACAGAGAGAGAGAGAAAGAAGGAGAGGAAAACCGAAGTCACAACATTTACTCAAGTGCATCGTGTCTAATCGAGGCAGATGCTTCTCCAAACGCCCTCTGGGTCACACGCCTGCTCCGGTACCACATCTGGACCTGCCAGTGTGACCCGATTGCTATTCTGTCAGAGCACTCCGCCACGCGACCACAAATCCATCAAATCAGCGCCGGCACAAAGCCGCGAGGGGTTTAAGTCAAGGTGTGTGTGCGTGTGTGTTGCTTTAAAAACTCCGAAACCTTGAATCCAACACATGTGTGCTAGTACACTAAACAGGTCTGGGCCTATAGAGATGCTAGCTGGTGTGTAAGAATTAACGGGCAGCTGGGAGGAACCAGACCTGCCTGTGCCATCTGTAAATGTCAGCAGTGGCGTTTGCTCATTTTACACACCATTAAAGGCAATATTCCTAACCTGTATTAGAGCAATCAGCACGCGCCCATTACTGACACGGGCCTGGGGGGATACGGGACAAACACTGAGGAGGCGAGAACGCATTCACCGTCTCCATCAGACACACACACACAGTGTAAACAAAAACACCCCCTATACACACACACTTCAAACAATGAACTGAAGGTAAATGCAGAGAGAAACACTCCAACAATGACCTGATGCGCATGAATGTACAAACATATTTGTGCAATCACATTTTATCTTCTTTAAAAGGTATAAGAGAGACACAGGGGTACGAGGAACCACCAGCACCAGTCTGAAAACACACACGCTTCATCCGCTGCTGGCTGTCTGCAAACTGGGCAAGTGTATCTATCAGCCCATGGGAGCAAAACTAGAAATGCCACATGCACAACATTATATTAGTAGAAAAACTGTTTAAAAGTAAAAACTATTGATCTTTGTATTTAGATTAAAGGTGGTGAGAAACTGATTCGGCCTTAAAGGGGTCATGACATGAGAAACCAAATTTGCCTTGATCTTTTGGTATATAAGAGGTCTTTGTACCATTAAAACGTCCTGCAAGTTTCATAGCTTAAGACGTCCTCCCCATTATAAACGAATCATTTATTTAATCAAGCTCTAAATACAGCTCGTTCTGGATCCATGGTAAGAAGTGACGTCACGGTACGAAGTGACGTACCAGCGTTTGCATATAGACCGCCTCCAGCAGAAGACAACTACGCTTTAAGTGCAAGACTGACGTTAGCCAATCATAACAGTGGGCAATCATAACTCTTAAAGGGGAAACACCCCCAAAACAGACTGTTTGAATCAGAGGATGAAAAACAGGGTGGGAAAAGGTCATAAATCACTACATTTTAAAAGTTTTTTGTAAAAGAAACTATAGTAATACTATATTTGCACCTAAGGGAACATAATAATAAAATTAAAAAACCCATGTCATGACCCCTTTAAATAAAATCTTTCATATACAATATTAAAATAAGTTTAAATATATATATATAAAAACCAAATAATAACAACAATTACTATTATTTTTATTATCAACAATAATATATTAATAATAATAAATTAGATTAAATATTTCATATTTAAAAATGTAATTGTTTTTTTTAAATAACATAAATAATAAAATAATAATAATAATATATTATTATTAAAAATTATAATATTAATAACAACATAGTACTGTTATACTACTAATAAATTAGATTAAATATTTACAATTTAAATAACTAATAACTATTAAAAAAAAATTGTTTATTTTTTTTTTCTCTATTAGGTCACCTGATGGAGTTTTTCGTTTCCTTGCCACTGTTGCCTTTGGCTTGCTCAGTTGGGGATACTCAATTTAATTAATCAATGAATAATACTATTGATTAGCATTACCAAACATGGACGTTTTATTATTATTTTAATTTAATACTGTGAAGCTGCTTTGATACAATCTGTATTGTGAAAAGCGCTATATAAATATTCTTGACTTGACTTGACTATAATATATGTTAAGCTAAAGCTTATTAAAAAAATTATTATAGTACACAATTTGTGATTCACATTTTAAACAGCACATATACCGCATTCAATACAGTATAATTTGATGTTATATTTCATTTTATTTGCTATATAAGAAAAAAAGTTCTGCAATGACAATGCAACTCTTTGTAGAGTAAGTACATCTCAGAAATAAATAGATCTGTAAAGAGTGCATGGAAGACTACAGGAAAATACCCAGATTAATCAAGATCAGACTAGCAGAGCAGATCTTTTACTGTACATGAGTGAAGATAAAGGTGCAGTAGCAAAGAAAGGCATTAAAGCTCCTGTCAGTCGACTCAGTGGGAACCCTGGATCATCTTGTAAGCACCTGAGATGTTCATTATCCCGCAGGAATGGAGGAGATGCTCCACTGAAGCTGAGAGTCTCGGTGTGCAGAGGAATTAAAGCCCTGTTTGCTGTTAGATTAAACTTACACTTCAACTCAAATTCAGGGTCTAAACTGCTCATGGCCTGCTTGAATCAAACGGATGAGTTCAGAAGAATCAGTGAATCAGCTGAAATGAACCGATTCACTATGAGCTTTCTCAATGCTCCCAGCAAGCACACTTTTGCCCTTAACAATTCATCTAGTTGTCTAAGCACGACTTAATTGTGGATGTACAAGTAAAACCATCAGCTGCCTAAGACTATTTGTGAAGCAGAGCTGTAAATATCTCCCAGACTTCCCAGAGACGTTCGCTCATGAAGCAAAGCACAAAAAAAGTTGCCTCACCTTCTTAGAGAGCGACAGCACATTTGATTTATGATGCTTCACAACAGCTAAAATTCGATTTCTGCCAGCATTCGGCGCTTTTGATTGCCCCGTAAATGAGATAAACTGATAGCAATTTATTCAAGGATCCAAGCTCCCCCTACACCCCTCCTACTCCTCTGCCTTCAGTAGATACTACTTGCTCCATATGAGTGATTCTCATACTTAAGCAATATGTCTGTATTCTGCATGCACTCACTAGAACAGACAAGCGCACACTAATAGAAGCTTTCAGACTGTAGAGAGGCAAAGACGACGACGTTCATGATGGAAGTTCTCACCACATTCTGTCCGCACACACACAACCCGCCTCTGTTATTCTGCCAGATGACCAAGTAAAGCTTAAGTAAATCAAAAGGTTAGACCTCATATTCTTGAGGAACTGTCAATTACGCCACATGTAATGAGACAGAACGAACGCTAAGAACGTCTTTAACTCGTTCTTTATCAGTGCTGCGATGGGAAATGACCATGTCTGTGATCCCTTGAGCTTGTAATATCGTTCATACACATTTAAAAGCAATAAAATAGTCACAATAGTGGAGCTGGATCATTTGAGGCTATTCTAGCTCATGTAAAAACACAATTAAACTTGATTCTGGTAACGCTAGCGTCTGCCTGAAAAGAAGGGAAAACACAATAAAAATGGATTAAACAAATGCTAATCCCTATGTCTTTATATTTTAAGTGCTTGATTATGGCCTTTGTGTGATGTCAGAGTCGCACATTGGCTGTGTGTGTATTAATAAAATGATTTCCCCCCCAAAAAACAACAAATTTATTAGGAAGCACCAGTGACATAGTCATTGATGGACAGCGTCCATCTAGTTGATGGATTTTGCCTATTGGCAACAGAATAGCCTGAGGGGTGTGCTTTTGTTTCCTCAATAACAACCAATTAGGAGACTGTATTTGTCATTGGGACGGGCAATAAAACCAAAGTGGCACCGTGTTCATGACACATCATCTTTGTTGCACATGGCACAGAACAATGGATCAAATCGAAGTGTTTTCTAATTCAGAAAAGGATTAAATTACTTTATTAGCCACAGGCCAACTGGACCTTTTTTTATTTGATAGCCTTTTCTCTCTAAAACAAGCACTCGGTCACCAAAACAAACCTGCACCTGCTAAACCTGCTACTGATGCCTGCAAATCTACTGCTGTTGATGTTGTTTTGTGAACCAATGGGACAGTGAGAAATGGTACATGGTCTTTTTTATTTATTTTTTACAAATAACACAAACAGTTCTGCATCCCTTTACCTTCATTTCCTGCAGAAAGCCCGTCTGGTTTGGTGATGCCCGTGCTCTTTTTCCGTCTGTGTTTCTTGCGGTTGGCATGAGGTGACGGCGGAGGCTCAAGTTTGGGACTGGTGGCGCTGCTCATGCCAGGGGCGGAGCTGAGAGGATCTGTCATCCCATTGGCTGGAGGAAGGAAAACAACATAAAGTTCAGTCAACAGAGTCTCTCACCTGAACTAATGATAAATAATAGTATTAATATGTTATTATTTTAATAATATATATGCACATTACATTTTTTTGTATATATATATAGGGCTTGACATTCACTTTTTAGCTCAACAGCCACTGTGGCTAGTGGTTTTCCAAAGTTACTAGACACTCAGCATTTTTACTCGCCCCAATTCTGACATCGATACAATAGGGAAAAACTGCCATATAGATATTTTTTATATTATCTCATAATTTGGCAGCGTGTATATTAGGCTGCTGTCACTTTAAGACTTGACGCACTGACCCATTATACTGTTTTATAGCCAATATGCTTGTCTTTATGATCGCACACTTTGGCTGTGAACACAAAATCTGCGGGAATGAGTAAAATTATACTCAATACACGCAATCCCTCGCCAACATTCAAGCCCTGTAACACCAACAATATTCACAGGAGCAAATGAAACGAGTGAGTAAGAGGATGTGGGTTTGTGTGTCAACTCGCTGTCGGAGAGATGAGAGAGAGAACGCACAGCTGGTATTGTATATCCCGCGGAAGAGTTTCAGATATTTCAGTATCGATAGGTTTTGAAAAAAAAAAATGTAAACAGTAAATGTAAGAAATGTAATGTAAATCCAAAGTGGCTAGTAGTTACACACACCACCACTGAAATACACCCACATTTGGCGGGTGTTAATGTCAAGCTTTGTATATATATATATATATATATTAATTAAATATGTTCATGTATATATTAATAAACTAATAATAATAATAAAAGCATGTATTTATTAATATTTGTATAAAAATATATAATAATTAGTACTGTCAAATTGATTAATCATGATTAATCCCATCTAACATAAATGTTTGTAAATATATAATATGTGTTTATCTATTTATTTATCTTTCTATCTTTCCATCTATAATCTAATAATATATACACATTCAATGTTCTATTATATATTAAATATTTTAATGTATATATTATTAAAATAACAATAATAAAAATATCTCTAAGTAATATTCAATATAAAAATAAAGTAATAATTGTTTTGCATTATATTATATAATATTGTGTGTACACATACATTCAATCAAGAAAGACACTAATACAAAACAATAATAAACGACAAAAAAGTTCTGGCTTTCTAGCGAAACAGAAAATTGATCAAAATCCTCAACAGATTACAGGTCAACTGAGGATTTTTCATTAATTTTGGACCCTGGCTCCACCACATTGTACAGGACAAGTGAAGATCCACAACCAAAGAGAACAACAAGAGATGTACACTCCTGGTTTCGGCTCTATTAGCTTGACGAGAAGGGGACGTGCGCGTGAGTAACAAATGATGATTTGGTCTTGCCCGAGGACCGCCGCTGTAATGGGAGAGGCCACACGAGCATCGGAGCACAAGAGAGGTTGGGTTCGGGTGTAAGGTGATTTTATATAAGTGATATTAACCTGCCGCTGCACGCCAGTGTGTATCTGTGACGGGGCGACGCGGTAAGAACAGGGGGTGTCAGTGGGGAAGCCACGGCCATCTTTCTGAGCTTCATGACACTTCCACATCATTTTTGGGCGCCCTCGGGACACTATTACCCACAACCCCCCGACCAGCCCAGGGGCAGAAGGGCCCGGCAAAGTGGACCCCATATTGTTAGCGGCCCTCAGAAACACACTCGCACACACAGTGTGTCAGATGTGGGCAGCCTCCTCCATTGTCTTGGCATCAAAAGCTCATTGTAGTGTTGCAAACTCCATTCATCTCCACAGGCCTGGGGTGTATAAGAGTGTGTGCGCGTGTAAATGTGTGTGTGTGTGTGTGTGTGTGTGTGTGTGTGTGTGCGCGCAACGGTCGGGTCTGGGAGTGTCTGAAACCCGCGGAGCCAAATAACGCATATTCTAATGGCACTGACAACCATTAGCCTGTGTAGAACATTAGGCGTAATTTGGGGGTTTACCTTGAGGGATCTGGAGGCTAGCGTGCTCTTTAAAGAGAGAGAGATGGAGGCGCGCAGGGGGTACAGGAGGATAAACTACAGACACACAATCCGCCGTAGGCACAGATGAGTTTAGCGTGTAGCTAATGCTACCTTTAACACTTCAGTTTCCCTCCTACATTTCTGTGCGGCTGCAGTTTCATCTGGTAAACCGATGCAATTTGTTGTTTTATTGATAAGACGCGGTTAATAATTATGATTGAGGTGTTTAATAAGAACAGCTTGATAATGAATAAATGATGAAGCGGAGGATTACTCAAATGCACTGTGGGATTTGAGCTTAATTACACATGGCAAGAGACAAATTAGAGGGTTTAACAATTAGCCCCGTTACACAATTACGATAATTCTCAATCAATATTGTTGCTTTATCTTTATCAAAGATACGCAAGAAAGATTCGTCCTAATGATAATGTCACTGGGGTGTGTAAATGCATAAATGGATTTGTAAATGGTAGATGACACATGAGATGTCCACAAGCTTTTTTAAAAATCAATGTCTGCATTGTAGGATCAAATTAATACATTAATTCATAAGGAAAGTGTAGCTAGGACCTTTCGTTTTCACATTTTGCTTTATAGTTAATAGTAAGTGATACTGTGGTTAATTTTAAACACGCACACACACACACACACACACACACACACACACACACACACACACACACGAATAATATATTATGCTAACTTAACTGATACTAACTTAAATTTCATTCATAATTTGTGTGTGTGTGTGTGTGCTTGAAATTAACAACAGTATGACTTACTATTAACTAGTTAAAGCAAAAGGGGATTATTGTGGGTATAATCTGCCTATGTATATTGTTTAATTGCTCAATTATAACCAGATTTCTATCAGTCATATAAACAAATATATTTCACCATAATAATCACCTTTTGCTTTAACTAGTTAATTGTAAGTGATAGTGTGGTGTGACAAATTCATTTTAAGCACACACACACACGTGAATATATTCACACTGATATATATATATATATATATTATGCTAACTTAACTGATACTAACTTTCATTTCATTCATAATTTTTCATTCATAATATATATATTGGTGAAAATGCACTTGAGTATAATCTGCCAATGTATATTGTTTAATTGGTCAATTTTAACAAGATTTCTATCAGTCATATAAACAAAACAAAATCATTAATGGTGCTCAGCGTAGAACTACCACTCAAGGTCTCTTTCTTAGCCCAAGACCTCCATGTTTACCATGAGTGCCGTTTAGGCATTACAAAGCAGATAAAGTGATATAAGCTCGCTGGAAACACGGCAGGTTGGCAGTTGATGCTTCATCACTGACTCTGTGTTCACCATTGATATTCATGACTTTAAAAGTCTGCTCACCCTCCCTCGCGCTGAATGGCGGAGCGGCGCTCCCAGCTGCCACACACGTTGTGGCAGGGACGCGAACGTCTGTTTCAATTTCTACACTCCTCTTCCCAACAGCCCCCCTGGGACCAATCATTAGCTACAGCAGACAGCTGGGGGTAGAGGGCTTCTTGAGAATACTGTTCACACACGTACACACATGCAGAAGCTCTCGCACATACACACACACACAGAAGAGTGGCCATCAGCGGCTGTGACAGCAGTGGCATTGTGTGTGTAGGTGGAGGTTAACAGTCAAGGGCTGCCCTTGTCCCTCACACCAGACCTCAGATGAATCATCCGAACGTCTGTTTACAGAGTCGTCGCTAATAAAAAAAAACGCCATGATACGGCGATGACAATACCAAGGTACATGGCTACAGACGCAATGGTACTTATGCCATGGGACTGGAGAAAACTGATTAATATGCTACCCCGATATCCTATATACATACATACATACATATATTTAAAATCAAATATAAAATAACTGATAATATATAAGATAGCTGGTAATATCCTTGAAAATAATAAACATTTATTTTCATTAAACATGATTAAATTAGTAAAAATGCACTTGGATTCAATCTGTAAATTTAGACTGTTCAATTGGTCAATTTGAACAATATTGACCTACAATTGTCATAACAATAACGGACTAGCTCTGAACGGTTGAAAATCTCCCCTTTTCCTGAAAACGTATAAAATAATCTAAATATATAGATTTTTGGTGCAATGTTTTTTAATGCCTCATGGGAACCGCTAACATTGCAGCGCTACGAATGTAACTTTGCTAAATACTTTTGAAAATAAGAAACTCAGCAAAAAATAATTCTTAATGGGTATTTTGTCTTGTTTTCCAGTAAAAGTATATAAAAAATCCTTATATGATACATTAAGTTATTAGATATTAAGATATCAAAGACTGTATCTTGAATATAAGTGTATTTTTCTCAACACACTTGCAATTTCCCACCCACCCAAAATTTCATACTTTTCCAGACTCAAATTTCCAAACCTCTCTGTATATTTGTCAGACCATATTTATGGTTCATATTTAGTACACCGTACAATCATCTGTACATTTTCTCAGTTTTTTCTCATTGGTTTTCCTGAAGAGATAACATGCGCTTACATGATGAGAAGAAACCTAAACACTGTATAACCAACAAACACATCGGTTTGATTCTGTAAGCGTAGTTTGTGTTGCACGATCACCAAAAAGCAAAGTACGGTCTGATTTAGATGATCGTTTGCCCCGTTGTCGGTTTCTGGTTTGAGTGGCACACACACACACATTCATTTAGTGAAGTTTAAGAGACTCTCTTATGGTAAAGACGAACAGTTTTGCATATTGGAAATGCGTGCCTTGAATTCATTCAGTCGTGTTCGACAATCACTAAACGTTTGCCATGAAATCACTCAGCTTGCATGATACATTTATTTGTAGATTTTTTTTTTCTACATTTATGTTATATGGAAAACTGAATAGGGGTAATAGTCTGGAAATACTCCGGTTTTGTTTTTCAAAACTTTTCCAGACCAGAAACTTTTTCAAACTGTGTAGGAACCCTGATTTTAACTGGAAATCAAGTAAAAAAAAAAAAAAGAATAATAATTTTTGCAATGCAGTCTAAGGTGAGGTAAATTAAAATATGCAAGGGATCAGAATCCATTTACAGCCTAATCTGAGCTTAGCTGGAAGCACTCTTCAGGTAACGTTAGCATTAGAAAATAAGGTGGTCAGCTAACCTGCGATTAGCGACCGTTAGCGTCCCCGCGGGAAACGGCACTTTACAGCACGGTTCTGGAGACGAGGGCTGTGGGTGAGCACATAAAGATTGGAGGGTGTGAACAAAGAACATTAACTCATTTCTTAATAGCTCTCAATTTTTTTCTTTCAGACATACGTGAGAAGAAACTTCTAATTCTCCCAGTAGCTAATTCGAGAGCTAGCGGGTGCGGACGGTAATTTTGCAACGAAGCCGACAACGCCCCCCCTCCCTCCACTCCTACCCCTTGACACGGCAGCCGAGTGAGCAACCCCCGTCCGTAATCAATGGCAATGGCTGCAATTAATGATGAAAAAAGTGTGCAGAACACAATCACTACTTCCTTCTTATTATTGTCAATTAGAGAGCGCTAATCAAGGCATGGGCAGGCACACGCCGCTGCTCTCTCCAAACGAAATGTCAAACTTCATTACAGCCAAGAGCGGGGAATCAAACTCCCTGCGCTCGCAGCCTCCTCGAGCTCCGCAGGGGAGAAGTCTTCTCCGCCCCTTAACGACGGCAGATTCCAGATTAGCGCCACACCGCTAGACTACCTCAGCTGCTGCACGCTAATCTACAGACTAACTGAAAGTAGCCTAAGTGCAGATCATCACACTTTACACTAGTATGAGGATTATATGCATGAAATGATCAAAGGAGTAAGAAAACCATAAAAACTGCATAGCTACGGGCTAGCAACCAATCAGAAAAAAAGTGGAAATAAGGATTATATCTATAATATAATCAAAAGAGTAAGAAAATCACCAAGCAAACACTCTTTAGAACACCCAAGCAACTGCATAGCAGCAAGCTAATAATCAATTAGAACAAATGTGAAAATGAAGATTATGTGCAACAGACTAAAACAATGCCCTTGCAATCAACCAGAACATCCTAGCAACTGCAAAACTAGATGTTATGAACCAGAACAAATGCAGAAATGACGATTCTGTGCATTCAATGATCTAGGAGTTAGACAACTACCTAGCACCCACCCAGAATACCCTAGCAACGCCCTAGTAACCACCCAGAAAACCCTAGAAACGGCATAACAAAATGCTAACAACCAATCAGAACAATTGTGGAAATGAAGATCCAATGCATACAGTGATCAACATAGTAAGAAAGCAACCACCCAGAACACCCTAGGCTAGCAACGCCCTGGCAACCACCCAGAAAACCCTAACAATAGCATAGCAATATTCTAACAATATATCAGAACAATTGTGGAAATTAAGATTGTATGTACACTACACAATGATCAACAGAGTAAGAAAGCGACCATCCAGAATGCCCTAGCAACCACCTATAACATAATAGCAACGCCCTGACAACCACCCAGAACACCCTAGCAACCACCCAGAAAACTCTAACAACAGTTAAGCATAGTAACATTCTAACAACCAATCAGAACAATTGTGGAAATTAAGATTATATGCACACCATGATCAACAGAGTAAGAAAACAACCACCCAGAATGCTCTAGCAACGCCCTGGCAACCACCGATAACATCGTAGCAACGCCCTGACAACCACCCAGAACACCCTAGAATGTTTTCCATGAAACCCTAGAACCCTTCCATGCCCTGGAAACCACATAGAACACCCTATCTACTGCATTCTTTGAAAATGTAAAAATCTAGCTCCTTTATAAAACTGTACAAAACAAAACACTTAGCTAAGTACACTTGATAACTAAGACATGATTGAGATACATGGTGAGAATACAACTCCATAACACACACTCTTATCTTATGAGGGATATCTAGCATGTACGGCACAAATATAACTAAGAGAAGAGGGAAGATTTAATCAAAAGAATCAGTATTCAGAGTCTGTAGCGATGTCCGGCGCAGCCTTATAAATGAGAACAACACTTACATCCTATGGAAATAGTTACAGGGTTGAGATGCATGTGATTGTTTGAGGATATTATCAATCTACCGATGCTCATCTCAACAGCCCTGATCTGTTGGTTGACCTCCAACCCTTGACAAGGATAATGGCATGATTAGGGCATGGTTAAGATCTATTTACCACCTAAACGGGCATCAAAGGTGAATTTGCGGAAAACATTCCAGATGACACGAATACATGTCGTTCCAAACTTTTTCTTTTTTTTCTCTGGGACACAAAAGAAGAAAAAATGCCTCAGTGTTTTTTTTCTTCCATACAATGAAAGTCAGGGAGGTCTTATAATGTTGAGGACACCAGTATATGAATAAAAACAGTTGAACCATTCTCAAATATCGTCTTTTGTACAGTACAGTTCAGAAGTGTGGGGTCAGTAAGATTGTTTTTGATAGAAACTAAGACATTCATAATGTTACAAAAGATATAAATGCTGTTTTTTTAATATTTTCAGCATTGGTAATAATAATAAATGTTTCTTGAGCAGCAAATCAGCATGTTAGAATGATTTCTGAAGGATCATGTGACTGAAGACTGGAGTAATGATGCTGAAAATTCAGCTTTGATCACTGGAATAAATTACATTTTAACATACAGTATATATTAAAATAACAAACTGTTATTTTAAATTGGAATATTTCATTTTACAATATAACTGTTTTTACAGTATTTGTTATCAAATAAATGCAGCAGAAGAGACTTCTTTCAAAAACAACGCTAGACTTTTGAAAGGTAGTGTATGTCTATAAATTAATCCTTTATAAAGCATGTGTAAAAAAAAAAAAAAAAAAAAACGATATTATCTCACTAGTAGGGATGCATAATATATCAGTAATTTTTTTTTTTTTTATGCAATACTAAAAAATAATAGCAACATGCAGTATGTTGATAATATTTATTGGCTGATATATATATATATATATATATATATATTATTAATATATTATATAAAATATATATATTATAATTGTGCATGCTTATTTTGCCCATCTTTACATTTGATTAGATTTAATTTAGTTAAATGTATTTGATCATAATTACATTTAATTTTTCATACTGCAAATGTTAATATTGTGATGCCTAACTTATTTTTTTGTGTTTTATTCTTAATTTATTTCAACAAAATAGCATAGAATTAGCCATAACATGAAATTAATTATTAGGATTTTTTTATATATATTAAAATCAAAAGTTTTGGTGCATCCCTAATCACTAGCTCAGCATGCACATCCATCCCAACTTCAAATCACTTCACATCAACTTAAGCATTCTAAAGACCGACGACAAAACAGCAAAGAAAACCTGCTGAAGAAAAACAAGTGGAAATCTTACGCACAATAAATGTGGTTTGCTCTAGGTGTGCTCTTTCCGGAGATCTTTGATATAAAACTCTATTATCTCTATTATGACCTGTAAAGCTATAATGCTCTCAGTAAACGCAAGAACCGAGAGGCTGATGGGTAACAGGTCATAGAGAAAATGCATCCACCAAATCCTGATACAGCTAAATGTCTGAGTATGTGTGCTTGTGTGTGACAATAACTATTTTACACCAGGGCCTAATGAAGTGCTTTGCCTCTCACACACACACACACACACATATGCAGCTCATTCCGTGGCTACGGCCGCTTTGAGTAATTCTGCTTTAGGATGTGGAGCTGATGGGTGTAGACGGGGGGCCGATGGCGGAGCGGGGCTGAAATTGATTGTTCGACAAGCGGAGACGAGCAGAGAAGGGCGAGTGTCGCGCGGCGTCGTGTTCTGTCTGCGACACCACGGGGCCACACGGCGGGGCCTCCAGTTTGCTCGTAAAGAGCGCTCTTTAAACTAGCGGGGCCCCTGGGACCCTAACAGAAGGAGGGGGGGAGGAGAGAAAGAGAGAGAGAGGGCGAGAGACAAAAACGGAGAGGGCGAGAGAGCGAGGGTGGGGGGGGGAGGAGGAGAGAAACAGAGCAGCCGCTAATGAGAACGACGAGTGCGCAAACATGCATGGAAATGACTGTTATTCTGTTGATGTGCATTTAAGTGCTTTTTTACTGCCAGCCGACAAAGAGAGGGAAATAACCAGTGATGAATGTTGTCCCCGTAAAGCATTCATTTTCCAACGCGGGAGGGGAAAAAAAGAAGTAGTGAAGACGGGGGGAAAAATGTGCAGCGTTGTTACGCCCGGCAAATATATTATTTGACTTCACTCAAGTGCACTGACAGGATGAGGAGAGAGAGAGAGAGAGAGAGGACGGGCGAGGTGGAGAGACTATTTGGGGGGCGCTGCTGCAGTGGGTGGCGGGACCAGTTACGATCAAAGCCACAATTACTGAATTATCCTGATTAGCCATTGGCTTGTTAACAGCACAACCACTGATACAAGCGATAAAACAAAAGTGCCACAGATTCTTCAGTTACTGTTAGTACTATGGTAAAATCCTAATGGACTTATAACTTCGACAGATTAGAAACCTTTAGAACCTCTGTCCCAATCAAAGAGAATGTACAATAGATGAAACGGGAAGTAGGGACAGATCTGAAAGGATTATAGAAGAAGAAAAAGGGTGAGACTACAGGTTGTTGATGGGATTTTGAGATGTGAATGGTGCATTTAAAAGTGGAGGCAGATGAGGCTTGGAGAAGTGATCGGAGAAATCCTGCATACGTCACAGGAGAGAAGTCTGTCGTTTTCACTTGAAGGCCCAGTTATAACATTTTAATTAAAAATGACAAAGTAAAAAAAAAAAAAAATGCACGAATAAATCGTCCACAAAAAGGTCTAGCCTATAACATGCATTTAGAAAAATTATAAAGAGTTTTCATTCCATGCCAACTTTAATAGCATAACCAAAACAAAATTTCACCACATGATCATAGTTTTAGGGAGAATTCCATAATTTCGACCCAATTACTTTTGCTAATGCTGTAAAATCATGATAAATACATGATCTTCTTTAAAAAATTAGGTTTTCAGAACTTTTTTGTCATTTTAATACTTTTGTGATGACAATGGCAGCTGATAACAAGTTGATTAATCAGCCTAAATACTAAAGTATTAGGCCGATGTTGGGCATATTAAAAACACATTGATAAAACGATGAGATGCAAGTCGTCGAGATCAATGCATTCACAGCCAGTTTTTGTACTTATGTTGTACATAAGTACAGCACAAGATTGCCGCACAATCCCACAAAAACTGGCCCTGAGCAGATAATCTACTGTAAATATCATAGCAATGGAAAAAGCAACTGAAAACTGGTTACATTTTAAACTTATCGACAAGCCAGAAGTGAAAGTATGGTAGAGTATGAGTTTCTGCTCCTCTGACCTGCTGTGGTGTTGATAACTGCCTCACTCCACTGTTCTGCACTGGACACAGAGAACGAGCGCTGGTGCATCCCCTCTTTACTGGTCCCCAAAGCCACGCCGGCCACAGAGCCCCCGGACTGAAGGGAACTGCTGCTGTTCGAGTGAGGAGTGCCTGGCAAACGAGAGGAGAGAGGAAGAGATTCGGTTAGAGAGACATTCAAATCACATTTCATAGTGCGGAGAAGTTACTTAGCTCTGTAATGCTGAGTTTCACCTGCATCTGTGTGCTGTGACCTAGTGACTACTACTGTACGTGTGCTCATGCAGACGACACAAGATCCATCCCAACTCTTCTCTGCATCATTTTTGGTATTCTGGCTAATATCCCTATCAATTAAGGCAAAAAAAACTAAACAATCCTGGAGCATGGTATTCCAATGTAGAGTTACTATAGTAAAACCGTGGTACTTTTCAGTCAATAAAACTTCAAGTCAATCAGCAAACAAATCCAAAACAGCTATTTTGCTTTAGATGAGATGAGAACCACAGTATCAACTTGTATGACTAAAGAAGTTGCAGATTGTGCGTACGCGTTCCCTTCATCGTCAGCGCATTCGTCTCTTCGTAATACATGAGCAGTCGACGCCTCACCCCGTCTCCCGACTCTGCTCCCTCTGCGTTTCTGCCACTAATTAGCCCTTAATTAACAAGATACACTCGGAACGGTAATTAGCTCTCCCCCACTCTCCGCCTGACACATCCATCTCTCCCGGCGGCGCTGACGGCTCTCCCCGGCTTCAATCAGCGGATGCCCCGCGTTGGGCGCCAATTCAGCGGCCTGGCCGGGTCGCATGGGGTCCGCTCCTCCTGTTCTTGAAAAACAGGCTCCCTGCTTGATAGAGATGAGGGCTAATATTTAATTCTCTGCATTTGAGACTCAAGGTCAGGTTTAGATGAATTCCGATGTAATGATGTTTTTAGCCTTTTTCTTCTTTAAGATCCAACATTGTCTGCGCTTCCTTCAATGCTAGTTCATTTTCTAATTGGCTTTATATCGCCTTTAGCCTAGTCTTACTAAAATGTTTAAAAAACAGCACATTACTAAAATTACATTTTGTAATGTGCTGTTTTATGATTTTTTTCCCCCCCGCTTCAGTTGTTCCAGAGGCTTTAAAGAAACATCAATCTGTAGATATAATCTATGCTTTGCAGCAACAAAAATCTGCTAACTTAAATGTGGCATCAGAACACAGGAATGATTTCGGAAGTGTTAATGTAAACCGTATCACAAAAATAGAAATGAATTTAAAAGTTTTACCCACTTGCACGTCAACAAAACCCCCGTTAACTGTTCGGCACAAACCCTGCGCACTATTAACTCGAGCGAAAACTTAAAAAGCACACAGAAAACATGGATCTTTTATTTACTAGGCTCTAATGCATTTCACAGTGGGACTAAACTTTTCTCTGTTGTTTTTCGCTTTATGCAATTTTGCCTTTTCCTTCGACACGTTTCCTTCGCTCCCCTCCCTCCTCGGCGCTGATTTGGAGCATGCTAATTTAGCAAGTACTCCACAGCGTGAGGTTGAAGCTCTATCGCTCTCTCCCTGCAAGAGACGCCCTTCCCCTATGGGGACCGCAAGATTAATATTCTCGCACCCAACAAGATAATTACTGATACTAATTAGACATGATTATGTGAATTTGATACACTTATTACTCTCGCTAATGGTTAGGACGCATTAGGCTAACAAGAGTCTGTTCTTCGCAGTTTACTTTAGCGCCTGGCAAAAAAAACGCCTTGACACAATCAGTAGTAATTCGTGAGTAATTGAAAGAATAGAGGGTTATTCTTATATTTGTCTGTTCGGAGACTTGTAATCACCACAGTATTGTTGAAGAGAAGATTTTATTAATTCTGTCATAATATTGCCCCTGACTAGATCCCTCACCAATGAATTAAGACGCCGCTATTACTTGGATCAATGCTGTATGATATTGGCATCCTGCAGAAGTGGTAATTATTGTTTTAGAGCAAATTGCTTATGAACTATGTCTTCATAAACCTATTGGAGTATCAGTTAGGCTCCTTTAATGCTCATGAAAACCTGCGGCAATGTACTTAAAACCACTATATAAGCCACTAACTGATATAAGCCACTAACTGATTATTTAACAAAACTGTAGACTAATATATATAATATATTATAATAATATACACTCTAAGAAATGCTGTGTTGTTTCAACCCAATTTTGGGTCAAATATGGACAAACCCAGCTGTAGGGCTAATTTTTTTAATTACATTTTTAACCCAACGTTTGGGTTTGTCCATATTTGACCCATATCCTGAGTGTAACATTATATTTATTTATTTTTTAATTGTATATTAAACTGTAGTACCACCATACAGATAGATGGCTACAGTACACTCTAAAAAATGCTGGGTTGTTTTAACCCAATTTTGGGTCAAATATGGACAAACCCAAATGTTGGATTAAAAATGCATTATAAAAATTTAACCCAACAGCTGGGTTAGTCCATATTTGACCCAAAATTGGGTTAAAACAACCCAGCATTTTTTAGAGTGTACATACCAATGTTTGATTTGACTTCTAAAATAAACTGGGCAACAATTAAATGAATAAAAGTTAGCATCATTGCACAAGAAAAAGTAATCTGAAGTCTATTAGCCATTTAGTCAGAAGTGCTGAAAAGCAAATCGGTTCCGATGAAGGCGGACATGTCTCGCGATCGACTAAATAAAACAAAAGTCCAACATTCTCTCGCTCCAAAACAACTTTTCAAAGACATAATGCCACACTGTTATTTATGATTTTATTTTGCTCTCTCTGTCTTGGCTCGTGCAGAAAAAAAAAAAGACAAACCGAGCCCCTAACCATGCCTCATCTCCATCAAGAATTCAACAATCATCACTAATTGTCAAATTTGATGCTAATGATTGATGAATTAAACATGTCTCCATCAATTAGTCCCCAGAGAACAATTCTGCATAAAAAGGGGATAATGCAATTACAATGTGGAGAAAATCAGAGGAGAGTGCAGGGCAGAGACTGTACACAAGATCTCCTGCCACTTCACACACGCGCCGAGAGTGACACGATGTGTGGAGTTAGAGATGTGACCATGATCTCAAAAACACACATTTTCAAAATTCTGTTTGTTTGCATGATTGTGGCTATCCATCCATCCAAGTTATTTTTGCAGTTCTGTTTAGTGCCACTCTATACCTTTAAAAACAAACGTTTCACAGTCAAGAATCTTGATGATTATGTGCTTTGATTGTTCTTTTGCGCAAGTGTGTACAAATGGTCAAATCATTATCGGATCACGTCTAGAAAAAACATCTAAATGTCCTTTGCACTTTTCTTGCCATCCGTACACGCTATTAGGCTAAGTATTAGGGTCCTGGTGAAGGGAGGCCTGAGGTTGTGGTGTTAAGTAGAGGCGATGGATTAGCAGGGGGTGCTGATGATTTCTCCTCATCTCTCTCGCCGAGCGCTGTCAGATGGCTGATGAGCCGTGGAGCGAGCCCTGACCCTCTGAGCCGCCGCTGCCATTATATACAAGTGCGGAGATAATGAAGCATCCATGCTAATGTCGAAGGGAGGGCGGGGGAGGGGTCAGGGTGGAGGGGGGTTTCTGTTAGATCATCTGCTGTTCGGGTCAAAGAGAAACGGCACCGCGGCGCCCTTACAAACCGAGTGGATTTCTGCGACTTGGGAAGACATACAGATTACATTGTGTTCGTTTGCGTAAGCCGCAATGATCCCGATGCCGACATTTGAAACATGTCAGGTCCAACGGCGACGCCGTGACAACCAATAAACTGATATTTTAGCCACAACTTCTCGCTTCTAGAGCGTATGACTCAAGCTCTTCGCAAGCAGAAGCGGAGTCCATTCGATTTCAAGCGGTGTATTGGATAATAAGCATCTGAAACTGTTTTAGAAAGATACAAAACATCTTATTTCCTCCTCACATATAAAAGAGCATCCGAAATGATTGTGCCATTATTGAAAGAGGCTGTCATGAGACTAACGTATGTGTGAAAGTGTCATTAAAGGAGACTCAGTCATAAAAGTGCTGGATGAGGACATTCATACACAAACACATCAACAATGCTCATTTAGGATTTACTTAAGGTTAGTGATCGACTATGGATAGCTAGATAGGAGGGTGGCGCACACACACACACACACACACACACACACACACACACACACACACACACACACACACACTACAAAAAAAATTCTCACAGTACACATAAGCTGTAGTGGTCAGGAGTTTTTCAATGGCCAAAGCAATTCAAATCTACTTATTTTTTGCATTTTAAGTAAATCTTAACATTGTTTTAGCAACTACAAAAGTGAGATAAGTTATTCAGTGCACACTAGATTATTCAAGGAGATTTACTATAATAGTATGTTGTATGTTGACAAAACATTTAATTAAACTAGTGGTCTGTTAGATAAGACTACCATTCACATTATCCTTGTTTACCTCAACCAATTGCACAACAAAAATTACAGTAAAAATTCTGAAATGTATATATTTTTTAATCCATTGCTAAAAAATATTTTTAACATTAAAAACTTTGGTAGAAATGATGCACAGAATGAACACTTCTCTTTAAGTTGGCAATTGGACACAGAAAAAGCCCCAACTCTAAATAATAAAAATTCAAAATAATCTTTTAAACCCAAAAACTATCCATTGACAAAACTGACGGTATATTTAAAAATGGACATATGCCGGGGAAAAAACTGCTCATCTCTAAAATAACCAATCATCAGCTGATTTAATTGGTTTATTTCAACTAAAAAACTTTTTTACTTGAAAACAAAATGTATTGATATATTATATACATACATTATATATTGACAAAGCTGCTAGTGGATTTAAAAACTGACATTTTGCGCGAAAAAAACGCTAATGTGACCATCTCTAAAATAACCAACTGATTTATTGGTTTATCCCAAAAATTCCCGATATATATTGTCCATCACTGCAAAAGTTACGTCTTAGTTCACAACGACAGGTTGCACAACTCTGAGAAGCTATTCATAAAAGAAAAGACATCTGCACCCTGTGTAGTGTACCACATGTAAATGAACACAAGTACCACGGTGTGAATCTCTCTGTCTCACACTCTTATAAACACACCTCTAGAGCAGATGTCATTGATTAAAGCTGATGGGCAGGCCATTAGCGCTTTGATATTATATATCTGTCAGCGGTGACACAACTGAACGCACGCTTGCAGAATGATCATATTTAAAACGGTTCCGGTGAATACTTAGCAGAAAGATTAGACCGGGCCTCATCGAGACAGACTCTTTTACTTGCGGACACATGCGTTCATTCATTTGCGCTCCTTCACTCCCTCACTCACTCTTTCTTTTTCTCATCCTCACCCCCCTCATCTCCCCAATCCTACACACCCCCCAGAGTTCCTAATGGTCTTTAGATCAGGAGGAAGTGTATGAATTACAGACTACAGAAAAAGACAGGGCTCAGCTAGACCGCCATGAATGAAAAATTACCCCTTTGTTCCTTCGCATCAATTGCATGCCTAATGAAATCAAAATCAGATTGCATAATCAAGTGTACGTCCTCCACTCGGCGGAGGCCCACTGCGATTCGTAACCTTTTCCCTCTCGAGTGGAAATTAACACAATTTTCCTCTAATACGAAGCAGAGTGAAAAAGGGAAACGGGAAAAGCGGCCTGTGTCAAATTGGGACCCGAGCGTTTCGCCGTAAATTTGTGTTAAACCGAAGGTCAACTGCCGTATCTACAAAATAACTCGGATAAAAAGCCATCTCAGACCTGCAAATGTTGTATAATACATGTAAAAACAATGTATAGATATAAAGATCTGTCTATAAAGATCAAAACTGGTTATTAAAATGGCTTGAATGATTGAAATCAACATGAATTTCAATTTAAAACACATTTAACAGTATAAATAAAAATAAAAATGAAGATTGAATTTGGATTTTAAATGTCAGGATGCAGTGGACAGCCTTAATCTCATATTTACTGACACAAATATTAGTTGAGGAAGGAGGGGAGGATCCTATGTATGTAACTTCTTATGTGTAGAAATGGTAAATTCTTACAAGTCTTTGCAAATGTACATTTTTAAGGGGTCATAAATTGAGAAATCTAATTTTCCTTTATTTTTTGACATGTTAGAGGTCTACTTCTATATCATTGCGTCTTTGGCCCCGCCCACTGGAGTGTTATTGAGATAATTAATTGTTTTATCAAGGAGAGAAGAGAGACAACATTACCTTCCAAAGGATCCTAATGAAATCCAAGGAAAGTGGCTTAAGCAGTAAATCAAGCCATTGACTAAATAGTCAACTTCACAGTTTTTCTTAATAGCATGAATATAATCTGTTATTTAAATTGTGATTGCATTATATACAAAAGGTGATCACAGAACCCTCCCTTCATAATCGCTGGAGATGTCAATCACACAGCGCAGGTTTATCAGAAATTGAGTTCTGGAGACTCACTTAAATATTAAATTATTGGGTTAGTCAACATATGCAACATAAATGTAATATTACATCCACAAAATAAATGTAACATTAAAACTTACATTTGGAAAGAGTGAATCGAATGCACTGCTGAATCTGAACTAAGTTTTGTTGTAAATACGCAGTTACAGTAACAATATACTAATTTTAATTCAATATCCAAAACATTCTCTAAAATATGCCAAAAAAAGTCACTAAATCATGAGGAATTCATAACACAACACATTTTATGCTGATAAATTGCTTTATCAAGATGTTTTTTTTTTTTTTTTTTTACAGTTTGACAGATACAGTTTTCACATTTTCAGAGAAATATTATCTAAAATGTTCATTAAAAAAACTTTGCAAAAAAATAACATTGAGAGTGTGATTGATGACAGGAAAGTACGGTAGTCACTTTTGAGGCTGAGCAAGTAATTAGATTAAACCACAAATATGTATATAAAAATATTAAATTTAATTTCCATGTTGATTTTCAGTGATGCATAATACTACAATGATATATAAAACTATTTATTTAATAAATAAATATTTGCCTTTTTGTGCAACTATTCCTAAAACCTAAATACAGATGTACAGTCTTAACTAATGCAGTAATCTGTGTGTATTCGCTGCCTAAGGCCACGTTTGAGCTCTTTACCCAGACATCTCTATTTTCTGTAGCTTGAATAAAACAGGTCCAGGTGTTGTGACCATTTCAGGTCCAAATGCCCCAAAATTCTCCCATTTCCAACCTCTGCAGTCGACTGAGGTTAATTAGTTGTCAACATGAACGCAATCTCAACTTTTGTGGTTTTCCGAGCAACCCCATTCATCTGGCCCAGCAACACTGACAAATGCTCCTTATGTCTCTGTGACCAATAAACCCAACACAAGACTGGACACAAGCCAGAAAACTGCAGTTCCCAGAAGCCCTTGCTGACCTGTCTTTAATGGTGCAAAAGCAATTAGCCCAGGCTAAGTGATGCTGAGGTCCTGGCCGGTTATGTTTCCACAGCGGTCATGCCAGCTTGCAGAGCCCCTGGAGAAAGTTGCTCCTGGTTTTTTATTAATTACACTTGAGCTCAGCTCCCTAAATCCAATTATACCTTCACAGACCTCTCTCTCTCTCAAGTGAAAACAGAGTAAATCTGGTTCTTAAGGCACAAATAAACCGATGTACAGCCAAATCCGAAAACAAGCAGTATACATAAGTTTTCTGAATGCTACTTTAGTCGAACAGTTCCTGACTTCTAACACACATTAGGTAGAGCTATGAGAGGTTTTTAAATGACGAATCGACAATTTAACGCTGTTGCAATTAATAAATGTATTAATTATGAAGTATAACACTACTGAATCAGTTCACACTTACTTGTGGCGCCGATACCGAGTTGTAAAGTGCTGCGGTCTTTGGTCAGGCCGTTGGTTTTGGGGCTGGCTGTAGGGGCGACCGTGGCCACCGCTCTGGGCGGCCTCTTCCCGGGAACCTTCACTGTCGTCCGCAGCAAATCGATTTCTTTACCGTGGATGTTCTGCATGTAGTCCTGAGAAATAAAAAATATGACATTATGTACTTCTAGATCTAGGCTGGGAAATTGGTCAAAAGTAAACCCACACCTGACACATTGTGAATGAGAATGAGGCTTTGAAATGCAAAAAATCACAGTCCGTTCGATATGCCCCCGAAATGTAACGTTTCTAGTTGCAATTAAATTCCGCTAAACGATTGTTTTCTTAATGAGTAGGACCCAAAACATTTTTAGTACAGCACTTCAGGCTCATTTTTGGACAAATGCTAATTAAATGAGTCAAACAAATGTCATAAAATTCATTTGGTTGTAGTATTATCCAGTTACCAACTCTAGTATTAAGTTTTAGGGTATTTCATTATTTTCTAGTATTTAAAGTCAGCATGATAAGGTAGCAGCAGAAGTCTTTTCTTCCCTATTGTGACGTGTATCTGAGTGAAACGGCTTTTCCATCAAGAAAAAATGTAGGGCGGGGCTTGATTTTGTCCATAGGGAACTGATTGGATGGTTGTGGCTTGCTATTGGTCGATCTCAAGTGACTGACAGGTTGTCTTGCCCTCGCGTCAGTAAAAGAAGAGAAGAGATGTCGCTCCAAGAGGCTATTTTGATTAAAGATTATGAAGGCATATGAATAAATAAATAAAAAGTATGTGCACAGATAAATAAGTTTCACCTTTTAAGTTGAATTACTGAAATAAATGAACTCAAATTTTTCAAGTTTCACCTGTATATTATAGTATTTAAGTTTTTTGTGAACTTAAGACAAATTTTAATATTTTCTAAATAAATCGACAGCATGACATATTGAACTGTCTGTACTTTATTATCCACTGCCTAATGTGCATGTTTACACACAAACAAACAATGAACAGATGCAGCGCTAAAGCCAAGTAAGAAACAAACAACCTAAGTAAGAAACTTTTTAGAGGTCCTGTAGCTTTAAAAACAAACACAACTATGAATAAAAGCAGCCTTGGACAATCAAACCAGCACCAGACCCACGCAATCTATTTCACCTGTTTCCACGCTGCCGCAGATTAGCAAAATTAGCATTAATGACTGCGAGCAGACTCATTCCAATTTAAATCGGGCTATTCCATTTTCATGGGAGTTTGCAAAGCGCAAATGGGCTAAGCCAAGGTGCAAATCACCCTGCTCAGCACAAAAGAGGCGAGCAGAGATTTTGGCCTCGAAAGTCTCCCGCCAACTCCTCTTCACTTTTATTGCGCCCCATAAAGCACTAATTTCTTCAAAAGCCTCAGTACTAATTACCCAGTGAGCGCTCTCATTCCATTTTATTGCTGGAATTAACAGCCAGTTTGAGGCGCAGAAAGCTATTAAGATGTGTGATTAAGCCATATTCAATTAGTTTCTACAAACAATTTAATTGATGTAGCAGACAGAATTAACAGAAGGGGATTGTGGGATAGCTCGGCTGGCTGCGGCGCAAAATTAAACCGTCTTTCCGTGTGTCTCTCTCTCTCTCCCCGTCTTTCTCGTTGAGCTAAACGAGTGGTCCACAGGTGTCCAAACCCAAACGTCTCTAACGATTATGACGCCCATGGCATCGCGTGCCTATTACACACATCGCTGGCATGAGATGCGCATTATATCGATAATAAACATGCAGATGATGTGAGAGACGAGAGTTTGGCCAAGATATTAATTTCGGTCATAGTCCGTGGAGACCGCTAAATGTGTCTCATGTAACTTGTCTTGACGGTCAAGGTACGCCGCTTCTCCAGTGGATCTTAATTAGGAAGCCCTTATTAATTACTAACCTATGTTACAAGTGTCGTAGAAACACAAGAACAAAGATAGGCGTGAGCGTGACGTATGCAAATGAGGGGAGCGGAGGAAAAGGGACGCGTGAGAAAGCTGGGGAATGAGTGAGAGGGGATTTTAGGAGGTATTAAGGCCGCGCGGGGGTTCTGACAGAGATAAATGTTCCGCGCGAAACGGCCTGTGCTTTTCCCGCGGCGACTGCCGTAAGATACGAGAGCTGCTGGAGCAACGGAAGAGAAGCCGACCCGTCCGGCTCTCGTCTGCATTAGTAGAAACCTAGAAAATACCTCCAAAACACTCATACTGAATCTGAATCTAATCTATAATATCATCGTTTCAAATGTTCATCATTCAAATATGGTTTTAAAGATGTATAGAAATCATGCTAGCGTAATCGCGAAAAATCCCTTCGATATGTCCCGTTACATCGATGTTGTAATCGATTTCATGGGGTTTTTAACCGGAACGAGAGGTCTGATTCGTGAACAATTCTCTTTTTATGCAAAATTGGTTACAAGCAAAGAAAAATGTTTAAAGAAACAAGATATTTTGCAAAAGAAGATATTTTGAAGAATGTCGGTTACCAAAAAGTTGATAGGCCCCATTGGTTTTGTTACCCATATTCTTCAAAATATCTTAATTTGTGTTCCGAAGATGAACGAAGGTCTTGCGGTTTTGGAACGATGAGGGCGAGTAATTAATGCCAGAAATGGTTCTATGTCAGAACGCCGGCTCACTATTGGCTAGCTCCTGCGTCAGCATCACACGCATATGTCGTGGTGCTCACGTGACCAGCGTCGGCCAATAGTTAGGCGGCGTTCTGACGTAGAACCTGGAAGTGCTGAGCTGTTTACATCAACAGCTTTGGATTACATCAAAAATATCTTAATTTGTGTTCCGAAGATGAACGAAGGTTATACGGTTTGGAACGACATGAGGGTGAATAATTGATGACAGAATTTTAATTTTGGGTGAACTATCCCTTTAAGAAAACTTTCCTGGCTAACCAACAGAGAACCCTAGAATGTATATGAATGAAAATAGAATGTTCTAGGATCCAAAAAGTATTAGCTGGGTAAGCAACATCAAATGCAGGAATTTACACCAAATACCACTCAGTGAATCATTTGTTTGAATCAATTGAATCATTTTAATGAACCAATTCAGCTAAATGAACTCTAACAGCAGAGGAGACGCACACTTACATGTAAACTAGGGTGGTAGGTGAGCAGGCCGTTGTCACACAGAGTTACGTATTTCTTCTTCCACTCCTTATTAAGTGATTTCCCACTCCTTTTTAACAAAATCCCCTGTTCAAGACAAAAACAATCAGGGATCAGAAGATTTCAGATCAGAAAACATTCACAATACTCTCAATAACAATCAGCAGGAACATTTTAATAATACAGAAACATTTTCAGGTTCAGGATGAAGAAGATCAGCTGGTTAACATCCCCCAAGTTTCCCCAGCACTGTGAAGATTCATGTACTCATTCACACTTCAGTCACACACACTCATTTGCATAAATACAAGGCCTATTTACACATAGTGTGGCTTTTCACAGTCAATTTTCACATTTTAAACCTTCTTCACACCAAACATTTGCTGTTAATGTTTTGTTTTACTTTAAGTTGGTCATTATTTATTTTTCCCCTACATTTGTTTAATGCAAATTTTTGCCACTAACTTTCTCCAGTGATTTACATCAGTTTGTCATATCGTTCTTAGTGTGAAAATACCTTTATATTGATTGATTTAGCAGATGATTTTATCCGGAATGACTTACAAGTGAGAAATAGTACAACTAAAAGAATAATCATCCATAAAAACAACATTACTCGGTTTCCTCATAACCTCTCCACAAACGTCCCGTTTCACACTTTTGTAATTAAGTAACTTCATTCAGCAACTGTATGCCATTACATAAGCTGCCTTTGATACAACTATCAGGTTAATAAACAAATAAAATATGCTATATTTTATTATTTGTGTAATAAGATATCACTTTAATAACACAAAATAAAATATCTAATGTATATATATATATCTGACTAGCGGTTCCTACTTCAAAACCAGTAGGTTTAAGAGAGGAACCAATGTTTCCAGGCCAGGACCACTTTTTTCCTCGGTGGACACCCACAGGAGGAGGCCGGTTTGGGCATCGGCTCCGTGTCTGTGCACATCAAAGACTGTGAGGAGCACATATCAGTGCTGTGGGGGGAGAGCAGAGGCTAAATCCAATTTGTGCACAGACTCAGTGTGTATTCTTTTGCCTGTTGCGCCGGCGAACTCTCCCAGACCTCTGCTAGCACGAGGATTAGAGCCTGTGATCCCGAGCTCTTCAAAAGCTTCCGGCCTCCGTCCCGTCCCCTGCTCAAGGCCTCACCATCAATCTCCCGCTGTTCTTTTAAGAAAACACTCACTGAGCATTTATCCCCTAAAGTCCAGCCAGGACAAACACTCCCCGGCCAGGGCTGGAAGTGCACAGAGGTGTTTAGGGGTGGGCGGCAGGGAGCACAGGGGGTTTGGGTGGCCTGTTTTGGCTTAATTAGGGGATTAGGGAAGATTCCTGTGCTCTTTACCACTTCCAGTTGGGAGTGAGAGAGTAGGAGGACACTGAAGGGGACTAATCCACGTGAAGAATACACTACTTGCTTGACATCAGTTGCTGACCCGAGGTCAACTGGGTATCATGGTGTTTACCCGACAATCAAGTCCTAATCCTCTCCTCGCCTTGATCTGATCCCTCCACGGATATTCTCTCCGAAACACAGCTCTATCAACTCAACCACTCAAGAAGAAGTATTTAAAAGAAGATGACATTACTACATATTACATGGACTACATGAATGTAATATAAAACTATAAATAACAAGTCAACGTTTTACATTTTATTTTATGATATGTATATACGTATATATATATAAATGTATATATATATATATACACACACTATAAACAATTTTTTGGTTTAACTTAAAAAAGCAAGTTACCTTAAAATTTTGAGTTCGTTGTAATTAAAAAATTGAGTTAATACAATGAAGAAGAATGGTTTAATAAACAGAAACTCAAAATAGTGTGTTATCTTCACACATAAGTTATCGAAGTTGATTTGACAAATGATAAAAAGTTGTGATAACAAATCATGAAAATATTTTTTTACAGTGTATGTATGTATATATATGGCCATGTTTTTTTATTTAAATTTACATTTATTCACATAATTGTATTTTAAGCATCGGTTTTATCCAAATGCTCTACAGGTCATGTGTAGTAGTAATAATATATATGTAGTTAAAACAGTAAATCAAATTAAAATAGCAAAGAAAAAACTGTGAAAAATAACTCAAACAGTACTCTGCCAAATGCATAATAATAAAAAATAAAATTAAAATATAGCTGCAAGCAGCAATCACCGGGGCCAAGCGCAAGCAAGACGACAAGACATGCCAAAGTGGCTGGGAGTGTGAGACCCACTGCAGCAAGGAGCAATTAAAGACATTTGAAGATGAATTTGGGCAAAATGGTTGAAAAATCACATACAATAACTAAAAATATGATTATCACTTTCGACCAATAGGTGGCGCAGTTACGAAACTGATGTGATGTGGTCAGAGTGAAGTGACAATGACACATACAAAGTTTGGTGTCAATATGTCAAGGCATTGCAGATATAAAGCCTGAATAGTCATTTTGGCATCATGCCTCAACTTTGCCACTGCGGTATACGAAAACGGTTTCGTCTATCGACACGAAATCCATAACTTTTACTCGGCACGGTCTGGAGATGACACGATCCGATTTTGGTGAAAATCGGACGTTCGGTCTAGGAGGAGTTCGAAAAAGTAGGTTTTAAAAGAAAATAAAGATGGCGGACAGGAAGTTTGGCTGACTATGGCAAAATTGGTATCTATGTTTTCAGCATAACCCAAGGAATCTATTGAGATCAGTGTCATTACTATAGGCAAATTTATTCAAAAGTTATTAGCATTTTTGGAAATTTCATTATAACTTTTGACCAAAAGGTGGCGCTGTCTCATAATCTTTTGAGTACCTTTAGGGCTTTGTACTGATGACCCATACTGAGTTTCGTAACGATACGTTCATGCGTTCATAAAATACAGCATTTTAGCACATAATTCAAAATGGCCGACAGCCAAAATGGCCGATATGGAAAAATTGGATATCAGTCAACTCAACATGACGCCCTGAATCTATCGAGACCACTTTTGTGATTTTTGGACAAACCGTTCAGAAGTTATAAGCAAAAATAGCCTTTTTTCATATCTCCAGACCAGTAGGTGGCGCTGCGCCGAAACGCAGCATGTAGCCTCAGGTCATGCTTGTGATGACATGTAGGAAGTTTGGTTTGAATACGATTAAGCGATGCGGAGATACAGCCTTATGTCTGTTTTCGCAAGCGCTACGTAAAATTTGTTTGCGCGTTTATCGAAAACGGTTTGACGAATCAACTTGAATTCCATAACTTTTTGTCCCCACAGCCTGAAGATGATCTGGTGCAATTTTGGTGCAAATCGGACAAACCGTCTAGGACGAGTTCGCAAAAGAAGGTTTTTTGGACAATTCAAAATGGCGGCCATATTTTTATGACGGAAAATGACGTCATAGGGTCCAGTCGAATCGTCGTGAGCTCAGGAATCAGAGGAAAAAAGAATTTTGTTGATAGGCCTTACGGTTTAAAAGTTATTAGCATAATATAAGTGAAACTTTGGACAGGTGGTGGCGCTAGAGGGAATGAGTTAGAGACACCAAAATTGGTGCAATTACTGTTGGGAATGTCCTCTATCAGAATGTCAAACCGGAACAACTTTCCCGCATACGCTTCTATGGGCTGCCATAGACGCCCAGTCGGAAGAAGCAGAATAATAATAATAATAATAAATATAGCTGCAAGCAGCAATCACCGGGGCCAAGCGCAAGCAAGACGACAAGACATGCCAAAGTGGCTGGGAGTGTGAGACCCACTGCAGCAAGGAGCAATTAAAGACATTTGAAGATGAATTTGGGCAAAATGGTTGAAAAATCACATACAATAACTAAAAATATGATTATCACTTTCGACCAATAGGTGGCGCAGTTACGAAACTGATGTGATGTGGTCAGAGTGAAGTGACAATGACACATACAAAGTTTGGTGTCAATATGTCAAGGCATTGCAGATATAAAGCCTGAATAGTCATTTTGGCATCATGCCTCAACTTTGCCACTGCGGTATACGAAAACGGTTTCGTCTATCGACACGAAATCCATAACTTTTACTCGGCACGGTCTGGAGATGACACGATCCGATTTTGGTGAAAATCGGACGTTCGGTCTAGGAGGAGTTCGAAAAAGTAGGTTTTAAAAGAAAATAAAGATGGCGGACAGGAAGTTTGGCTGACTATGGCAAAAGTGGTATCTATGTTTTCAGCATAACCCAAGGAATCTATTGAGATCAGTGTCATTACTATAGGCAAATTTATTCAAAAGTTATTAGCATTTTTGGAAATTTCATTATAACTTTTGACCAAAAGGTGGCGCTGTCTCATAATCTTTTGAGTACCTTTAGGGCTTTGTACTGATGACCCATACTGAGTTTCGTAACGATACGTTCATGCGTTCATAAAATACAGCATTTTAGCACATAATTCAAAATGGCCGACAGCCAAAATGGCCGATATGGAAAAATTGGATATCAGTCAACTCAACATGACGCCCTGAATCTATCGAGACCACTTTTGTGATTTTTGGACAAACCGTTCAGAAGTTATAAGCAAAAATAGCCTTTTTTCATATCTCCAGACCAGTAGGTGGCGCTGCGCCGAAACGCAGCATGTAGCCTCAGGTCATGCTTGTGATGACATGTAGGAAGTTTGGTTTGAATACGATTAAGCGATGCGGAGATACAGCCTTATGTCTGTTTTCGCAAGCGCTACGTAAAATTTGTTTGCGCGTTTATCAAAAACGGTTTGACGAATCAACTTGAATTCCATAACTTTTTGTCCCCACAGCCTGAAGATGATCTGGTGCAATTTTGGTGCAAATCGGACAAACCGTCTAGGACGAGTTCGCAAAAGAAGGTTTTTTGGACAATTCAAAATGGCGGCCATATTTTTATGACGGAAAATGACGTCATAGGATGAAATCGAATCGTCATGAGCTCAGGAATCAGAGGAAAAAATTATTTTGTTGATAGGCCTTACGGTTTAAAAGTTATTAGCATAATATAAGTGAAACTTTGGACAGGTGGTGGCGCTAGAGGGAATGAGTTAGAGACACCAAAATTGGTGCAATTACTGTTGGGACTGTCCTCTATCAGAATGTCAAACCGGAACAACTTTCCCGGAAACGGTTCTATGGGCTGCCATAGACGCCCAGTCGGAAGAAGCAGAATAATAATAATAAATATAGCTGCAAGCAGCAATCACCGGGGCCAAGCGCAAGCAAGACGACAAGACATGCCAAAGTGGCTGGGAGTGTGAGACCCACTGCAGCAAGGAGCAATTAAAGACATTTGAAGATGAATTTTGGCAAAATGGTTGAAAAATCACATACAATAACTAAAAATATGATTATCACTTTCGACCAATAGGTGGCGCAGATACGAAACTGATGTGATGTGGTCAGAGTGAAGTGACAATGACACATACAAAGTTTGGTGTCAATATGTCAAGGCATTGCAGATATAAAGCCTGAATAGTCATTTTGGCATCATGCCTCAACTTTGCCACTGCGGTATACGAAAACGGTTTTGTCTATCGACACGAAATCCATAACTTTTACTCGGCACAGTCTGGAGATGACACGATCCGATTTTGGTGAAAATCGGACGTTCGGTCTAGGAGGAGTTCGAAAAAGTAGGTTTTAAAAGAAAATAAAGATGGCGGACAGGAACTTTGATTGACTATGGCAAAATTGGTATCTATGTTTTCAGCATAACCCAAGGAATCTATTGAGATCAGTGTCATTACTATAGGCAAATTTATTCAAAAGTTATTAGCATTTTTGGAAATTTCATTATAACTTTTGACCAAAAGGTGGCGCTGTCTCATAAATTTTTTAGTACTTTTAGGGCGTTGTACTGATGACCCATACTGAGTTTCGTAACGATACGTTCATGCGTTCATAAAATACAGCATTTTAGCACATAATTCAAAATGGCCGACAGCCAAAATGGCCGATATGGGAAAATTGGATATCAGTCGACTCAGCACGATGCCCTGAATCTAACGAGACCACTTTTGTGATTTTTGGACAAACCGTTCAGAAGTTATAAGAAAAAATATAAATTCTTCATATCTCCGGACCAGTAGGTGGCGCTGCGCCGAAACGCAGCATGTAGCCCCAGGTCATGCTTGTGATGACATGTACCAAATTTGGTCTGAATCCGATAAAGCGTTGTGGAGATACGGCCTTACGTCTGTTTTTGCAAGCGCTACGTAAAATTTATTTGCGCGGTATTCGAGAACGGTAATTCGAATCAACTTGAATTCCATAACTTTTTGTCGTCATGGTCTGGAGTTGATCTGGTTCAATTTTCGTGAAATTCGGAGCAACGGCCTAGGAGGAGTTCGAAAAAGTAGGTTTTTTGGAAAATTCAAAATGGCGGGAAAACTATTATGACGGAAAATGACGTCATAGGGTGCAGTCGAATCGTCATGAGCTCAGGAATCAGAGGAAAAAAGAATTTTGTTTCTAGCCCTTGTGGTTCAAAAGTTATTAGCATAAACATGAGTGAAACTTTGGACAGCTGGTGGCGCTAGAGGGAATGAGTTGGAGACTCCAAATTTGCTATGGTGATAGTTCAGGCTGTCCTCTATCACTGTGCCAATTTGTATAAGTTTCCCGCAAACGGTTCTATAGGCTGCCATAGACGCCCAGTCGGAAGAAAAAAAAGAAAAAAAAGAAAAAGAAGAAGAATAAGAACGGGAACAGATACAATAGGTGCCCGCACCTTCAGTGCTTGGCCCCTAATAATAATAATAATAAGAACCGGAACGAAAACAATAGGTGCCTCCGCACTTTCAGTGCTTGGCCCCTAATAAATATAGCTGCAAGCAGCAATCACCGGGGCCAAGCGCAAGCAAGACGACAAGACATGCCAAAGTGGCTGGGAGTGTGAGACCCACTGCAGCAAGGAGCAATTAAAGACATTTGAAGATGAATTTGGGCAAAATGGTTGAAAAATCACATACAATAACTAAAAATATGATTATCACTTTCGACCAATAGGTGGCGCAGTTACGAAACTGATGTGATGTGGTCAGAGTGAAGTGACAATGACACATACAAAGTTTGGTGTCAATATGTCAAGGCATTGCAGATATAAAGCCTGAATAGTCATTTTGGCATCATGGCTCAACTTTGCCACTGCGGTATACGAAAACGGTTTCGTCTATCGACACGAAATCCATAACTTTTACTCGGCACGGTCTGGAGATGACACGATCCGATTTTGGTGAAAATCGGACGTTCGGTCTAGGAGGAGTTTGAAAAAGTAGGTTTTAAAAGAAAATAAAGATGGCGGACAGGAAGTTTGGCTGACTATGGCAAAATTGGTATCTATGTTTTCAGCATAACCCAAGGAATCTATTGAGATCAGTGTCATTACTATAGGCAAATTTATTCAAAAGTTATTAGCATTTTTGGAAATTTCATTATAACTTTTGACCAAAAGGTGGCGCTGTCTCATAATCTTTTGAGTACCTTTAGGGCTTTGTACTGATGACCCATACTGAGTTTCGTAACGATACGTTCATGCGTTCATAAAATACAGCATTTTAGCACATAATTCAAAATGGCCGACAGCCAAAATGGCCGATATGGAAAAATTGGATATCAGTCAACTCAACATGACGCCCTGAATCTATCGAGACCACTTTTGTGATTTTTGGACAAACCGTTCAGAAGTTATAAGCAAAAATAGCCTTTTTTCATATCTCCAGACCAGTAGGTGGCGCTGCGCCGAAACGCAGCATGTAGCCTCAGGTCATGCTTGTGATGACATGTAGGAAGTTTGGTTTGAATACGATTAAGCGATGCGGAGATACAGCCTTATGTCTGTTTTCGCAAGCGCTACGTAAAATTTGTTTGCGCGTTTATCGAAAACGGTTTGACGAATCAACTTGAATTCCATAACTTTTTGTCCCCACAGCCTGAAGATGATCTGGTGCAATTTTGGTGCAAATCGGACAAACCGTCTAGGACGAGTTCGCAAAAGAAGGTTTTTTGGACAATTCAAAATGGCGGCCATATTTTTATGACGGAAAATGACGTCATAGGGTCCAGTCGAATCGTCGTGAGCTCAGGAATCAGAGGAAAAAAGAATTTTGTTGATAGGCCTTACGGTTTAAAAGTTATTAGCATAATATAAGTGAAACTTTGGACAGGTGGTGGCGCTAGAGGGAATGAGTTAGAGACACCAAAATTGGTGCAATTACTGTTGGGAATGTCCTCTATCAGAATGTCAAACCGGAACAACTTTCCCGCATACGCTTCTATGGGCTGCCATAGACGCCCAGTCGGAAGAAGCAGAATAATAATAATAATAATAATAATAATAAGAACCGGAACGAAAACAATAGGTGCCTCCGCACTTTCAGTGCTTGGCCCCTAATAATAAGAACCGGAACGAAAACAATAGGTGCCTCCGCACTTTCAGTGCTTGGCCCCTAATAAAATGTAAAAAGTTGACTTGTTATATTTCATTTTATATTACATTAATGTAGTGTCAAACAATAATCTGACAAAAGCATTAAAATAAAATAAAATGTGAAATAATAAAAATAAATGGAATAGCAAAAAAGCAAAGAGTTGTCTGTCAAATGCATAAAATAATACCGCAAAGAAATGTGAAATAAAATATGTAAAGAAAAATGTATTCGTTATATATAATTATATAGTACATTAATGAAGCTCAAACAGTAGTCTACCAAATGCATACAATAAAAAACGAAATAAAGATAAAATAAAAGTGTAATATATATATTTAGCCATCTTATTTACTTATAAATGTCTCCAGATTTGACTGATTGACTAATCCTGTATAAACACTGTAAAGGAAGTGTGCTTTGGTCAAGCTTGTATTTGGTGTTCACAATATATTATGATCACTATGCTGGAACTGTCATTTCATAAGAAGCAACCATCTGTTAGCTGAGCTGCCCTTTCATTATTCATTCAATAATGCATGTGTTCCTACACAATTCCTATCGGTTCGCCAATCAAATAAATGAAACGGACGGCCGGGTGACCTCTTCCGGCAACGGCTTCTGTGCACGTACACGGACGTCGCACTAGTCACGGCGGTCTCCAACAGTCACGGATGCATAAACATGATCGGTGGAATCACACCCCACAGTGCTGAAACAGATCAATGCTGAAGGAGACAAATATCAACGTCTAGCATCAATACAAAGAATAGAAAGCAAGATGTTCAGGGTGGATTTGTGGATCTTGGACTTTGATACTTTCATATATTTCAATGAGAAAGTCTGAAATCATTAAATTATGTGTTCAATCTGTTCTGTACTAAAAAGTCCCATTATAAAATGTACCAGGTTAACATGTTTGCCAGGATATGGCACTAAGGTAATACCACGTTTTTGAAGATAATAATGGTAGTATTTAAAGTTTTCCTTCAATTACCAATTAAATACCATAAATATGGTAAATAAAATGGTATTACCATCTGACACCCTCAGTGTACTATGGTACCACAATAGTATTTTAAGGGGGATATATTACTATCATGAATGCAATTTTTCTTTCAATTCTTTCATTAATTTAGAAAATGTTTTTACAGTTTAATAAATGTATACTTTAAATTATTTATAAATCATGGTAGTGTTTGTTGTATTGCCTTTATGTAAATAAATAATTAGCATTACAGTAAATCTTAAGTATAAAATGGTACAAAATAATAAGAGAAATTTCAATGAAAATAACCATTGTGAATAATGGGAATTACAGAAATAAAAATGTAAAATGCAGCATTGTTAAATGCACATTTCACTTAAATATAAACTTTATATACAATATATTTCACTATAAAATAAATGAAAACTTAAGTAAAATTTTTTGACTTAATTGTCATGAGAATTGCACAATGCAAAAAAATTAAATAAAATAAAAAAGCACCCCAAAGCAAAGGGTGGTTATTTACATTAGACTTTTTTTTTTAACACAACCTACAGCCCAATAAGCCAACATAAGTATACAAACGCCATGCTGAATGCACACGCACCTGTCTGTCTTCTATCTCCTAAACCAACACACACACACACAGATCCCTCTCTTCCTGTAGCTCACACAGACATGTCTATCATCATGACGGCCTCAGTCCTGTGGTCAGCGGAGGAGATGAGGGGGAAAGAAAGAGGAACTTACTGGGATTAAACACAAAAGCCTTGTGTTGACAGTCTCCCTGTGTCACCCCTGAGCCATCACTGCTATTGTTGTCCTTATTTACCATTTTTACTGATTAGGAGGGATGGGGGGGTCCACAGTGTGTAATTTGCCCAGTGGGAGGTAATTATACTCCCATGGCACTTTGATCTTCCTGACTGTGCATTTGACTGGCCGGGCAATCAGCTCCATTGAAAGGCGTCCCGCCATGGCCAGCGTCCCCCCTCTCCTCTCCTCTCTCTGTGCCTATCCACTACAGACAAACAGATTACAATGACCGCTCTTAAAGGGATCATCTTTAAAGCAGGAGTGTAATTGATGTACAATGGAGATAGAGTAAAGGAGGTTGACTGAGAGGAAATAGTTGTGTGATATGTTAACTGTGAGAGGGACGCGTCACCCCCATCATGTTAATGCTATGATCCATATACAGCAAATGTTCCTATAAATATATTTTCTGAATAATAAAAATAATAATAATAATAAATAGATATATTTCCTCACTAACCCGCAGCAGTCCAGTGCTCGTCTTCTCATTAACAGTGTTTTTCTCTTACTGATCATATTTCATAATTGTTGACTTTACATTTTTAAATGAATTTGACTGATAAAAAGGATTGGTTGTGTGCACTGTTATTGAATGAATGAATGCCTTAATCAATTTAACGATGTTAAATATTTCATTAATCTTAAACAGTGACGAACTCAGCATAGAGGAGAATGACAGTCAACTATTTTGAATATATTAATTAAGGTAACACTTTACAATAAGGTTCATTAGTTAACTACATTAATTAACATTAACTAATAATGAACTGCGCTTATAAAGCATTTATTAATCTTTGTTAATGTTAATTTAAACATTTACTAATACTTTAATAAAATCTTGTTAACATGAGTTCATGCACTGTGAACTAACATGAACAAACAATGAACAGCTTTATTTATATTAACTAACATTAACAAAAAATAATAAATACTGTAACAAATGTATTGCTCATTGTTAGTTCATAAATTAACTAATGTTTAATAAATGATCCTTATTGTTACCAATTAAGATTTTAGGGCATAAATGTTAATTATATACAGTAAAACGATACAATAGTAATTAAAATCTGCAATACAACTAAATAAAGGTTGTATTCATCAGGTCTCGCACTCTTTAGCGTCGCGGTCACTAGTTTAGACGAGCACTGACACCCTGTGGGGAAATAATGGCGTGTGTTTAACAGCCGCTGCTTTCTCAGATCCGTCGAGTTCGGAGAGATCTTTACACAGTAATCATCAGAATATCTCTTCTGCTGTCTCTCATGTCCAGGTTTGTACATATTCTTGCAGACACTCACTTCAGGAGGTGTTTAGTCAACCAGGTGACTGCAGGACATTGAAAATATACATTTCAAAACGGAAGTGCGTCACAAAGCTCAGTGCAAGTAATCCATTGAGATTAATATACTTTTCAGATCTATAAATTATCCTACAATTTGCCTCATGCAGGTGCTTCAAATTGTGCTTCAGGTTCTCACAGCACAACAGAAACTGAATTGCACGTGACTACAACGAATTACAAAATATACTAAACTTATTATAAATTACCTTATTTGTAAACTATTTTTAACTAATTACATAACCACTTTCAAGCTAGTTGTGTATTATTTTTTGGAAATTATTTCTAAACTACTTTTGCAAAACATTTTGTTCAATATATGTGAAATATGGAAAGAATTCCTCAAACACTTTTGTTAAACTAGAATCTAAACTACATTTGTTAATTGTGTCTTAATGTCTTTCAAAATACCTTATTTGTAACTATTTCTAAACAAATTTTTTTTACTAAACTTTTTTCAAACATATTTGGATATGATTTCTTATTTGGAAAATAGTTTTTGGAAACTCTCTAAAATACTGGAAAGGAAATAAGTTTGTAAACTAAATCTAAGCTACCTTGAAAATGTGCGATTCGGAAACGATTTCTAAACTACTTTGAAATTACTTTATTGTAAAATACTGCTTGAAGACTATTTCTAAATTACTTTTATAACCTAGCTCGTTTGTAAACTACTGTTTTAAACTATTTCTAAATTGCCTTTGTTACCTACTTCTAAAGTATTTTATTAGGAAATGACTGTAAAATACTTATAAAATACTACATAAAAGTAATTTAGCAATAATTTCTGTTAACTACTTTGACATGACTTCATTTGTAAACTATTTGTAAGCTATTTCTAAACTATTGCAACAGGATTTGCTTAAAGTCAGAGGTTGCATGTGATGCGTGTCCTAGGAATGACTTCTGTTCAATGTGACAATGCTAATATCTGGCAGGGGTTAAAGGTTAAGGTTCATTTGAAAATTGAATCAGAGGCTCAAAAAACAACAAATGAACGAACAACTCTGCTAAAGAAAAATGTATATTTGACAGCTCCTCCATCAAGTACTACCGCCAATTACTAAGATGAATCCTTTCAAAATCACATTAGCTCTTCCTGACGTCAGACGAGGTATTTCACTAAACTGAGTTTCATTTCTGTTCAAACACATTCATCAAACAACTGACTGTAATGTAGAATGTAATGATTCTTAAACACCTGTTTCTACTGAATCTTAGAAGTAGCACGATTTGGGGGAAATGTCATATTGTGATTATTGAGGTCAATATTGCGATTGCGACATAATAAACGAGTGGGTTTAATTTCTCTTTTTTGTCTTGTCGCGCACGAATGGTTTAAAAGCATTTGCATGAATAAATGTAACACTGGCCAAAGGATGACAAAAATGTACAGATGCTGCGTTAATTGCGTTAACAGCCATAATTAGTTTATTTCATATAAAATCGCAGCATTTTGCGTCATATAATCGCCTAGGCTTGACATCACGATTGCGATATGATTAATCGTGCAGCACTAGAAGTAGCCAAAAGTTCTTATACACGATTAAACAACATGCAATACCAGTTTAGGTTCATAAATCATATTAAATGATTAAAAAAAGCAATGGATACTCAATAATCGCACATTTCCCATGGGTGGCCAAATCCCAAATTTCTTGTCAGGGTGAGTTGGGAAAGGCTGAGAAGACTCAATTATTAACTAAATGAAATAAAATATATCTAACATAAAAACTAAAAAAGAAATTTAAGGATTCCAATACCATTTTTAAACGTGTAAGTTCACGGACATTCAAATACATCATGGCAAGAGCAGGCCAAAGACTAAGTCTAATTTTCCAATATGTTGCAACTGATTCACATTTTGGAACTGAAAGTACACTGTAAAAAAAAAATGTTGGTTTAACTTAAAAAAAGCAAGTTACCTTGTTGCCTTAAAATTTTGAGTTTGTTGTAATTAAAAATTTGAGTTAATACAATGAAGAAGAATGGTTTAATCAACAGAAACTCAAAAAAGTATGTTATCTTCACACATTAGTTATCGAAGTTGATTTGACAAAAGATAAAAAGTTGTGATAACAAATCATGAAAATATTTTTTTACAGTGCAAGTCATTTTTTTCCAGATTATTATACATGTAATTATCATATAAACTGCCACCATGTTACTATAGATAGAACAAGAATATGTAGACTTAGTTAACATTGTGTTGTACTGACATCTGTTGGTCGCACACAGAAACTGACTAGGAAAGCCTAAAACAAAGTAAATTTCACACTGTAAAAAAAATTGCTGCGATTATTTAGCACAACTTAAAATCCAACATTGTTTCAACTTTAAAAAGTATGTGTTCAAGCTTGACTTAAAATATTAAGTTTAGTTAACTTAAGTTTAGTTTGGTTAAGTTGGATATTTAAGTTATCTCAACAAATTTTAACTAATCGCAGCCACATTTTTTACAGTGCAGTTTCAAAGTCTTAGTCAAAAATAGTTAGCATGCCCTTTTAGTGCTGAAACACACATACACCTCATACATACATACATACATTAAGATATTGACATTTAAAAACTGTACAATCCTATCCTATAACAGTGTACTTACCTCATATAATGAGTGTATGAATAAGGTGACATACCTGTTTGATGGGTATGGCCCTTCCACTCCCTATACTGTCAGTTTTACTCTCAATGCTCTTTGTCTGATCACTGGCTTTCCGTGACTGCAAAGAAACAAGACAAGATGTCAGTGCAACGAACAAACTGGGAACATACATGGAGGTGGGGTGTGTGTGTTGTGTCTTAACTCTAGTGTGTGTGTGTGTGTGCAGGTGAAATGTGTGTCAGTGTGTTGTGGGGGACAACAAAAAATTGCAAGAAAAAGGCTCAAATAAACGCGCAAGCAGAACGGTGCAAACATACAGCAGCACATTGAACGTGCAGTATATATAGATACATATTTACACAGACCAGGACAGACACACAAAACAAAACGACAACGGAAAATATCAAGTTCGACCAATAACGAAACACAGGAAGTCAGAACTAAACCCCCTCGAGAGCTCTTTTGCAATCTTTGGCGCCTCCCTGTGGCTTTACCAACCACAGATGCAATAGATTCAAACAATTCAAGAACAGTAAATGCAGTTTTATATGCAAAAGTGAGGAAAAACAGCACAGGTTAGTAGAGGGGAAAGGATTCGATTAATGCGGTGCGTCTTTTCGACGGCCTCCACCTGTCAAAACATTTGATAAACACTTCCAGGTCAGACGAGAGAGAGAAAAAATGCAGAATTAGGGTTAAATTCACATAAACATTTCCAACAAAGCAAAATCATGGAGGGAAAAGCGTTAATTTATACATTTCAGATCTGGATTGGAAGACGTCTCCGCTTCCAGGAAGTGGCATTACGGGAAGAATAAAAGTTAAACAAGGAATTTTCTCACACAAAAACATCCACAATGCACTCATACCCGACAGACAACATCATGGTCTCATACGAAACAAGATGAGGCGCTCATTCGCAAATGGAGAGAGATATGGTTTCATCTACTCAAATAAACTAGGCTGATGTGTATTTTTCAACAGTTTATTTTCGTTTGGATATATACAGACACCATACAAATCAAGTCACAGGTTTACGTGGAAATAGTCAACAGGCAGAGCCACACATTGCAGTTCCCACAAGAGTTTGACTAAAGAGGCGCTGTTTCATATATCTCATATATGTATAGAATATACTTTCTATAGAATACCATTGGAAATCAAATTCAATACAAGATATACGGCAGTCTATATTTGTCCATTATTGAATGATATAAAAAACGAAACAGTGTGCAACGCATGGAACAGTTCATCTTACCACATTGTCAAGAAATAAAGAAATGAATAAGCAAAACAATTAAATAAAAGAACAAAATAATGGCTCTGGGTCACAAATAGATACTACATTCATACAAGTCGGTGCATTTCCGTCACGCTTCTCTACGTTTATGAAGGCCTTCATGTTGTTCAGACTTCACACCGAGCGAGCAAACCGCGAGCGGGCGTCCCCGCGGCACCAGCATCAACTAAACAAGCAGCTTTATAAACGCATCACAGCGCAATGTGATGTCTCAGGGTGTCATGTGACATGTTAGTTTCACAGTTAGTTGGTGGTCAGCATATCGGTCGGCACGAACAGTTAAGCTATGTCATCCGGAATCCGGATTCACATCTTTTTATCGGTGAGGGATCCGCCGCTATGCCGGCCGTGCAGCATCGGGACCTCGACTAGCATCACATTCGTGCGTGACGTGCTTTACAAAGCCGCAGTCTTGTTAATAAAGATGAACGGAGACGCGAGGCGCCGTCTGTGGCGCTCGGTGTGAAGTGTGACTAGCTAAACTAACCCATCAGACACAGAACTCAAAGGAAAAACAGGCAAAAAAAGAAAAGAAATTGAAAAAAAAGAGAACAAAACAAAGAATATCTTGGCAAATCTCCTAGCGTTTGGAATTACCGCAAAAGTTCTGTCCTTTTGAATTGCGAAGCATCCTTTTTTTTTTTTTTTGTATTAAATTTTGGGGGTCACGATGGTGTTGTCGATGGCTATAGTCCGAGATTGTTCAGTATACAGGATAAACATTTAGCAGTAAAATGACTGATTATGATTCAGTTCAATGTGTTCAGGTAACGAAAGTTCGAAATCTGTCTTTTTTCTGTCCAACCAATGTCCTTTAAACTCAACCATGGCTGCCAAGGGGCATGTGTCCAAGAAAGCCATGGTGATACCCACGATGCAATGCGGGCTATTAGGGGGAATAAAGCAGCGCTTGTTTGCTCCTCCTCACGGAGGACCCCCTCCCATAATGCATTGCGGTCGTACCACCACCACCACCAAGGGCTCATCTAATTGAGGAGAAGCTGGAAAGCCCTTTTAGTTGAAGATAGGTTGGAAACAGAAGAACAAATCTGGAAATATCGACAAAAACAGTTCAACACTTTGGTCACGGGGAGCGTGGACAGAAAGGTTGTAGAGTGAAAAAAAAGCAATGGATCGTAAAAAATGCTAAGACATCTACATTGGATATGATGGCAGATGTAGTATGATTATTGGCTTTTTACAGGGCAAATAGTGATGATGTGTCGAGAAATAATAAAAAATAAATCAAACCCCTTCCTGTGCTCTTGCAGAATGAAAAATAAACAGACGCCACATCAGACCAATGACAAAAAATGGTCGTTTTTAAGTATCATGGAAGCACTGTGCTTGGTTTCATGTCCTCTGCTGACATCTAGTGGCAAAGACACACACTTATGAAATGATAATAATGAAGGAATGGTATGAATTATGGGGTGATAGGAAATATTACTAAATCGGCAAACTGTTCTTTTTATATTATTCAATAATATTTAGTCTTTTAATAATATTTTTTAACAAAATATTTAATTTATGGCTTTCTTTAAAATGTAAATATTGAATATTCTATTTTTATTTAATATTGAACAAATGTTTCATTCTGTCTTACCTTGATTTATGGCACTGATGTGTGCATGTATGTATATATACATATATATATACACATACATACATAATTTAGTTTCTTTCCTTTTTCTTAGTAGATGACCATCCAAATGTGGTTATATCTTATAGTCTACTGGTGGTAACAAATTTACTCTTTCACTATGATCAAAAAGACTATGATTATAAGGCCACTCTTGACTTGGAACAATAAAATAACATCTAACATAAATTATATTTCTTTGATTGGGAAATAAAAAAACGGCCGAAAATTCTGGTGATAGCTAGCAAAGACAAAAACAAAGGCTTTCCTCATTTTTCGCATGCTATTTTGGAACATTTTGCTAAAATTTGGCAAAAAAGATCCAATTGGCAATGAGATGACTGGTTAGAGATGTCATCGAAAGGGGAAATTAGTGAACGGTCCAGATCTCCCAGCCGTCTTCTGAACGTTGTCGAGAGGCTGCGTGGCCCCTCCCTCCGGGTATGGCTCCTCCCACACTCCCTCCCCGCCCTCACCCTTGATCCCGCCCACACGGTAAGTCTGGTTCACGGGGCTCCTCAGAAGGTCATGAGTTGAAACTCCCGTTCGCTCTGCCACTCGGGCACCCAGACGGGGTAGGTGGCGTGCTTCGGCTCCGTCACGCGCACCGGCAGAGCGTCGTGTCTCGCGTGGATGGGGTTAGACACGACCTAGCAGGGAGGGAGGGAGAAACAGGACAGGGGAAGCTAACAAAAGAGCCGGCACTGCTGCAGCCAATCACCTTGCAGGATCCTTTTGATTGGAGGAGAGTTTGGGGCGAATGGGGACAAATTTAATTGGTTATGGTGGGAGGGGGAGGGGGGGTTGATTGGTAGTGGATCTTGATAGGTTAGATTGGAGATGGTGGTGTTGCTAGTACAGTAGTGGTGTGTGTGGCTCTGCCTCTCTCTGTCTGGCTCCAGCGGAAAGACACGCTAGGTGAATGTCTGTTAAAGAAGAGAAGGGGGCGGGGCTTGCTAGGGAATTTTGCTGATTGACACAGTGAAATTAGGAAGGGCAAAGGGAAAACTATCAGTATTGGGGAAGGGAGGTATTCAAATCCAGAGTAGATAAAAAGCTAAGTTCCCTTGGTGTACAGCTTTCAAAATTTACAGTGTATAAAGGACGAGGCAAATCAAAATGGCGGAAAAATTAGCATAAATTGAAGTGTCTTGCCTTTTCCTAAACATCTCTCATGTTTTAATGCTTGCCTCCCCGCATTTACTGAAATATGTAGCTATAAAAAGCATGTGGTCATGCGCTTCTGTGGTAGCAGAGGCAGGAGGGATTCGGTTACACTTAGTTCTGTACCTCCCTCTTGTGGTCAGAGATGGCATTACTCTCTCTGGCTTTGCCCTCCACTGCCCTGGGCTTGAGGGGAAGGGGGTGATGAGAGGGTACCTAAGGGCAGATCCACTCACTGCAGACCTAGAAACAGCTTCTCTCTTGCTCACTGGCCGTCTGAAAGCAGCAGGGGCTGCTGGGAGATCTGCAGTCAGGGGAAGTCCAGCACTCTCAGTAGTGGGAGTGCGTGGTGCTCTGCATTAGCTGCCTCATACTTACTGTGAAGATATTGGAGCGTCGTTTGGACTGCTTGCGGATGGGCGTGGGAGTGTTGGAGGCGGCCACTGTCTCGATGCGCATCTCCCTCTGGCTTATGCTGGGGGTGGAGGGAACGGAGGAGGAGTAATCGCTGAACGCACCTCCTCCATTAGCAGCCTGAAACAAACAGAGGGGGAAATGGGGAGGGAGGAGGGATAGATAGATAGATGGATAGATGGATAGATGGATAGATGGATAGATGGATAGATGGATAGATGGATAGATAGATAGATAGATAGATAGAACAACATAACGTTAGATAAACAGATATAATGACAGATAAAATGAAAGATTGAATGAACGACAGACAGAAAACCAGATATAAGGATAGATATAGATACAGACAGATAGATAGATATAGATATGAAAAGAACAAGAGAGATAGATTGAACAATATAATCAGTATGATTTTCTGTGCACTGACATTCAACAAACTTTCATTTTAATTCATAAAGGCTGTTCTTGCATCCTGATTCTCATACTTGCATTATGCATATATAAATACGCACTGCACTGTGCAGAGGGTTGTAGGCAATATTAGTCCATTATGCAATAAGTACTTGTGCTCACTTTAAAAATCAATTTATGTAACTTTGGAATTATATTTCCAAGGTACTATGATTTGATTGGGACAGACAAATTCTAGTTTGACACACTCGATAGTATGTATAGTTTACAAAATGAGATGCAGCCCAAGCCATACTATTTAGTAAAGTAAAAAGCAGGCAAGCTTTAGTTATTTTAGACTGATCAGAGTTTGTGAGATAGTGGAGATCTGAACGTTTAACACAAATGTTGTAGGTTCAAACCCAAGTACACCAGGCCTGGTTTTATAGTAGAATAGCATTTACCTTAATATTTCTGAGCCACTTTATTCTTTATAATGATGTACCATGGTAAACCTATTTCTGTATTAAATATCATAGCTACTACAATTACTGTTACTGTTGTAAAACTATAATAAATATTTCTGTCATTTTATTTCATTTCTTTTGCGATTACAGTTGTTTTTAAGTAAAAAATAAATAATAGTTACTATTTTGATGAAAATATGGTGTATTTTTTGGAAGGCAAAATAACCAATAACAACTAGGCCCCCAAATAACATCTAGCCAATTCTTTTCTCTGAGATTCACTGAGACTGACCCCAGATCAGAACAGAAGCCCCAGACTCACCTGATTAATGTGTACAGAGGGAATGGATGCGGCCGGGACAGACGAGTGGCTGGGAGAGTTGGGCAGAGATTTACACGGACCAATCGAAAGCTGCTGTTTTTTCCTCAGCGCCACCACTTTCTGAGCAACTGCAATCACACATCATAAACATTTCAAATTTGAAATCAATATAAAATCACAAACAAATATTTGACACGTCGTAGGGTCGGTTTTAGAGACGGTAGAGACGTTTTAAAATGAAAACGAATAACATAAAACAATGTTTACACCAATGTGGTGAGATTGCCTGCAGGTCTAAGAGTTTAGAGAGTTTTTATATACACTACCTTTCAAAAGTTTTGGCTTTAGTACTTTTAATCAGCAAAGATGCATTAAATAGATTTAAAAAAACAGTAAAGACATTTATAATGACACAAAATATTTTTATTTTAAATAAATGCTGTTCTGTTGAGCTTTCTATTCATGAAGGATCCTGAAAAAAGTATCGCTGTTTCCACAAAAATATGAAGCAGTGCAACTTTTTTCAACACTGATAATAAATGAATGTTTCTTGAGCAGCAAATCATCATATTAGAATGATTTCTGAAGGATCATGTGACACTGAAGACTGGAGTAATGATGCTGAAAATTCAGCTTTGATCACAGGAAAAAATACACTTGAAATATATTCAAATAGAAAACAGCTATTTTAATTTGTAATATTTCATAATATTACTGTTCTATACTGTCTTTTGATCAAATAAATGCAGCCTTGCTTACCATCTCCAAACTTCTGAAAGGTAGTTAAAGCATGCAAGTATTTGTCCAAAATGTATATATTTATATGATATTTGTATCATATTTGTGAGTATCATGTATGATATATACATTACATCCAGTGCTTTTGTAGGGAGGTGTTCATAACTCATGCATGTAGTTTTTCAGTTGTAATTCGATTGTAATGACGCACACACAGTTTCTTCCACAGCAGTGAAATGTTTTCGTGGAGATTAAATGCATAAAACCGGGAACCCTGGAGACCGACAGTACAGTGTGCCTACAGTCATTGAACAAGTGACTCAACATTATTCACTTCTACTCCTCACAAAAACAAAGAAAGACAGAAAGAAAGAAAGAAAAATGACTTCAATACTACAGATAAACGAGAGCTGTATAAACGAAAGAAACCAGCAAAGTCGAGATGATGTTTATCCGTCTGTTTTCAAAAAGTCCAACGGATCACCGTCTCCAGACAACAAACGCATCTCTGTCTTTTAATTATTTCAAATGCGGCCCGAGGAGGCAATTACACGCAGAAGAAAACCGCAACCGTCAACACACCGGCAATAAACGCAGGGCCGAGAGAAATCCATCCTGACAACTATGATATTGGAGAGCGCGGAGGAAAGCGAAACGCTGCGGAGCAATAACGCTGCTGGAGTTATCGCGCGGGAGGAACTCTCATATGGATATATAGAGCAACTACACCAGATTACTGTGCGGCTGCTTGATAAATACTTATGTAATGTGTATTTCTAGGTGTTGTGAAACCACTCTACCTCGAGCAGGCGGCTAGAGGGACACAAAAGAGATGTGTGGGCAGATTTCTGTTGCTTACTCGGCAATACATTCATGCCACATGACGACAGTGGGCGGAAGAGAGAGCGCTATCAGTGAACTCAGAGAGCCGCTGATATACCAACTGGTTTTTAGGATTGTTCGTAAATGCACTAACCGCTACCGACATCAAAACCACCGGATCACACGGTTCTTTGTTAGATGAGAAGATAAAAGCAGAACAATGGACGATAATGCTTTCAGAATGTCACAACTATACTTGATGTGTGTATATTATGTAATACAATACGCAAATAATGTCATAATAAATACCCATTCATGGTCATACCTTTAAAGATAAATGCATTATGATCAACACCAGACTTGTTGTTTTATGATGATACGATGATACAATGATTGTTTTAACTGCTTTTCAATTATTGCTTTATTTCTGTTTTTTTGACATCATAAAAAATAACAACTAGACTACAATAAAACATAACATGCATTATGAACATAATAATATCAATAAAAAATATTATTATTATTGGTAACACTTTAGTTTAGGGTCCAATTCTCACTATTAACTAGTTGCTTATTATCATGCATATTACTAGGATATTGGCTGTTTATTAGTCCTAATAAAGCACATATTAATGCATTCTTCTGCATGACCATATTCTACATCCCTTAATCCTAACCAATACCAAAACTTAACTACCTTACAAGCTATTAATAAGCATTAATTAGGAGTTTGAGGCAAAAGTCGTAGTTAATTGTTAGTTAATAGTGAGAATTGGACTTTAAACTAAAGTGTGACCTTATTATTATTATATTATTCCATTATGTTTATACAGTGCATGTCATTTTTGTTTATCAAAAATGGCTTCAGTCTGTGTGTAATTATTATTATTAATAGTAATAACATTTTTACTATTCCATTATAATTATAGTCTATATATATATATATATATATTTTAATATGTATGTATATATATATATATATATATATATATAGGGGAGAGTGGGGTAAGATGAGCCAGTTTTTACTTATGTGGATCTCAAGGCAAGGGAAATTGAGACAGAAGTACAATGAAGACATCCACTGTTAATTTGGGATGTTGCCTATAAACTGAAAATTAAAAAATGCACCTATGACAAAGAGCCTTGAAAATATGACCTCAGAAAAAAAAGTGTACATGTGAATCAACTTACCCCAGGCTAGGGGTAAGTTGATTCCAGTCAGTGGGTAAATTGAGCCATTAGGGGGTAAATTGACCATCCTATCTTTCACTTTTTTATGCAAGCATAATAATAAAAAAGACTTGCCTCTTTAAAATAATAATTTAATAACACACTTACCTTTCTAAACAATGTTAACCCTCTGGGGTCTGAGGTGTTTTTGGGGCCCTTGGGATGTTTTGAAATGCCCTGACATTTGTGCTTTTTTCAGTTGCTTATACACATATTAATGGCAAAGGTGGAAATGCACTATTTAGCACAAAACAGGGCTACCATAATATGTGAGCAACATGTATGTACATGTTTGTATTTTTGAGAGAATAATGTTTATGCATGGTTATTAAAAAAACAAAATCTTCTCCCCAAATGTGTCACTCATATAAAGCACAATACAAATAATTTAAAGAGAAGGCTTATATTGACCTTTTAAGATTTAGCTACATCTACCTTGTAAATATATGTTTTGCTATTTTATTAAAAAGATTACAATTACAACAACAGTTACAATTTCAACAATATTTCAAGTGTACTCTTTCTTTGTAAAAAATAAATTATAGGCCTACATTTTAGTATATGTATTAATTTATTTGAATATAGCCTACATTGGAACAAATAGGCTACTATAGTAACATCTTAGTTGATGACTTTATTTTGACAAAAAAAATACTGTGTATATATATATATATATATATATATATATATATATAAAATATAGGCTATATATATTGTATATATAGGCATATGAGCAGAAATTGCTAACCTTATTTGATGTAGCAGTAGTCTATTTTTAAAAAACTTTATAATTTATCCAAAACTAGTCAACAAAATATTGTCTTTCATATTTCGTCCGACTGTAGGCTATCGTTTTTATGAAATATTAGGGCATATAAATGTTAATTGCAGTTTAATATGTTGCTTATACAAAGACATTTTATTTCAACACAATTCAGTCGATTTTCTCCATTTCAAAAAGGTTGAACCACTGGTTCAATTTACCCCACATCATCTGGCTCACTTTGCCCCATAGTCACCATTTTTGGTAAAAACGACCTAGCTTAGCAATTCAGGATAACCTTTAGCTTAATGATTCACATGGTTTTAAATGTTGTCAAATCACTAACATGTACCATACACAACTTTAGACCTAGATCAATTTGCTGTGACAAAACGGCTAATATACCTGAAATGCAGAAAATTTACTTTATCAAGCAAAAAAGATGTTTTTTGTGGAAAAGACAACTTCCCTTTTGTCCCATGTGCTTCACATCTTCACAGCAATATATAAATGATGGAGCCTTTCAAAATGTATGGTCCCATGACACCAAATGTGCATAGTTGCCTAGAAACAGGGGGTGGGTCAACTTACCCACTGGCTCATTTTACCCCACTCTCCCCTATACAGTATACACACACACACACACACACACACACACACACACACACTCTTTCTGGAAGTTGTCGCAATGCATTCATTTTTGATCTAAAGACTCTTACAACCTCTTCAAAAACTACCTTCATAATTAATAATGCATTCACTGGATTCACAAACAGTGTTACCAAAGATTTTCATCAGCATCAAGGTACTCCAGTTCAACACTGGTCCATATTTATGAATAACGGTCTGGAAGAACAGGGAGTATTACCTGCGAACCAGGATGAGGATAAAATCCTAAAACAGCATAAACACTGAAAGTGTGTTCAGAGACACTAGTTAACACATCAGGAATCTCACCATCTTGAAAGACTCTCTCCACGTTGAGACCATAGGTGGAGCAGGTTTCGTAATACGTGGAGCGTTTCAGGTCGTTGGACAGTTTCCGAGCTCGGGCGTCATCTATCACTCTGGGGTTGGCAGCGCTGATGGCATCTAAAAGACATGATGGAGACACAGCATACAGTATTAATTTCTGTGTGTACTAATTCTTTTAAACGAACTCTTCAGCAAACATAATGACAGACTTCCTAGCCTTCTGCTTCGTTAAAACAAGACAAACGTATCATGTCGTCACCTTCAAGACTATGACTAAGTGCCAGACTTTCATGGCAGATCTAATAAAAACAAGTGCACATAATTTTGTGTTTCCTGTGCTCCACTGTAGAAGAATGATGGTGTCGTGACTCACCCTGCGTCCCCACCAGAACCATGGGAACCTCTGCCGCGTTCCTGTAGCTGGAAAGACGCAGGAAGTAGTTATAAACCGTCTGGAAGCTGATCTCATCCTCCAAGCTGAAGACGAACACCACCGCGTCCACCCAGGCAGCAAACTGAAGAACGAGCACACAAAACATAATCAGTCTGTACAATCTTTTCCATCTGTACATCTTGTACATTTTGCGGTTTACACACACACACGGTCAAACGTTTTTTAATGTTTTTGAAATAAGTCTCGTATGCCCATCAAGCCTGCATTTATTTGATCAAAAATACAGATTTAGTTTTCTTTAATTTGTGAGATATTATTTTTCTATTTTATTATACTTTAAAGGGCACCTATTATGGAATTTTGAAATTTACCTTTCATGTAGTGTGTAACATAGATCTAAGTGAACAAAAACATCCTGCAAAGTTTGAAATATGAAAGTGCACCGTATATAAAGTTATTGTCTTTCAAAAGTAAGAGTCGACTCTGAGTCATTTTTATGAATCGTTAGAAGACCGAAGCTTTTTCTCTGACTAGATGACGTCAACTTGTAAAGTTATTTGAATACGATACGGCCACTTATTGCGCTCCAAGGCCAGGGAAAATATCATGGCGACGAGACGCTGTGTTCTGAAGTGCGACTCAAAAGCAAACTTTTTTCATCTGCCCAAGGAGGAGCATTTGAAGACTAAGTGGCTACAATTTATATATACAACTATACCACAGAAGTATAGTCCGAGCCTTGTGCTTTGTTTGCGCCATTTTGAAGACGATTGCTTTTTAAATGCAATCAAGCTTGGATTCGCGAGCCGGCTGATATTGAAGGAAGGTTCAGTTCCAAGTGTATTTGCATCAGCTTCCTCCTCCGTATCACAACCTGTAAGTGTTATTAATAATTTTTGCTTTTATATTTTATGTAGCATGCTTAATAATTATTTTGTTTGTTGTGTAAGCACCGTTTAGCTTCTAGGTCTTCACTTCTATGTGAAGTGTTTGTCGTTGTTTTCGGAGTTGTCTTAAAGAATAGAATAATACCTCGTAGTAACGTAACTGCATTTTTTTTGTTGTTATAAAAATGTTATGTTTATGCATCGGGCTAATGCAAACAAAGACTGATTGTGCTTTTACAATATGAACTCTGGGCTATGCTCGCTAACGTAACATTAAATTCTTTATCTTATTTTTAGTTTTTTACTACAAACTACAAAGCAGTGGACTATAATCATTATTATAACACAATTTAATTGATAAAAGCATCATTGTACTCCGTGTTAAACAATAAGTATTATCTCTGTAAACACTGCTGGGTCATCTGACCAATCGCAGATTAGCGTAGCGCAAAGGAGGGGTTTGGAAAAATGAGTCGTTGAACGAATCATTTGGGAGTCGGTGAGCAAATCAGGTAAAAATAAATGCATATTATACGACAACAAAAGTGTTTTTTGACATTGCATGCATGTAAAACTGTTGTTGGGGTAGGCCTGTCGCGATAGTCGATAAATCGATTAATCGCACGATAAAAAAAAATGACCTCGATAATTTTTCTAGCCGCGATAATTTCATTTGCATACTTGTTTGTTATCCGCGACTGAATGACAACTCTCGTTTCCTTAGCGTAGGAGAAGTGAACCCTCTTGTCAGTTGCATTGTCTTTTGTGTGGGGAGGCGGCGCTTATCAGTCACATGGACTTTGTGTGGGAAGCGGGAGTGCTTGAGGCGACTGCCGAGTAGAGCGAAAAGACGAGACGCAAGTTGTGACATGGAATTGGTTTCAAAGCCAAACGCGACAGCTGCAGTGTGGGAGCACTTCGGATTCAAACCGAATGACCGTGGTGAACCACTTAACCTGAGCGAGCCGGTATGTCGCATTTGTTGTTAAACAGTATCGACTAAAACAGCCAGTGTTGTGCATGAACGCGTTCATATTTTCACCGAACGCTGAACTGAACGAATCACTTTTCATACAATGAACGTGAACGAGAGATTTTTCGAGAGAACTCATCTGATTTTTTGTACATAGCATATTTGTTAGGATTTTAGTATCATAATGATTAGGCTTATAAATGCACGCACAATTATCCGTGAACTTGATTTGAACAAATGCCTTTCAACTTGTGTGTGCAAAATTCAGAATTAAATTAATGTGCAGAAATTTGTACAAATAGATAGTAGGATATGTTGGCCTACTATACTATAGCCATTAAAAAAGCGTTTCATATTTGTTAAAATATTATAATGTTATTTTTTTTTTCCATTTATGTTGATTTATGAAAAGTGAACAGCACGACCGAGTAAGATGCGCAATATGAGACATGGAGCGGGTCAGACATGATTTTGACCGTTGAAGTTGAAGTTGTTATAGAAAGCCTTTCTTTAAAGTGAATTTCGTTTTGTATAAATTGTATCTTAATTTTAATCAATTTTTCATCAACCAATTGCCTGTATTTAATGAATAGGCCGACGAAACAAATATAACGGAGGCGCCCGCGCTAGAAGCACATAGGCCTAGAGCACATCCTAACTTAACGAAACTCAGTGTATGCCTCACACAGACATGACAAATACACCAAATACACAAAGCTTGAAATGTCTTAAAACGAAATAATTCAAAAAGAAAAAAGAAAAAGGCTACTCTCTGATTATGTAATCCATTATTAGGCTTAGCCTATTTATGTGCATTTCTCTCTATAAGCGCGTTCACACGGAGATGGCGATCGTCAACTTCATCTTTGCAGCCGAGTCGACACTTTTAGAGAAAACACTTGTTTATTAATAAAAATCAATACACGCGTCACCGGATTTACAGATGCACATGCACGCACACATATTATTTCGAAATAACGAGATATTGTGTTGAAATAACATTATTATTAATAATAGCCTACATCTTTGTTAAAAGAATTTAACAAATGAACGTGAACTAGTTCATTTTTAGATATGTGAACTTAGCATTTAAAAAAAAAAGAACTATGAACATGAACTAGTTCATTATCATCTGTGAACTGAGAGACTGAGAGTCCATTGCTTTTATTGTTTTTGGTTGTTTTGTTCATTGTTATTGTGGATATTGAAAATGTTTTCCATTTTCAGTGTTAAATAGTCTTTGGAAATAAACGTTTATTGAATTTTGAAAGGTGTAGTTGCATTATTATGCCATTATCATGATTCTAGATGAAAATGGTCTCAGATCGACAATATTATCGTTTATCGCGATAATTTCTTGGACAATTTATCGTCCAGCAAAATTTGTTATCGTGACAGGCCTATGTTGGGGAATCCCTAAACAACATTAGGAACATTTTAAATGTCATAATAGGTGCCCTTTAAAATATAATTTATTCCTGTGATCAAAACTGAATTGTCAGCATCATTACTCCAGTATTCAGTGTCACATGATCCTTCAGAAATCATTCTAATATGCTGATTTTAAACTCAGTTATCATTAATGTAGGAAACAATTGTGATGCTTAATATTTTTGGGAACCTGTGATACTTTTTTCAGGATTCACTGATGAACATAAATATATATCATTGTAGCTATTGAGCAGACGGACCATTGTATATGCTAGTTATATTTAAGAAACAACAGCAATTTTGGTTGTTTACTGAAGCCTAAGCCCATGTTATTCATCTTTTTGTTTTCCATTACCTGCAGGAGAATAATTCTAATCATGGATCAATTTCGTGACCAGTAACTCGAATTGTTCCAGAGCCCTGAGACACACTCACTGACGTCTGCTTGAAATTTGAAGGGCCGTATTACAAATTCTTGCGGTAATTTGCATTCTAATCAATTACGCATTACCATAAAACCAGCTAAACGGAACACAGACTAACAGAGAATAATTATCACCGCTATTCCACTAGGAGCTACACAGGCAGGAAAAGTTTCACTCGAAATCCCCGTTCCCACAACACCGGAAGCGAGTGCTCATCCCCGCTCGCCATGAGAACCATCAGACTATAATTACACTGAGCCGCAGCAAAATGCCAAAACAGGGCCACCGTGAAATGGGTCCCACGGGGCAAGTACAGCCGTTCAAAATGACACCGCACCACATCCCGCTCTCTGCTGTGGGAATGGGGACTGGGTGACACATTTGTGGAATATTTTAACAGCTATTTGGACAGTTCTCTGCTTTTCTCAACTTGCGAAAAGTCTCACTTTCTCAGATATCATCAATTATTGTAGCGCCGCGTCAGCATGCAGCCCTGGAGCTGCAAATTGAACAAGATAATTAAGGTGTTTGGGGTATTACTAGTACTTTACAAGGAAATATGTAAACAGTTTTTTTTTATATCCACACAAACTACAGTTAGATGTCCGTACATGACCAGAAAACGTCCTTAAAGGAACAGTTCATCCCAAATGTTCACGCTTCTCTTTTCCATACAGTAAAAGCTAATTTTTATGTTAATTTCCCTTATTTTTATATTTAGTTTACCTTGGCCGCCATCTAACGCTCACAATCTAATCCACCATAATATGAACAATTATAATATATTAATATTAAATTTGGACCTTCTCAAGATACAAATCATAATGACAACATTTATGGTGCTTTTTGGACTTCAATAGCCACACTACAGTATATCATTTTTTAACTATTGCTTTAACTTGGAGTATTATTGTAGTTTTCAAATTATTATAGTTTTAAAGCTTCATTATTGTGTTATTGTTAACTAAAATTAAAGCTATTCAAATAAGCTATTCAAATAATTTTAGTTAATTGAAATAAAGCTGAAATAAAAACTAAATATTAGATTAAATTAAAATTAAGTATATTTTTAAGTATATAAGAAAAACTAAAATTGGAAATGTGGCCTTGGCAACTAATTTAAATGGGTTTAGGTTGAAGAACTAAACATACTAAAACTAAATTAAAATTAAAACTGAACATATAAATCCAAAAGCTAATCCAACATATTATAATTGTATGTAAACAATGCTAAAATTGCACAGCTTTCACAGTTTATCTTGTGGCTTACCTGCAGTTCTGGGGGGCCGCCTTCATCCCTGATCAGCAAGAGATAACTTTGTCCATCCACCACAATCTCCTTTTTAAACCTCCCTCCTGCAAAAACACAGAATAACATTCATTACACTGTTTCTATATAACATGGTCCTCTGTGAAGCTCATTTATCAACAGGCAGTGTGCTGTTGATGTCAACGGCATCAAGATTAAGGGACCGAAGATACACCCCTGAGGAACACCCTCCAGTCCCGTCAATCTGAACAGAGAGACATTTCCAATTTTCAATTTACGTATACCTTCTGGCAGTTGTGAAGTGTTGGACAAGGGATGGAGAAAGAGAGAGAAAGAGCGGATGAGTTAGTGAGCGTCCAAATGAGTGTTTGGGATGTATGCGCGTGCATGTCTAAACATGACTAACGATTAAAGCCAGCAGAGGGCTTCATTATACAGCACATAAAAACCTGGGAATCTCTGTTAACAATGAGTAGAGCAACTGATAAAAAATAAATATCAGCCAACAAATGAAATTAGGCAAGCCTTATCCGAAAATCTGAGTGATTTCGACACCAGCAGTGAAATGAGAGTCTGAGAATTTGATTTTTCACCCTTCATTTATTCTCTCCTCTACAGAAGTTATCCTTCCTCACAGCCGCTGGCGCTGAACGCTGATGGAACTTTGATGCTACTGAGATTCCCCCAAATTACAGAGCATTTTTTTAATAGTAGGAAAGTTAGTGGAGCCGACGGACTGAATCGTGGCTTATGGTAATCTTCTAGGAGGACAAAAGAGGAAGGGTGATTTCTTCAAAGATTGTGAGAGGTTAAAAAGGCAAGGCAATGAGGAGAAGCCAGCCTGGAGAGGAGAGGGCTCCTTTTGTTTGGACTGCTAGGACATTTCAATAAGCATATTTTTCAATAAGGAAATTTCAATAGAATGGTACAGAGGTATGGTATAGAAATTATGTAACAATTTTAGTTAAAAGAATGAAAATATGAAAAATAATAGTAAATAATATAAAATATATTTAGAATATCTAAAATATAAAATGAAAACAGTTGACATTTTAATTTTTAAAATTACCATAATATATAAAATATTGAAATAATACATTAATATAATAAAATTCATAATTATTTACAAAAATTATATATTTTTGTATAATTTTGCTTTAACTTTAAACTCTAACTTTAAAACTAATTATTTGACATAATATACTAAATAATAATATAAATTATAATAATAAATAAATGTATACACTATTTTATAAAGAATATCATATATATATATAATGAATAAATGAAAAAAATAAATAATACTAATTAGTATATACAGCCTGATAAATAAACATGAAGCAATTACAGTAACAAACTATTTGACATAAACATACTGAATAATAAAATATTTTATAATATTAAATAAATGAACACTATTTTTAATGTAAAACACATAATTTAAATATATAGAAAATTTACATTTATAATATATCGAAACATTATTAATAAATAAAATACTATTTTAAATGATCAACTTTTATTTTAAAATGAAATCATTTTTATATATATTATTAAATACACAAACATTTTTTTATTATTATTATTAAACTAGGGGGCTATATTGTACATAATGCAATGAACTTGACTTTCCATTTACAGCCTGATAAATAAACAGATTAAAGTGACAATTCTAACACTTGTTTTTGATCCATTATTTTACCTTCACAGGCAATGACGAGAACATGTGACAACAATCTAGCATAATGCACACCGTTTCACTATAAAAAGTAGGCAGCGTTCAGTTCACTCAGTGCATGACTTCACTCTGACAGCCTATCACAGGCTTACTTTCCCTCTGCTTCCTTCGGGGAAATGCATGATGGAGCTTTGTCACTTCTGAGAACCTCCTCGGAGGGTAAATATAATGACTGAATGCTTGTTCTACAGTGTATGACTGAAACCTGCTAAAGTTCGTGCCACATGGCCAATCCTTGCTTTCAAGTTCAGTGACATCTGGACTAAATTGGCATTAAGAGGTGCAGCGAGGGCACGGAAGTACAGCCCGGCGGAGCGGATAGCAGAAGCAAACACAACATGGAGATTCCAACAGTGACCTCACATCGACAGAGATATCATCCATAGATCCATTACGCCAAGAACACTCCACTTAATTAGTTCACCTATGTCCTGAGAATCCGTCCTAGCTATTTATATAGTCCATAAATGCTTCCCTGGAGCCTATAAAAGCAAAAAGGTACAGCATCATTTTCTTTCTTAAAGGAGAACAAAGTGTTCATTGCTGGTCAATATGAATCCACCAGATGAAATTGCAAGCATAATAAATACGCAGGAATAATTATTTACGTCTACTGAGGAAAATGCAAGTCATGCTTGCATGCAAAAGAGATCTGAAAATCACAGTCTCTTAAAAAAGTTACGGTAGCTTCACAATCCACATGACTTGAGGAATCAATTCGTCTGCTCAAATCTACAACCCTAAAATACAATGCTTGAATTAAGAAGCGCCACTAAAAATTTTGTTTAATTAAAAGTTGTTCAGTTTTTCCAGCAGAAGATTTTGAAGTTGTTGAAAAGAAGGGCACGTCTGAACACGTCATAATATGACAGAACAAAAATCCCTCCAGCAAAGTCTCATTCAGACGTTGGCAGAAAGCCATATAAACATCAAAATAGATGCTTTCTCATTGTAGTTTTCTTCACCGAGCTTAAAAAAAACGAGTCTTACTGAAGCTTTTTAAACTCTGCCCTGATTTCAGTCTTCAGGAATCCGTCGTTATTATTATTCTAATCTCTAATTTAGATTTCAGAGGGGCAGCTGGTGCCAAGAGGGCATAAACATTTAATCTCTCCCCCGTCACTCAAAAGTAAACGCTGAGGATTGATGACACGCTCTGGTGGCCTGACCCTCTGTTGCCATGGCAACACCTGAGCAACCACAGAGGCGGAGCATCGGCTTGGAAACTCACAGCTTCGTCTGTGCGGGAGCAAACGACAGACGACAAATTAAGATTAAAAGAAATTAGGGACATTTTCAATCAAGCGTGGCTTAATAAACCCGAGAGCGTCTGCAGTGTGAATCACAATAACATTAAATCACGCAACTGCACTTCTGCCAAATATTTGAGCAAGTGTAAAACAACAATACATGTCAGACAACGCAGGAAAGAGTCTTCGCTTACATAATCTTTGGACGTGATAACATGGTAAAACCGTGCCTTTTTTGGACATTGACTAAAGTAAAATCATGATATTCTTTGAGGTAGCTCCACTGAAATACTATTTTATATGAGTATAGATTAATCATTTAGTCTCTTTATGAAAAATGTACCATGGTAAAGTAGTGGTATCAGGTGGTAAATACCAAGGTGCTTTGATACTGGTATATGATGAAAAACACATGGTAGTACCATGGTAAGGTTTGGTATGTTTATACACACTAAACGTTCAAAAGTTTGGTCAGTGTTCTTTTTTGCAAGAAATTAATACTTTTATTCAGTAAGGATGCAATACATAGATAAAAAATGACAGGAAGACAATATATTTCAAATATATATGTATATCATAAATAATATGAGGCCGCACAACTATTTTCAACATTGATAATGATAAGAAATGTTTCTTGAGCATATTATACTGATTTCTGAAGGATCATGTGACACTGAAGACTGGAATAATTATGCTGAAAATTCATATTTGATCACAGGAATAAATTACATTTTAGGATATATAAACATAGAAAGCAGTTATTTTAAATTGTCATAATATTTCACAATATTGCTGTTTTTACTGTATATTTGATCCAATAAATCAAAAATACTTGGTGAATTCTTTTAAAAAACATGAAAAAAATCTCCTCAACCCCAAAAACATAGTTTTACCACTGATACCACAAACTTTTTTTCTAAGGGAAGTCAGAGACCAAGGCTTCATTACAGAACATGACAGATGTTCATTTTTAATAAATAAATTAATATAAACAGTAATATTAACTCTATGTAAAAAGAGTTAAAGAGCACAATAATGTTCTGCCTTGATGTGAGTTATACATCACAGAAAGACTGATATTCGGTTTCTATTATAGAACAACAAATATGCATTAGTTTAAGTTAACTACTCAGGTGTGTGTTAACACCAATCTCACAATCCCACAGTGATTCATTGATTTTCATGTTTCTCACTGCATTAGACATGAGCATTATTCCACATCAAACGCCACAGTCTGGTCAGAGAGAAGCAGAGGAGAGAGTTTGACTGAATGTGACGGAGCTGTGAAAGCTGCATTCGAAACAAGTCCCGACAGGCTTTTCCCTTCAAGAACACAATGTGCATACAGGCTTCCAACAAAACCCACTGGGCCAGAATACTGAACTTTTAGCCTATTTTGAGGCATAATCCGGGTTCAACAGAAGTAAAAAATATATCAGTGTACCACAGAAACTTATCTCTAACTCTTAAGTAAAAATGTACAGTATGCAAAACCTGCTGCTAGTATTTTGGCTAAAGCGCTTAACTCTTAAACGGAAAAATCAGTGTTATACGAGTCATAAAGTTATCTAAATCATCCTTTTAGCATTGAACTATTGTTTATGCAGTACAGGTGGAATTCCTGCTAAATTTCTTTTCATAAAGAAAACTGTTATTCAATAGATACATTGCAAATGTTTAGCTTTTAGTATAGTTTTTTATTAATATGGAATATGCCATTTTTTTATGAATGATACTCTAAATAAGAAACTATAACCACCAGTAGGTGGCGACAGATGTCTTAAGTCATTCATTCATTCATTCGATTCGTTCGAACAGCTGATTCATTCAGGAGTTAAATAAATGGCTCTCTTTATGAATGGGTCATTGAATCATTGGTTCACACGATTGATTTGTTCAAAAAAGCGGATTCATTCAGAAACTAATTTCTTTCTTTACACTTTGAAGAATATGGTTAACCAAACAGTTGATAGGCCCAATTGACTTCCATAGTATTTTTTTTTTTGCTACTATGGAAGACAATGGGGTCCATCAAATGTTTGGTTAACCATATTCTTCAAAGTGTCTTCTTTTGTGTTCAGCAGAAGACAGAAATTCATACAGGTTTAAAAACTTGAGGGTGAGTAAATTACAGAATTTACATTTTTAAGTGAACTACCCCTTTAAATATATAATGAGGCAAAAACTCCTACAGGGGCATTTTTTTGCATTGATATTTTGAACTTTAGGGGCATTCTAACTGCATTCAATAGGCTATGAAATATATATGAAAGCCTACATCCCATGTTCAACTTCAATCAACTGTATGAAATATAAGATGACCTACGTAGTTCTTGGGCAGGGCGGGTGCCTTAAACGCATTAATTTTAACGCATTATTTTCCCCCATAATTAATTCAATTAACTTTTTAAATCAACACCCCTAGTTCTTATAAAAATGCGTAAACAAATGCAGCGCACAGATGACGAAAGAGACGAAACAAATTCATGGCCAGCAAAGTCTGCTCCGCGGCAGGAGGTCTTGTTGGGTGGCTGGCCCTGACAAACACACAGTATTCGGTCCTCCCCGCTGCTCACTCACCCTCAGGCGACTCCTCCTGGACATATGTTCCCGTCAGATACCGGTGAACTAATGCTGACTTCCCACTGGACAGGTTTCCCACGATGCCCTGCATGGAGAAACAAGACACGCATATGACGACAGTATTCGGGTGCATAATGCAGAGACAAAACAGAATAGCAAACAAATAATCGCCTGGAAGATAATCAGTGAGATATATTTCAGGATATTAAATAACTAATAAAACTTGCTGCGACTCATTTCTTTAATATGAAAGTATCACTGATGAAATGTACTTCTCATTGAGAGTGAGAATGAAAGACACCATCCCCTTCGTTCATGGGCCTAAAAGACAATAATCAGTTTCAAACACTATTCACTACCAACAGATGGAGAACATCCGTTCTGCATCCAGGACTTCCCTCGAACCAGTCGAGATCCCTCCTGTCATCAAACAACACCTCAACCGTTGAGAAAGCAACTTTCAGGAGTTTCCTCACACTTGACGCAACTGTTCCGCCTGTCAGTCCACGGGAGGACGGCTGTTCCTGCACCAATGGATAATAATTCCCTACCAGCTGGAGATGGACAGCTTTACAAACATGAGGACAGATACACCTGTCTTTCTCCTCAAACTATGGAGATGAAGAACTTCCTATAACAAGTATAACAAGCTGATAGAGAGAGCTTATACTGATAACAAAGCCTGCATGGAATCGACTTCTCACAGAATTCTGCAGAAAGATCAGTGGCCGGTTGCATAAACTGCTTAGACTAGTCTTACAAGTTACTCATCTCATTTTGTCTTCATGTATGTTCTAGAGCCTCATTTTGCAGTCAACACAACATCAATTCGTCTTGGAAATGACAGATTAAAGTCCTGCACAATGTCTAGAGGGATTTGAGCCATTCCTCTTCCAGAACAGTGGCCAGGTCACTTATGTGATGCACCCCAAAGTGTTTCAATAATATCTAGATCTGGTTACTGTGCAGGCAATGGGAGATGTTCATCAAACCATTCTGTCTCAGGTCTTGGTGTGTGTATTGGTGCATTATCATGTTGTTGATACACGGCTCCCCTTCAGGGTACAATGTTTGAACCATAGGGTGCACATGGTCCTCTAGAATGGTTCGGTAGGTCTTGGCAGTGTATCAGTCCATCAAGCCCAGTAGGGAACACCATGATACTGCAGCCCAAACCATCACTGATACACCCCTGCGACTCACTCTGGGAGTTAAGCCTTTTTGGGGCTTCTCCGCACCGTAACTCTCCCGGATGCGGGAAGGACAGTGAAGGTGGACTCATCAGAGAACAATACATGCTTGCACCACAGGAGAGTCGAGGTTTGCATTTAATTCTGCCGTGATTTGTTTTTTTGGATACAATCCGGGTTTTTACCTGGACATCCCTTTCAAACAGCTTCCTCTTGCGTCGACAGTTATTCCCATTGGAAGTGGTTCGTCCTTCGTGGTGGCATGCCGACATAACCCTGGATAACACCACAAAGATGTGCTGTCCTGGTCACAGATGAGCCAGCGAGATGCGCACCAACAATTTGCCCTCTTTTAAACTCTCATATGTCTCCCATTATGTTGTGGATTGCAATATTTTATGATCAGCTGTGCTATTGCTCTGCTAATTCAACCTTCACACTCTGCTGATAGAATGTGAAATCCGTGAAGATCGGCCACGCATATATAGGCCGTTGACAACAAGGTCGCCGTGCACATGTCGTGCATCGCTAGAACCAACTTGACCTTCAATAGGGGACCAAATACTGCTTTCCTTGTAGAAATGGAAAACCTATGTCCTTTCTTTTCACAAAAAAAAGCAAACATCCTCCTCTCCATTCATTTAAGCACTCGAGGCTCATATTGAACATGTTTTGGTTCATCAGAGGGTGGTGTGTGTTGTTAACAAGGTTCAGACAGTAACAATCTTCCACCATAATAAAACAGTTCGTTACCCAAGTGGCCACTGCAGTCATCGAGAACAAAGAGGAGGATAGAAACTTCATTAGGAGAATATTGGATGTACAAACTTTACGAGCATATGGTTTCACCGTGTTGCCTCATAAGCAGCTGTGTGTTTTTTGTTTGAATTGGATAATTTTTCCATGAAGTTCACTGATACTAAAACTGTGATTTGTGTAGCTGTAAGTTTATTTTTGTGAGATTAAAATGATCCAGTGTGGGGGTGTGAAGTAACATTACAAATGCTCACGTTACTGTAATTCAAAATGGTGTACTTTTACTAGACTATATTTTAAGTGGAGTGATCTGTAAGATTGTGTTCGCTGATCAATGTTTACATGTGAATAAAAGCCTAAATTAAATATGTTAATCATATAAAGCGATTGAGTCTCTTCATAAATTCAGTATGCACCTTTTTGATGACCCATGGTGTTATATTATCTCTGTCAGGGTGTGATATGATGTAATAAAAACTACAGCTCCTTTATTTATTTTTTGATCCATTTCATACAATCCGCCTTAATTTAGCGAGTGCACTTTCAACATTATTACGGTAGTTCCAAAACTTCATTTGTCATTTAAAATAAAATAAAAATAAAAAAATTCCATGTTGGCTAATTGCGCATTTAAAGGATTAGTTCACTTTTAAAATGAAAATTCTGTCATCATATACTCACCCTTAAGTTGTTTCAAACCTGTATGAATTTCTTTCCTCTGCTGAACACAAAAAAAGATATTTAGAAGAATGTCGGTAACCAGACAGTTTTTGGTTCCCAATGACTGCCATAGTATATTTTTTTCCTACTATGGCAGTCATTGGGAACCAAAAACTGTCTGGTTACCGACATTCTTCTTAATATCTTCCTTTGTGTTCAGCAGAGAAAAGAAATTCATACAGGTTTGAAACAACTTAAGGGTGAGTATATGATGACAGAATTTTCACTTTAAAAGTGAACTAATCCTTTAAGTTGAATATTGACATGCATAATAACAGACAAATCATATTGAAGAGTTGTGATGTATCAGTTAAAGAGATGAATTCAAAATGTTTTATTAATTATACATTAAATACAATTTAATAAAAAAAAAATTCCATCTCTGTAATAGCCTTCCCCTATTGTTTTGGAAGTAGATGCAGTTTATCACTGATAAAAAGTTGGCAGTCAAAATGAAAACATGTTGGAGGACATAGATATTCTACATTCTTTCTGACAAACAGCAAAAGGAAATGTGAATTGCTGTATGTACAGTGTTTTCTGCATTTTCAGTTTTTTTTTAATGCAGTGTACAGTGTTTATTATAAGCGACATAGAATCCGCAGCTCAGTACTCACTACTCATGAGTATTTTAAAATAAGCTACTCTTTTACTCTTACTCAAGTAGTTATTTGGACAAGTACTTTTAACTCAGAATATTTTTTTGGAAAGTAATGGTTCTTTTTCTTGAATATACATTTACATTACTCTTTCCACTTCTGATAAAAGTGTAAAAAATAAATAAAAAATAAATAAAAAAATCATACACTGAGTCATATTTTGACAGTGATAATGTGTATGAGGTATCAGTGAATTTTCTCACTGGTGGCTATTCTAAGGGAACGTCAGCAGAACAAGTGACACTCCAGACTGTCTCAAGCTGAAGTCTCATTACAGAGAGTGACATACAGCAGTCTGTGTCTCTCTGCTCGCTGAATAAATTCAGTGTTCGACATGTCAGGATTTACTGTTCCGCATAATGTTAAGAGATAAAATGACAATGTTAAGAGATAAAATGACAAAGTAAAGGTTGGGAAGATCACTCACCACTTTGAGCTCTGGTACTGATCGACTCAATGTCCATTCCTGACTGTTGACGAAGGAATCTGGAAAGAAACGGATAGAAAACTTTAGTAAGTGATCATGTCATTCATTTCACTCAATAAACTGGACAGACACGTTTGTATGTTATAGCTTATTTACACATCAAGATGTCCATCAACCAGGAATGATTGATGAATTCATCAACAAAACAAAACAAAACAGATTTAATAATTTTTCTTACCTTAGCGTACTATGTTTAGATTATATATTTAAACCATTTAAAAAAAAAAAAAAAAGTTGTTGTTTTATTCTTTGAATACATACATTGATAAGCGGAGTGCCACTTATTGTGAAATAAATTGAATAAATCAGTTTATTTTTAAGTGTCCTCCGTAACGCAAAGCCTTTAAAAAGAGCAGCAACTGTAAATTAAAGTATGTCATCCACTCATGCAGAAGATCAGAGGCTTAGTTGCTACTAATAATCATGTTTGTCATATTAGCTACATGGACTGACAACAGCGAACACACAAGCCTCATTGGCCCAGCGAAATCCGGCCCATTTCTGTGCCACAAACACACAAACAACAGTGCAGTGATTACATCATCACAGCGGGCACATGGGCTGCCCTGTTTAAAGCCCCACGGTGGTTTGTGGCACTGCATTGTTTAGTTCATTTTTCACTCCGCTGCTCATGTCCAATCTAATCAAAATTTCTATTCAAAGCATGTGAGGAACAGAAGAAAACAAATCTCTTTGTAGATTCAGGGGACAGTGAGAAAACTACACAAAGAAAGGGACCCATTTGTGAGTGAAATAAATCCATGCATGGTACCAAAAAGAGTCTCATTTGTGTGATGGTGGGAACATGGTGTGCTAAGTGTAACGCACGGCAAGTCGGGAGGTGTTTCCTTCCGTCCTTCATTTAAACTTGATGTCTCACCCTCCCTTCGCACTTAACAAACTGCTGAAGTGACTCAGATGAGATTCTTCCTGCTGCGCTCAGCAACGTGCCCTGATGAAACCAGGCGTTTTCAACTTCCATCCTCGCTCTCACACACACGGATGCGAGGAAAAGTGGACCTACGCCAACATGCAAACACATCTGAACATGACAACCACTCCCCACAATCCCACAGGACAGCATCTTGCCATTTCTTCCCAAAGATGTCGAGGTACCACAAGTCAAAACAAATCAAAGTAATTAGACTTCAGATGCGCTGCACGTGATCCAAACTCAACGAGGCAGGTAGGTATCAGGTAAATATTGCGGTGTTTTGGAGCGACAGATGTGAATTTGTCAGTAAAATGAAACCCCATTGAGGTAAAAAGGCATCAAACTGATGTTGCACTTCAGAATTTCAATTCGATGCTTTTCCTTCTGAAGGGTGAACTGCAAGCGAAGCGCTTTTCATGTCATATGGGAGCCGAAGCGAACTTTAGTGATATCTAGCTGAGGAAAATATGACTCAGAGTTTTAAGAGGGCAAGGTCACCACAATCGCATGGGAGAACATTAAGAAATTCCTCTTAATGCTATTTCAAGCCTAGAGGAACAGAGATGCATGCAAATCAATAGCATTTTTAAAGCCTCTTTTGGAAAATGTAGAGCCTTTTAGTTAATTAGTGGTTCGAATGCAGGTCCTAAGATGTTGGTGTAGTCGTCCATTTCTTTTGCACATTTAAAAGAGAAAGGAAACCCTGTGTACCTTTATAACATACAGTAATGGATTCTCTCAAGCTACCTGTGATGCAGTTTTCTAGCTTTGCACCATCTGAAGTGACCTCACACCATTTTTCTAACCTGCTATTGAAACCCTGCATTCACGACCCGAAGGCCTAAAAGTCATCCGAATTCTAGCTGAGAAGACCTGTAAGGAGAGTCTGGCACTTTGTATTTTAAGCCTGGAAGGCTTTACCTTTCCTCACCTGCATACACAGAACTCACAGCTACAGAAAACAGTCAAGACGCAGGAACGACCTGCTTGTCAAACTACCAGGGCATGTAGCGACAGGTACGCGTAATCTGCACACCTAAACTTTGGTCCAAAAATCTCTCAAGTTCAGTAAACACACCTACATTCCGGCTGTCAGTCAACTTTTCCAAAGAAAGGTCAATCGGGGAGTTTGGAAAGGATAGTTTCCTTAGTAACCAATGTACATAAACTCAAGCAGAAGCCAAGGGTGTAAACGGCCCTTCATTTGTTATCTCCATTTGAGGAGTGACTAATGGTACTGCCTAAAAACAAGCCCTGTAAGTCATTTGTGAGAGCTTGTTGTGCTTAGGCAATCTTTCCCAGATATACTTAAGAAGGAAATGCGAGTAGATTGTTACGATAAATCCAAGTCCACTGATTGGATGATGGCCAATTAAAGGGCTGTGTCACTCTTTCTGTTCAAAGCATATAAAATGAAACAAATGTAACAGAAAATAAAACAAAAACATTAGAACAACCATATGTAAAAAAAAAAAAAACTAATTAGCATGCCCAACCCTGGTGCCTCTGAGGCTGATCTAGTCTTCCAAGCGAAAGCAAATGGTTACAGTAAATACAATGCTAAAAAGGACAGAATGTAGACAAACTAATTGGTCAAGACCATAAATTAGCTTGTTCATTATAAAATTAGTCTCTTCATCTTAATATTAAATGCAAATTAAGGGCATTGGATTGAAAGCTCTTCCTATATTAAGAGAATTATATATACGGTAGATATAACATTTATATAAATTTAAATAAAAACCTTGAATTGTCATAATCACAGTGTCACTGGTTCCATCCATCTTTAATGGGAATGTGTTATTAAATTGATGAATCAACAAACCTAAATAAAAGTCTCGAAACTCAGAACATTATATAATTATGTGTGTGTGTGTGTTTGTGTGAGTGTACACCGACAGCTAGACAGAAAAACTATATTTTTGTGCATTTTGTTAATGCATTTTGATAATGTTACCTCCATTACAATGAATAAAATCTGCTGTATCTTTCTTTCTTCTATCCAGCTTTCCATTCCTTTATTTTTTAACATTCTGGTGAAATTTGTGCTGAAATGAGGGGTTTTATGACACTTTAAGCCTGTCAACAATGCCCTAACTGTTCTAACTACGTAATAAATGCTCAAAACATCTCAAGGTGTGCTCCCAATAACATCATCTTCCATCCTGAAACATGTTCTCATAATTCAAACATAAGGACAGCTCTATTTCAACAGATGTGCTAGCATCTCTCCACTGACATTTCAGTCATCTTGTGTATGCAGACGCTTCATTCAAATTATATATTGCAACCCAGAAGCTTTAAAGGCTAAAGATTTCACACTGCAAATGTAAGCCAGACTTCACTGATTGAAGACAAAAGGCAAAAGTAATTTCGGTTTACCTTATGCAAAGCTGCACAAATACTTTTGATGCCACAGGCAAAACTAATATATTTTTTTTAAATCATCTAAATAAGGATTACAAAGGAGCTGAGGTGACATAAGGTTAAGAGCCTAGGCCTGTATACATCATCTTGTCGCACTCTCAGCAACCTAATCCCTTTTTAGAAATCACAGCGTAAAGCTCTGCAACTACACTATTTGTTTTCACTACCTTTGAGACGGTGCATGAGCTGCAGGCAAAAGAACGAACAGACACGGAATGAAAACATGTTTAAAATATCATGAGGACTGTTGTCTACATGCTGGGTTATGATTTAACCTTCAGAGCTTTTAAAGCAAAAACAAACCACAAAAAACCCCAAACTTCAATCCAATGAGAACGTATTACATTTTCCAAAAGGAAGAGAATTCCAGAGTAGTGCTTAGGAGGGATCTGATAGTAAAACAGCGTCATTAAATTATTCCCTCTCTTTATTCGTCTGCATCATCCATCCTTGACTTATTCCTGCAGTCTATTTGATTACCTTGAAAGCGTTAATGATTATACAAGATTTGATGGATGCTTTTTTTGCTTCCTAATTCAATTGCAGTGCAGACATACTCCTCTAGAAGAAAACTCCTCTTGGAGCCAATTAACAGCTCAAGCACACACACACACTCCAACAGAGCCAAAGCCCCCTGAGTGAATAATGCATTTAACCTCTTATTATGCTTGTTGGTGCTGCTCAAGCCAGACCTTCAATATCATTTTAATATTTAATCAATTTGCCCTGCTCTCTAAGGCTACATCCAGGCACTCAGAGTCTGTCCTCTTCAGACAAAAAGCATTTTCCAACACAGACTGGGATGTGGAATGAAATTATGCATTTTACACTACTTACCTTGACCTTTGCGGAAACCACTGCCAGCTAGAGTCTCTATAGCAACAGAATCAGGCTTTTTATTTCTCACCGGGGGATGACTGCCAACTGCTTGGCTTTCAGTGCACAGCTCAGATTTGTTGCTGGACAACGGATCCTTCCTCTTAAAACGATTAGCAATGAGCTGCCAAAAACTAGACTCTGGTTGCAATTGTTTGGTAGGCTTGGTTAGTTTGACAGGACGGAGAGGGATCTCCAAGACTGCTACCTTGCCACGAGTTTGGTACTGTATGTACTGTGTGGCCCCCTGGTCCTCGTCTTGCTCACAAGCTGGCGTTAACGTCCTGCCAGTAAGGTAGGAGAACGGACGAGTGGTTTGCATTGATTTTTCTCCGATACTTGCAGTGCGTCTCCATTCAGTTCGGTCATCCTGCTCAAGTTGATTACGATTCCGCCTCATCCTGAGACTCAAACTCCTCCGCAGTGATCCGAACGTTCTCTTTTGTCCTTCCCCCTTGTTGGGTTCCTTTAGCCTTGTTGAAGGTTGTGTCACTACGACTTCTTTGCCTGTTGCCGGTCGACCAAACAATCTCCATCGGAAGCCTGGACGAGGCAAACTACCAGTGTCAGTAGAATGACTTGCGAGCTCATCCCGGGATCCAGTTCGCTCTTTATTAAGCTCAAGCACAGTCATGCTAACAGGCCGTGGTTTGCTTCTGCTTTTAGAAGTCCGACGGATTGGTGGTTCTTCTAGTCTATAAGGAAGTAGGCTGACAGACGGCGCCATGTCTGGTTTTAGACCGTCTATGGCACGCAACTCGGCACGTCTTGTCTGACACCGCTGGACCACATCTGGGCAACCTTGCTCATTGGGGGTAGAGGAAGGCAGAAGAACGTTGCTGTAGTTTGTAGCTGCCAACATGCAAACACTGCGGGGTCTTGTAGAGCTGTCTTGGTTGATGATTGCTGTGGTTTGGAGTCTCCTATTTTCATCTGGGAAGACAAACATGCTCACTACTCTTCTGCTGCCCAGGAGCCGAAGCCCATGTGCAGGCCTTCGTAAGACCGCCACATGAGTTTCTGATGCATTCTCCACAGATATAGCATTAAAACTTAGTTCCTTAATGGGAATGTGGCAAACATCAGCAGAGACTTCTTTAGTCCAAGCTTTCTTTTCCACAGCCAAATCGAAGTCTTCCGCAGAGGCTTGTTGCACACAGCTGTCCTGGAAGAAAGAAGGTAACCGGTCCGTCCTCATTCCTAGTACTTCCCCTTTCCTCCACCCCCCAATCCCTGTGCTGCTCAGGTAAAACCACCTATTGAGGTTCCCAGCTGCACTCCTCCTCTGCCCTGGGCTCTCTCGACGTTCCTCCCTCTGATCCGCCTCTTGTCTTTCGTTGTCGTCCTCTCCCACGTTGTTCTTAACAACTCCCAGCTCGGTTTCTACCCTCCTCTCAGCCCCTCCTGAAGGCATACGAGTCTGCAGCTCCTCTTGGAGTCCCATTCTGGAAAACAGCAACTTCGTATAGAGTTTTACCACCTTGGACTTGGTGAGGAGATGTGATCTTTCCTTTAGAAATCACATTTCATATTACCGACACACCACAAGCTTGTTCTCGGCAACTTAAGCGCTCTCTCTCTCTAGCACTGCTGCAGTCTTTCAGCTCCAGGCCACATTCCAAAAGCAAGAATAATCCCTCACCTTTGACTTGTGAGAGACGGAGACAGAGTTAGGGGGGGGGGGGGGGGGGGGACTTCAAACAAGCCCCAGCATGACCTCACTGAAACTTTTACCTTGCAGGGGATTATGAGGGGGAAAACTCGCTATGAAAAAACAAACCTGTGCGCATTGGAGGGATAAATACAGCCACAGATAAGAAGTCTTTGGTCTTCTCCTACTGTCAAAAACAGGTCTGTGCAACCCTGCAGTCAGCAGTGAAGGCAAATTCCTTAATGTTCCGGTTCCTGGCATGAGTGAGAGGGGTCTGTTTGAACTTCAAGCTGCTCCCACATGTCCCAAGGATAACAGCAAAACAAGGAGCAGAATATTTTGTCTCCTTAAAGCGAAGGCATTGCCAAGGCACCTGTAGAGAAATCCCTGCGGGAGATACTGTTGTGACTGAAGATTAAAACAGAGGGTGCCTGATGCTTGGGGCAGCGAGTATCTTCAGCACAGTTACCAACATTTGTACCATCCTAAAAAGCATCCAAATTAAAGGCCATTTTGTAGAGCTTCCCTTTCTTCGAGCCTCCCTAAATCATTCTCTCTCTAGTTCCCACATTCCCACCCTCCCTTTCTAAACTGCCCTCCCTCACAACTTTATTTCCTCATCCACTGAACAAGGCAGAAATTGGCAAACAAAACTGGGGAGCTCATTGCATGGGGGGAGGATGAAATGCCAAACAATTCCCCAGTTTTATCATGCATGTCTTTGCCTATGCTAAAGTAATGTCATGTAAAGTTTTCATAGCACCTATGCCAACTCTAGGAGCATTGAATAAGCATTATGGGAAAGAATGTGCAATGAAAATCAAATGATTTCCCAGAAACACTAAATGTGCATTTAAAAGCAGTCTCCACAATAAAAATACAAATACAGGTCAAAGTATTTACCCATAAACAAATTTTAGCTTTGATATTAAGATTGTTTCATAGGAGTCTGTATAACATTAATATTGTTTCCTAACATGGTAAATCTGACTGGCCATCGGTCATACTAGAAAAAGCCATCTGGATTAGGAAAACAAGGGAGCAGATTTGAGATTTTGTGCTTGTAAAGAGCACCCACAAGTGGTTTCAATGAAAACTACCCCACCAGTCTAGTTATACAACACTGCCATGGAGAATTGTTTCTTAGAATGATCCAGAGACTCGCTTGATGACATTCCTGCTGCGCAAAGGAATTTATGAGAAGTAATATTTTAGTTGGACTATGGTAAACTTACAGCTGTCATAAGATGGACAACAACAACAAAAGCAGAATCAAATGCATTAATTTTGTCTAAGAACAGCATACATTACATATTCATTCATGAAAATATCAGCCACAAATTGATTGAAACAGACTTCTAAAAGATGCAAAATAATACAGCAGCACTCTTTCCCCTTTTCCTTCTTTCTCTCTTCATTCTTTCGCCACTTTCCTTCTGAAGTTCTATCCTTCCTTCCCATATTTATTTTTGTCTCTTTCTTTCCTTCCTTCTTTCCATATTTCTTTCTCGTTCGTTCTTTCTCTCCCTCTTTCCGTTCTCATTTGCCTCTTTCATTTTTTCCTATTTCTCATTTTACCATTTTCTTCTTTACTTCTTTCTTTCCTTCCCTCCTTTTATTTCTTTCCTTACTTTCCTTTTAAATAATTTCCATCTTTATCTTTTCCTCTATTTCCTTCCCTTCTTTTCTTATTTCTCTCTTACTTTATCATGTCTAATTCCTTTCTTTCTTAATTCTTTCCTGTCATTCTCTCTCTCTCTCTTCATCATTATTGAGATAACCATCTAATTATCCAGACAATAAGAACTTTAATCCAGTTTACTCTTTATAAAATCATGTCTGACATCTTACATGTATGAGTCTGAGAACACAACAGAAGCCACTGGCTGCTGATCCTAGACTAGTCTTTCCTTTTTTTTAAAGTCTTTTTTATAAGTAAAACCCTCCCTTGACCATAAGCCCTTTTATTTTGAGCTTCCGCCCACTCAGAGTAAAATCTTTGACAGATTTCCGATTTGTATAACCTAATGATTTTAATTACATGGACATATCCAAGAACATAATTGCTTATAGTTTAAAGGGATTGTTCACCCAAAAATTAAATGTCATTAATTACTCACCCTCATGTTGTTCCAAACCCGTAAGACTTTCGTTCATCTTCGAAAAACAAATGAAGATATTTTTGACGAAATCTGAGAGATTTCTGTACCTCCATTGACAGCTACGCACTTTGACGCTTCAAAAAGTTCATAAAGAGATCGTAAAACTAATCCATATGAATTGAGAGGTTTATTATAAATTTTCTGAAAAGACTCGATCACTTTATACGACGAAGAGATTTAATTTAGGCTTTTACTCGTATATAAACATTGATCAGAGAATATAAACAGAAGTTCAACCGAACATGAATGTCTCGCAAGAACAAACCTCTTCCGGAACACACACACACAAGAATGAACCCCATTGGTTACGCAGCACGTTTGAACTTCCAGAAGAAGTTTGTTCTTGCGAGACATTCATCTTCGGTTCTGAAGCGTCAAAGTTTCTGTTGTATAAGCGGTCAATGGAGAGTACAGAAAGCTCTCAGATTTCATCAAGAAGATCTTCATTTGTGTTCTGAAGATGAATGAAATGGAGTAATGGGTTTGGAGTAATTAATGACTGAATTTTCATTTTTGGGTGAACTGTCCCTTTAACTTTAAAGCCATATTAAGCCAACAAAATGTTTCCATTGCAAGATTTATGTCCTATATACTCTTGTTATCCACTCTCAAGCTAAAAAGATACCTCAATAGTTATTTAAAATACAACGTATCAGTCAAAAAACATCATACGTATGTCACTGATGACTCGCTTTTCATTCACCACAAAAATAGTTACACATAACTACGTTTATCATATGTGAAGCACATTCATTTTTACGGCCTTCACCGCTGATAGACAATGATATGAACATTTTAAATAAACAACAAAACAACAAGTACAAATGTCTAGAAAGTTCAATATAAATACTATTTTCCCACACGTGGACACAGACGTGGATATTTGATATTTACAATTGCCCCTTGTCAACACTATCTATTTAAAATAAAATACATCAGACCAGAGATGACCTCAATCCTGGCATAGTGTTTTAAAAGAAACAATTCACTATACAGTTCAGCTATTTAATAATCAAAAGACATTTTGTAAAGCAAGCACTAGAAAACAACATTATCAGTACCTGTGTTGATAAGATGGAAGTTAACATGGTAACTCGCCTTGAAGAAGTATTTATTACCTGCGTCTACAGCATTAGTGTTCGTCACCCCCGTAACATCCACTGAGATCAAACAGTCCTCGTCGCCCCACTGCACATGGCTGTCCCTTGGCCGTCTTTTCCCTCCGAAACACATCATAATGATGACTTCTCACAACTACAGGAATATCCTTTCACCAGTGACATTATCAGGCCAAAAACAAAGTTTCAAACTAAAACCAAGTTCAGGGTCCTAATCCTCTCTGATATTCCCATTAAGACGGTGATGTTCCAGTGCTGCTTTTGACAGATTGACTAACGTCATGCTGAGATCATGAGCTTGTCTAACATCAAAAATGTCCCGGCAAGAGGGAGGAGGTGGCAGACAGGTACCGGAAACATGTCGAACCTTTGTAATCCCTCATGAGAAGGAGGAGGACGCCGCGGCTTCCCTGTCTTACCTGAACCTGGATTAGTCTAATCCTTAACCAATAGGAAGTCATTGGTGCATTCTCCGTACCGGTGCGAACACACTCACACACACACACACACACACACAGAGAGATGCTATCGTGCCCCACTATGTTTTGGAGTAAAGTACGGTCGTCCCTTTAAAAACTAGTTTAACTCATCTTGGTATCTGTGCAATGCTCTGACGCAAGACGCCCCACTGATATTTCAAGTCCAACCACTGTGTCTGTGATGAAACTTTCCACTTGTCTTAAAAGGCAGATTAAACAAACATCAGTTCAAAAGTAGTGCTACAAAATGCAAAAAGCTCATAAGAGTGACAGAAACTTGAATCCAGGGATCATAGCTAGGCATCAAAACTGTCCACTTCAAAAACTATAGCCAATATTCAACCAGTTAAACAAGTTGACTCATTACAGAGACGCACAGGGTTGCCCAACATCAGACGAGACTACACATGCATTTACAAACTATTTCCATCTAATGAAATGCATTTAATTGACGAGATCCCATTGAAACGGGAGCGCATAAAGACCATATCGACTCAACATCTCATTACGTTTTCATTAAAAACCACCGCGCCATCGGCGGTAACGTCTGCACGGATAAATGAATACAAATACTGATGGATGAGAGTAAAAACACATTTTGCCCTGGCGAGGTGGTGTAGCAAAGACAGAGCAATAGATATGCCTTTCATTTATACCGGTTTAATTATGCAGACCATCAGAAAGTGTGTTTCCGAATGCTTTTTTCACCCTCAGGGCGCACCTTTATTATGCCGAACCCTTTGGAAATTGGCCTGCCAGTCTAATTAAAACAGAAAAACTAATTACGGTAAGACAATTAGACCTCTCGTCTTTTATTTTAAACACTTCTAATAGAGCAAGAAAGTGACGCAAGCGGCATATGTCAATCCCTCTTGTCTTTTTTACGAAGATGCAGATATTGCTTCAGGATATTTTCAGTGAACATCTTCGGATCTGGAATTGGTTTATACATAAACATTCAGAGACACTGAGGAACATCTAGTAAAAAAAACATCTAGTTTAAGAAAATTTCTAGCATCTTTAATTAGCACGCAGCTGAGTGACATCGCCAATATTCACAATATTATGGAAGCTTATAGCAATATTCAATTGAAATATAATATGCAAAATGACAATGCAAGTATTCAATTTACATTAAAACTAGTGTATGAAATGGCAAATGTAAATTATATAATTTAATTTTCATTTTGCACCAAACGTTGCACAAATGTATGGGGAAATTCTAATTTAAATACAGAAATTGTCATTTTGCAAATTACATTTCAAATTGAACAATGCTACATATAAGCTTCCATAATTTACTAGTTCAATTCATGTCTGTGAATCATTTCTAAGGTGTCCATTAATTAAATCAGTGCAGTTTTACTCTGAATCAACCTTTTCTTTTCAAACATGAAATGTTTTTATAAAAATACAAGGCTGCATTTATTTGATCAAAAATGCAGTAAAAAAATTGTAATATTGTGAAATGTTATTCAAATGTAAAAACCTGTGCTACTTAATATTTTTGTGGAAACGGTGTCATTTTTCAGGATTATTTATTACCGGTAAATACAAAGTTCAAAAGACAGTATAACATTATAAAAATATCTTTACTGTTACTTTTGACCAATTTAACGTGCTCTTGCTGAATTAAAGTACTAAAATCTGACCTCAAACTTTTGAAAAGTAATGTATATATACTGCATTTTATTATTATATATTGATATATTGCTACATACAAATGTACACGATTAAATAATTCTTTCTTTAGTCAAAAATGATTAGTAAATGTCTTACAGAAATTTTTAACCTACGTCTGATGAAAAGGAAACGCTTTTTAACCCATTTCAGAAAATAAAAATGGCATCTAAAGTATGAAAGATATTTGTAACTACATCGCACACCTCAATGACCATGTCAGCGTCTCTTATCAGCATATCAGTGCAACAACTAATCCAAAAACCATGTGACTATTTGTTAATACACTTTTCTTTTAACCTGTAGGCTTTTGCATACGTCTGTGGGACCTAAACAAACTACTACTTACTATAATAACGTTAAACATCAGCCTTGAGCACATATGAAGCTGATCTAATCATAAACAGATTCTAATCACAAATTGTGTCCGTTAACAAACACCAGTAGGGGGCAGTACGTCTTCTCTCACAGTGGACCACTGAGCATCTATCACTTCAGTTCATAAATCAAGTCTAGCATCATTAAATCTTGATTTTGTCTGTATCAACAATAATATGTGTGCTTTCACGTAGCTGCCATTATTTCGCCCCAATTATATGCTACTAAAATTAAATCCTGACATTGTGGCTTGACATGCAACAACCAATCTTTCCCTAATTATGAGAAATCGCAAAATTAGCTTTGTTTGCAACTTTAGGGAGGGAAACGTGCAAGAGCGCACCTCCATCGGCTCCTGAGCTCATTACCAATACTAATTAGGTTACGCAAGGTTGTGTAACTGCACTGCAGTCCAGGTCAGGAGCAGGGACCCTGCGAGAGCGTGATCATGTGGGAACACACGGCAGGTGTGGAGCTGTGCTGCAGTACAGTCATGTTACGTAAGGGAAGACGGGAGCAAAGAACGAATCAAAGAATGTGTGCAGGATCCTCAGGGACGCAGAGAGACAATTAATGCCGACTGAACTTTAATGAGGGTTCGTAATGAGTTGTGAACGCCTTTATACTCAAGTAAAGTAAAGCTGAGATACGGTTTATAATGCTTTCAAATGAACAACAGGATTGCATCGATATAAAAACACACCATGAATGCTGCGCTTTCTAATTATGCATGTTTTGGTTCGGTTTACCATGATGCATAAATCGTTAAAGTCAACAACATGAAAGGAAAATTTGCACTAATTTGCACAAAAATGAAAATTCTGTCATCATTTAATTACCCTCAAGTTGTTCCAAACCTGTATGAATTTTTAAACATATTTTGAAGAATGTTGGTAACTAAAAAGTTTATGGGCCTGACTTTCATTTAAATGTTCCTTTTTGGGCAAACTATCTCTTTAATACTTGTAACTGGACTATTTATCAGTGCTCATTATTAAAAATAATAAAAAAAAATATTGAAAAAATTAAATAAAAATACAACTACATGGTAACAGGTAAAATGTTAGACTGTTGGAACTTTTAGAACAATTTAATAAAAACAATAACAACAATTAAAAATAATAATAATAATTTCAGGGTTATTATTAACCAAAGCAAAAACTATTAGTGTTTTTTTTGTTAATTGAAATAAATCTGAAGTAAAATAAAATAAAAATTAGAAATGTGGCTGGCAACCAACTGAAATAAAGATACATTTAAGATAAATTACTAAAACTGAAATAAAAATTAAATAAAGCTAAATGCAAATAAAGTTTAAAAAAAAATATATAATAATAAAAATGACAAAAAGCAATAACTAAAACTTAAAAGCTCATTCAAAATAATTACAAATATTAAAATAATCTATAAATAATACTACAATAATGCTCTTCACAATCCAATGAATTCTTGTTGGGTGAAAAAGACACGCATTAAACTTTGGTTGTTGAACATATGTATCGCTTACATCACATCACTTATAGTTCTCATAATATGAAGGTAAAATGGAAGAGTGTATTTTTTGTACCAGTTGTTCCAAACAAACTATCATTTCCAAACTATTTCTCTGAAACATCCACCTGTCCACAAACAAGTCCCGCCCACAAACCCCCCTCATTGGTTGATCCAAGATTTAAAGGCATAGTTCACTTTAAAATGAAAATTATGTCATCATATACTCACCCTCAAGTTATTTCAAACCTGTATGAATTTCTTTCTTCTGCTGAACAAAAAGGAAAATATTTTGAAGAATGTCGGTAACCAAACAGTTAAACTGGTCCCATTGACTGCCATAGTATTTTTTTTTTTTTCACACCACAAACAAACAGAGCACAAACAAAGCTTCAGGAAGTCAACCTACAAACGGCTTGCTTATAGTCTGCACTAAACTGGGATAAAAGCAAGTATTTAACATCAAATAAATTGCACACTTCACCTCTGACAGCAGCTTCCTAAAAAAAAAAAGTGAGCCAATCCGCTTTCCCGGTCACTTCCTGGTCTGAATTACGTCCTTCTGGCAGGGCATCATTCTGATGTGTCCTGGGTTCAGACACCAGATTTAGCCCACTACTGTCAGCCTGCTATTTGGGCCACGCTGATGACTAGGTGTTGAACGGGTGACTAAAGTGCTGGAAAGCATGTGTGACTCAGCGGAGGAGTGATCTCGCACACACACACACACACACCATTGCCACGACGTCACGTTGCAGAACCTTCTACCTCATCATATTGAGAGGCCACATTAAGTTTCACTGCGATCTTTACACTATGTTAAAGCTGACGCCGGTCTTTATCGGGTAGTGTTTCTCGACTAATGCCAGACTGGCAGGAAACTTGTATGAAACTATTTTGACACTGATCTCAAATGCATCCTGTGCGATATCTGAGAATAAAATGTGTAAAAACTGACAAGTTATCACTGAAAAGCCAAAAGGGCCTCACAATATGATTTATTAGCCATTAAATATAATGTATAATGTCCAACAGATCACTAGTGCATTCAAATAGTTAAAAATATCAGGAAACATAATAAATTCATAACTGAACACAAGTCACAACGGCTCTTTAAAACATATAAAGTCATGTTTAAAAAAAATTAATGGTACTGCGTGTGTGTGTGTGTGTGTGTGTGTGTGTGTGTGTGTGTGTGTGTGATACCATGGTGTTTTTGATATGGTCAGAAATATGTTTAAAAATATATTGTAAATGACAATAAAAATAATGGTTTAGAATGTATTCTTTAAGGTTAAAATCTAAAGTAAGATTTTATCAACAAAAAAAGTACCACCATATTACCAAAACCACTGCGTTTGATTCTGCCATAGTATTATCATGATATTTGTTAAGTACCTTACAGCACCAATCAAAAAGCATTTTATATGAATAATAATCGGGACAGTATAATCATGTATCATGGTTTCTGAATGGTACTGTAAGGTACTTCAAAGAATAGTATGGCATATTATTCCATTATTCTTTGAAGTATGGAGTACAAGTATGGGTATATCTTGATGGTAATTTTTTCCCCAGTTAAAAATAAATAAATAAAATGTAAGCATAGTTTGTCCGGATAGCTTGACCGTTTTGTGCACTTATATGGGCTAAAATGACACTATATTGTTGTGTATATAATGTACACACACACACACACACACACACACACACACACACGGAGCTCTTCCTTCAGGCCATAACTGCTCCTCCCTGTCTCAAACACCATGACAACATGCATCAAAATGGCCGACTCGTTTCCATGGGACCAAAGAAAGAGTGTACCAGAATTTTAAGGACCTCCATTGAGCTCCTGAATGAGGGAGAGAGAGTCAAATCTTCATAGGTTACAAGAGTAACGAGCTTTTTTTAGAATGATGACATCACATAATTAAGCTACAAACAAACTGGGTCGAAGTAATTTGAAGAGTGTTTCTCCTCTCCTCAACTGAACACAAGCTCATGTTTGTGGACGACCCTCCCCTTCAGCAGAGACACTGATGGACATCATGACAGTGTTGTGATTGACAGGCAGAAATAAAATGACTAAAGTACATATGAAAAATACTATTAAACAAATAGTAAATAGTACTAAATTAAACAAAAAATGTAAAACAAAATCTATATCATCCATCCATCTATCATCTATCCATCATCCATCGATCCATTCATCATCTATCATCCATCATCCATCTATCCAACTATCCATCCATCCATCCATCTATCATCCATCCATCATCCATCCAACTATCATCTATCCATCCAACTATCATCTATCCATCCATCCATCATCTATCCAACTATCCATCCATCCAACTATCATCTATCCATCCAACTATCATCTATCCATCCATCCATCATCTATCCATCATCCATCCATCATCTATCCATCATCCATCCATCATCTATCCATCCATCCATCATCTATCATCTATCCATCATCCATCTATCCAACTATCCATCCATCCAACTATCATCCATCCATCATCTATCCAACTTCTATCCATTATCTATCCATCATCTATCCATCCATCCATCCATCCATCCATCATCTATCCATCCATCCATCCATCCATCCATCCATCATCTATCCATCCATCCATCATCTATCCATCATCTATCCATCCATCCATCCATCCATCCATCCATCATCTATCCATCCATCCATCATCTATCCATCATCTATCCATCCATCCATCATCTATCCATCCATCCATCCATCATCTATCCATCCATCCATCCATCATCTATCCATCATCCATCCATCCATCCATCCATCATCTATCCATCATCCATCCATCCATCCATCCATCATCAATCCATCCAACTATCCACCCATCATCAATCCATCATCAATCCATCTATCATCCATCCATCATCCATCCATCATCAATCCATCCATCATCCATCCATCATCTATCCATCATCAATCCATCCAACTATCTATCTATCTATCATCCATCCATCATCTATCCATCATCCATCCATCCATCCATCCATCATCTATCCATCATCAATCCATCTATCATCCATCCATCATCTATCCATCCATCCATCCATCTATCCATCATCAATCCATCCAACTATCTATCTATCATCCATCCATCATCTATCCATCATCTATCCATCCATCCATCATCAATCCATCATCAATCCATCCAACTATCTATCTATCATCCATCCATCATCAATCCATCCAACTATCTATCAATCATCCATCCATCATCTATCCACCATCAATCAATCCATCCAACTATCTATCTATCATCCATCCATCATCTATCCATCAACCATCATCTATCCATCATCCATCCATCCATCATCAATCCATCCAACTATCTATCTATCATCCATCCAACTATCTATCATCCATCATCTATCCATCATCCATCCATCCATCATCAATCCATCCAACTATCTATCTATCTATCTATCATCCATCCATCAAACTATCTATCTATCATCCATCATCTATCCATCATCCATCCATCTATTCATCCCTCTATATCCTCCATCCATCATCCATCTATCATCCATCCATCATCTATCTATTAATCTATCATTCCTCCACCTATCATCCATCCATCCATCCACATTATAGTCTATATAAACAGCAGCATATGTCATGTGCTAAGAGAGATATGGAGAGAAGAAGGCACACTGGTGATGTCGCAGGAACGAGTGTCGCCTGTAGTAGAGAAGCGCTGTTTGCACTAGTGGTCTTGAGAACGCGTGGGTGTCAAGCTTTTTAAAATGCAGCTGCTCCACCAACTTGCACACGTCACAATTCCTCTACTGCAGAGAAAATCATAGGTTTGAGCGAATCAGTGGGAGGTGGGGTAGAGAGAGAGACACATTTTACAGACGCATCTCTCTCTCTCTCTCTCTTGCTCTCATTTATCCTCCAAAAACAAGCTCATGGATTCACCTCACGTTTGTGTCAAAAAGAGACCTTCCGTACACAGATTATTAAATGTCATTCCTCAGTAAGCGTAACGTGTCAGAACAAAACATTACAAAAGAGGACAACCAGGCACTCGAGAGAAGAGAGGATTCCCAAAAGAGGTCAAAACTGTTTGGAAAGATGTTTCTCTGACAAATCACTATTAGAGGAATAATTCACACAATGTATACACATATATACATTATATATATATATATATATATGTGTGTAAAATAGTGCATATATTCACACACATTATTAGTAATTAACATTATTTATTTTGTTTGTTTGTTTGTGTGTGTGTGTGTGTGTGTGTGTGTGTGTGTACACACTGGTATTACAACTTTAACTTGGTTTAAGAGGACATTTCCTCATAATTCAAATAGCTTAAAAAACATAAAAAACAATGTTTTATTAAAAATGCAAAAATGCAGACTGTTTCCTGTGATGTGCAGGTTTAGGGATAGGGGCAGTGTGTGTGTAAGTGTAAGAGGATATACTATACAGTTTGTACAGTATAAAAACCATTACGCCTATGGAGAGTCCTCATAACGTAGTTGCACCAATGTGTGTGGTGTGTGTGTGTGTGTGTGTGTGTGTGTGTGTGTGTGTGTGTGTGTGTGTGTGTGTGTGTGTGTGTGCTATCCCTTTAAGCGGGATGAGCGATACGAAGAGTGTGAGAAGGGAACTCTGGGAGTCCAGCCAGAGGATCAGGGAGGAGAGGAGGGAACTGAGAAGCATTAGCAGGCGAGCGTGGGCTCACAGATCGCTCTTCAATGCTCTTAAGATGCTGTAGGCTGCTCCACTGCTCCAATAAAAGCCAAACTGCAAGAAATCACTGCCCTGCATCCACACATGACATGCCTCAAATCAAAAGGTCCCTCTTGAAATGACAAGTGCACAGATTTTTGGAAATGTCATAAATGTCACTGTACTTTGAAGGCACTCCACTGGTGTTGGTTATGGGCCACAGGAACAGACAGAATGAATCAACGGCAACTTCCAAATCAATACTCACACAGAACATGTTCTGCATTGAAAAACAGCAAGATTGTGTTTTCATTATTTTAATAAATACAGTTTATTATTATGCGTAGTGCTGAGAGAAAAGAACCGGTGCATTGTTAGCTTTTTGATCTGCTGCATTCAAAGTAACTTTTCAAACAAACCAATTTAGCAAAAAACAAATCACTTCTTAATGTCTCAAACAAGGTGTTTGATAACATCAATTCACTCAAATATATAAGACGGATCAAAAGCACCCAGGATCAAATTAATATGTTCATATTTTATTGAAGAATTTAATTAAAACCACTGCAATCTGTCGTAATAATTAATGCATAAATGTCAATAATAGGACGAGATGTGCTCAAAACAGCTGAAATGCAAATTAAGCACATTTTACAGTAAATGTTAACAGAAAATGATGATTGACAAATGTTGACAATCTCAAAATATTGTCTCATTAATCAACCTGGCTATATCAATGTATCACTAGTTATTAATGAGATCACATTGCATGTGTACTTGCAGCAAAGCTGTAGTAAAAATAATGTAGTAAACGCATGTAGAGAAGATTTGAAATACGATAGATACACTTTTAATCTTTCGTCTAACGTTCGACTATAGAAAAGCCCAGAAATAGCCCTGTAATCGGGTACCAGCAACAGCGTAATTCTGCCTTTTCTCCAGAATCCTCCTCCACCCACACGCATTAACACAATGAAAATGGGAACCTCATTGTAGGCCTCAAGACAGCTTTCATACGCCACAATGTAAGCTGGATCCAACCAGCAGAGCTAATTCTAGCACTAGCAGCAGCGTAGCGGGCCTAGACGTCTCAGGCCATACACTGCTTTTACATATATAAAGTGACCATGATTACTCTGCATTTAAGTCAAACGTGCACAGTGTTGCTTCATTGTGTTTGAATGCGAATGTCCTTCCAACAATCGAAAAATCCTGTTGCGTAAACAACCACATCATGTAATTATAGTGCAGCGCAGCGTATGGTTAGCATTGTGAATGGTGTCGCAGGCAGAAATAAAACACACAAATAGACCTCTGTGTGCGTGTGCGTGTGTGTGTGTGTGTATGTGTGTGTGTGGGGGTCTCATTAAGCAATGATGCTCATTTGGAGGAAACAAATCTGTGTGGTTTGAAATTTAGGTCACATGACATGACATGACAAAAAAATTATAAAATAAATAATAAAATAAAACTAAAATAAAATGAAATAAAAAAAGACAAAAAATAACTAAAATTAGAAATATATATATACTTTTAGTTTCTGTAAAATAAAATATGAAAAAAGCACAAAAAAAACAAATGAGTGATTTTTTTTAAAAATAAATATGAAATAAAATAAGAGACAAAAAAATGAATGAATAATAAAATGAAAAATAAAAGACTTAATAAAATAAAATAAAAAATAGAATAATTTTTTTTTTAGTAAAAATGTAATAAAACAAGAGACTAAAAATGAAATGTAAAACAAAATAAAAATACTAAACAATAAAATAACTTGGACTATCAGGTGTTATAACTTGCAGATCTTTTAGAGAAACATAGCAAGAAGACCTGAAGACCAGTTATCATGTCTGAGTTTACAGATGACCTCTGTAGGAAAACAACAGAGACGATCTTAAAATGAATCACATGTCCCAAAGGAGCCGTGCAAGCACACCACAGACTGCTAATGTTATTATGAATCAGACTGACATTACAAAGTAAACCCCGCATCTGTCTGCGCTGAGGAGATCTTGCCTTACCCACGATTCAAAAGTTTCCCGAGATGCTCAAAACAAATTGCATAATTTCCTCAAAAGTTGTTCTGAAAAGAAATACATAAATATCTCTTAGAATGCAAGTTAACGGTCCAAAAGGGACACCAACAACAAAAAAAACAAGAAAGTAATGAGGTATTATTAATATCTGTAGCACAAATGTTGCGGTTTATGATGAATCACAAAACAACGTTCAACAAAAGTTTCTTGAAATCACTAACCCCAAGTATGAATAATAGTGATCCTTGACTTAACACCACCAGTAAAGAACAGTGCATCCCGCAGGAACACTTCGAAATGGACATATTGTTTCAAACTCGTCTTGCTTAAGGAGCGATTAATGTTTGTTTGGGGATATTATGTATAATACTTAAAGCTCTAAGTTAACACCCAACAACACACAGGCCTATGCATTATTCAGACAGTTTGCACTTTATAATTACTGTTACAGAAAGAGATATAGAACAAGTGTTTGGTTTGCTTCAAAAATGACAAAAACTATATATATAAACACTCTCACAATTGTTTTTTAATGTGACTGAGAACTGCCAAAGGGACTAAATCTATAGCAGCTTACCTTCCCTCACAGCCTTATAACACTATAAAGCCTTAAATCTCCTAAAGAGAGGGCTAATTGAGGCTTACCGTCAAATGTCACAACCTTAAATCAGTGAATTGAGTTGAATTTACTGGGACGGGTGGCTTTGCTTGCTAGACTAGCACAGACTCTCAGTCCAGATCAACAGGTCAGATACCCTGGCAACACATTATTTATGTAAGTATTCTTTTAATACCAATTAAATACTACATGAATATGGTAGCTATCACATAATCAAGTATATTATAATCAAGTATATAATATGGCCACAGTGTTATTTTGTGATGGTCAAACTTTACAAAAAAGTACCATGGTAACTGGGTAAAGTGAGAGTACTTTACCACATGGTATACTTGGTACTTTGATAAATAAAACATAAAAAGGTAATTGTGACTTTTATCTGAAAATTCTGAAAAAGTTTAGGCCTATATTTAGTTTATATCTCACAATTCTGATTTAATAACTCGCAATTGTGAGTTTCTCATAATCCCGAGAGAGAAAAAAAGTCACAGTTATCTTTTCTTTCTTTTTTTATTCCATGGTAGAAACAAGCTTCCATACAAAAACATTAATGAGTTGATATATTTCATGAATTTGAGGAGAGTTTTCAAGTATTCTGAGGTTATAAAGCTTCATCAGGCTGGATTTTGTGTTATCTGCAGGAAGCTGTTGTGTCGTGACGCTGTTGATGACTACACACCGCTGCGTTTCTAATGTGTCATCGCTCAGCTGTATCCTTCCTCCTGATCCAAACATCTCTCACAGGGAACATGACTACTAATTCATTTCCTCAACACCAAATGACAAGAAACATTAAAAACAGGCTCATTAAACTGAAATCTTAGGAAGGAAGGAAGGAAGAAAGGAAGGACAAATAACAGACAGACAGACAGACAGACAGACAGACAGAAAGAAAGAAAGAAAGAAAGAAAGAAAGACAAATAACAGACAAAGAAAAAAAGGAAGAAAGAAAGAAAGAATAACAGGAAGGAAGGAAATAAGGAAGGAAGGAAGGAAGAAAGGAAGGAAATAAGGAAGGAAGGAAATAAGGAAGGAAGGAAATAAGGAAGGAAGGAAGGAAGGATTAAGAAAAAAAAATCAAGAATGAAATTAAACAAGGAAGGAAGGAAGGAAGGAAGGAAGGAAGGAAGGAAGGAAGGAAGGAAGGAAGGAAATAAGGAAGGAAGGAAGGAAGGAAGGAAAGAAGGAAGGAAGGAAGGAAGGAAATAAGGAAGGAAGGAAATAAGGAAGGAAGGAAATAAGGAAGGAAGGAAATAAGGAAGGAAGGAAATAAGGAAGGAAGGAAGGAAGGATTAAGAAAAAAAAATCAAGAATGAAATTAAACAAGAACAAGCAAATAAGAACCAAACGGAAAAGAGAGAATAAAGATACAAAAGTAAACAAGAATTGAAGGAAGAACAAAATAATGAACAAATCTGGAAAAAACAAAACAAATGAAATGAAGGAAGGATTAAATAATGAAAGGAAAAAAGAACAAACCAAACCAAAAGAAAGACATAAATTAGAGAAAGAAAGCAGTGTTGTCACTCATGAAGACGTGAGACCGCATAACAAGAGCCATTAGGAACCTCAAACTGATGAATCTCACAGTCGTCTTAAAAAAAGACACACGACTCAAACATCCCAACACGAGCCTCTTTTGCTCATCACTACATCAAACCGGACAGAACGACACTTTGAAGGAACGCTTGATCGTGTGTGTGTGTGTGATGAGCACTTTTCCACATCACAGGAGGATTCTTGGGAACACCGGAGTACTCTGTGTCCTTTCATATAGTCTCAAAGTTTTTAATGCAAAAGATCAAATTACTTTCTCATCCCGGGACGAACCACGTCGGGGACTGACTAGCTTCAGTGGCTCTGTTCCCAACACTCCCTCGACTACACGTAAACAAAACACATCTGCTACGCTGTTTACACGGGCCAAAACAAGGACGAGGACACAATCCAAATGCTGAGCGAGGTCAGCGGGACAACTTTACACCAGGGAAGCACGTCTACAGGCATTCCCAAACATACCCTTTCATGCCAGATCAGGGAACGGGATCTATCCCATAGTGCATTTCTCTGCAGGATCAGACTATATTTGGCCAACAGTGGCCAGTGGGAGAAAAACAGGTGTGACAGCCAACACACAGTGACTCACGGTATGTCTTCTGCGGTGCCGCTAACAGAAGCGAGGCAGAACTACAGTCGATGGTAAAGACACACACTCAGATCAGAAGCCGGGCTTAAAGTCGGCATGAAACGGAAGTTGCGATAGTCTTTGTGAAATGTGAAGTGTGAAGTGAAATGGCGTCACAAACAAGAAACAACTTTAGGCGGGTCTTGATATTGTCAATGAGGAACTGATTGGATGGTTGTGGTTTGCTATTGGTGGATCTCATGTGAGTGACAGGTTGCCCCGCCCTCACGCCAGTAAACACAAACGAGTGAACGCTTTCACTGTGATCATGTAGCCTAGTAGAATGCAGTAAACAAAAACACAAAATTCAATATGAGGGACAAAAATGAGTTCATATGTGTTAAAGTAAATATCACAAAAACAAGCACGCCTTTTCCAGAATTTCAGCAAGTTTGCAAGTGTGCAATTTCTCTGGACTCATGACTTTATTCCCTGGACTCGTGACTTGACTTGGACTCGCGGACTGATGACTCGTACTTGGACTCGAGGATATATAAAATTGGACTTCAGCATTCATCAAATGAATGAAGTTGGATGAAGTTTCTGAGGTTATAAAATTTTTATAGGATATTACACTTATCCCATTTCGGGCTCCAAGACTGGCCGGGATCTCTTTTTTCCCCACATGCTACCGCTCGCTCTCGTTGCCTCTTCTTTGGTGACTCGGACTCGAACACTGGGGACTCGAGACTCGACTTGGACTCAGGTAATGGTGACTCGACTCGGACTCAGGTAATGGTGACTCGACTCGGACTCAGGTAATGGTGACTCGACTCGGACTCAGGTAATGGTGACTCGACTCGGACTCAGGTAATGGTGACTCGACTCGGACTCAGGTAATGGTGACTCGACTCGGACTCGGGTAATGGTGACTCGACTCGGACTCAGGTAATGGTGACTCGACTCGGACTCGACTCAGACTCTTCTTTGGTGACTCGGACTTGGACTCGGACACTGGGGACTCGAGACTTGACTCGGACTCAGGTAATGGTGACTTGACTCAGACTTTTCTTTGGTGACTCGGACACGAACACTGGGGACTCGAGACTCGACTCGGACTCAAACTCAGGTAATGGTGACTCGGACTCTTCTTTGGTGACTCGGACACGAACATTGGGGACTCGAGACTCGACTCGGACTCAGACTCTTCTTTGGTGACTCGGACACGAACATTGGGGACTCGAGACTCGACTCGGACTCAAACTAATGTAATGGTGACTCGGACTCTTCTTTGGTGACTCGGACACGAACACTGGGGACTCGAGACTCGACTCTGACTCAAACTCAGGTAATGGTGACTCGGACTCTTCTTTGGTGACTCGGACACGAACACTGGGGACTCGAGACTCGACTCGGACTCAAACTCGGGTAATGGTGACTCGGACTCTTCTTTGGTGACTCGGACACGAACACTGGGGACTCGAGACTCGACTCGGACTCAAACTCAGGTAATGGTGACTCGGACTCTTCTTTGGTGACTCGGACACGAACATTGGGGACTCGAGACTCGACTCGGACTCAAACTAATGTAATGGTGACTCGACTCGGACTCTTCTTTGGTGACTCGGACTCGAACACTGGGGATTCGAGACTCGACTCGGACTCGACAGTTGGTGACTCGACTACAACACTGCCCGAAGCACAATGGCGCTGCATGTCGGCACACTTGCCCACGAGGCTATCGGCGTGGACGTGTGATACTGATTTTATACAACAGTTCAATAAACAAATAGTTAATATGCATTACATTTTACAATATTATTTTTTTGGTAAATATTGCACACACATAACAGACAGTCACGTTGATTCAGCTAATTGGATGTAAAAAGTATTGTAGCGTTTTAAAGCCCTCCACCTGTTGAGGACGAACAGAGAGCGGTTAGTCTGATGAGTTTTCATGGGTTTAATTGACGCGCTGATGCTGCAGAGAGAAGAAGCAGGTGTTGTTTTAATGATGAGGGCATCTTCCGGCCAGTGCTGCGTTTTATTTCACCCATCTCTGCATTCTCTGTTCATTCTCTCTTTCAGTGCTCGTGAGACATACCAATGAGTCAAGCGCTGTGCAGCTGTCAAAGCTGAGAGAGAGAGAGAGAGAGAGAGAGAGAGAGAGAGAGAGAGAGAGAGAGAGAGAGAGAGGGGGGGGGGGGGGGGTGTTGTGGAGTCACATATTCCTGACTACACGAAATCAATAGGAAAAGAGGGTGATATGAAACTGAACAGCTACTGTAAGTGAAAAGACAAGTGATAAAAGATCATTCGTAAATTTGAGTTGTTGTCCTAAAAAGGATTCAATCACTTGGTTTCTAAAGCGCAGCATTACACTGGTAAGCCCCGCCCACTGTCAAATATCATTGGTCCAAAATCATCCTCCATGTACATTCAAAATCAAGTGTCTTCTGATTGGCTGTGATTCTGTCATGCACAATGTGGACAGATTAAGGATGCACTGTTAGTGTTAAAAAAAGGTTTCCCCAGCGCCACTTGTTCAAACCACCTTGAAAATGAACTTACGCTGAAGACATTTTGCACCTCAGCTTAATTTTCAACATTCAACTCATGCTAATTCCACACCTCGGTTTAAATAGTGCCAGTTTGTGCCCTGAAGAGAATTTTATGAACACCTTTAAATTAGCACTTTCTCAATTAATGCTATGCTAATGCGATCAACAGAACACGAAATTAAATTTATCTCGCAGCGGCAGATAATTGAAGAGAGCTACCATTCATGCCAGCCGGCTCTGTGACCGGGATGCGTCACGTATCCAGACCCAGACGGCATCAGTGATTCACAAACGTCTTCATCATAAGCTAATAGCATGTTGCAGCTTGAGTTTGAATGGGGGTAATCAAACTCTGGTTATCAGGGGGTATAATGGCAGCTAGGGGTGGCGTTTTGTCAGCTAATGCGCCGGTTGTCCAAAGCCACAGACGCTCAGAGGATAATGGCAGGCCACGGAGCTTATAGATGTCAGTGGAAGACGTTCCACTCCCACTCTCCAGCATCAGAGGTAATTAACAACAACTGAATAAAGCGTTGCATTCTGACTGGATAAAGGATTTGAGGTGGTTCCTTGGAAAAGTTCAAACCATTACTGTACATTTTAGATTATATGATGCCGCGAGTGCTACTGTTAACTGCAGTCATGCTACAGAAAAACAGATAGATGAATTGTCATAAGGACACTGTAGAATAATAAAAGGTACATTTAACATTGTTTTACATTTAAAAATGTGTTTTTATTCAATTCAAAAATATAGTAAATGAATGAGAAATACTTTTCTGCATTGCACTTTACATGTGCAAAATGACAGTAAAATAATGCAAAATACTTTTTTGCAATGTACATAATGCGAAGTTTTGCATTATTTTACATTTAAAATGTATTCTTTTAATCAGTGTAAAAATACAATAAAATATTTCAAAATACTTATTGCATTATTTCATATTTAAAATATATATTTTTTAAAATAAGTGCATTATTTTACATTTGAACTGTATGATTTTAATAAGTGTAAAAATACAGTATTTTTAATTTTATATTAAAGTTTTATTCACTTGAGATGGGAGTTAAAAAGTCATTTTGGACCCTGTTAATAGCACAAGAAATAATACTGAAAATATAATGCATAAGCATAAAAAATTGAAAACAGAGAGAAAAGTTCAAAAAAGTTAACTGTATAAAATTAATGATTTATGCATGTGTCATTGAACCGTTAAATAATTTCCTAAATGAAATTTGACTCAATACGTAACACTCTGCACATCTACAACGGACTTATTGTATGTCTGTTACTGAGAGTGTGTGAAGTGGAATCAGGGCCGAATGACTTCAATCATAATACTGAAATGACTTCGCATATAATTTATTCCACAATACTGTCACTGACATATATTGAATAAGAAAGGTCTAAATTGGCAGCTTGTTTTCACAGGATCTTATTTGCATACTAATTTCATAATGGAGAAACCAGTGTCAAATGGTGCCATAGCTAATTCGATTATGTAAATTAAGTTGAGGATAAATATAGAAAGTTTTTATTGAACAGCCAAGATCTAAAGATACCTGGAGCGAGACACAGGCATATTAGAGTTATGATCATGTGGGTGAACACTATACTTATATATTATATAAAACTTACAAATATATTTCCAGACCACGAGTAGTGCATGCCAGTGTATTGTTAACTACAACTAAAACTATTAAAAATCATTTTCAATAATTTAAATAAATCAGAAACAAAATAAAATATTTCTTTTTAGCTTTTTTGTTTATTTCAGTTTTAATTGTATATTGTATAATTGTATATTGTAAATGTATAACTTATATTAATATTTAAAAAGAAAACTAATAAAATTGAGCACATAATTTAAAGCTAATTTAATTTTAAATATTAACAAATACTGTAATAGCATATAGATAATTCTAAACTAACACTGATGGCACTGAATAGTGAGATTAAACTCTGAATAGTGAGATTAAACTCCAGACTACAGTATAAAATGTGTTCATTAACTTTACATAAATAATTCTAAGGATGTTAGTCTCAAGCTTGGTTTGTTGTTCATCCATTTTACTTTAGCTTTGCCAGTTTCTCAGAGCTCGAGGGCATGTCCACACACACACACACACACACACACACATGAAAATGACAACAACATCTGCTATAAGGGGTACACCAGTCTCAAACATTGGGGCCATGACTTTTTCATAAACTTTCCAGTTATTTGTGATCACAGAATAAAGGATAGGCAAATAAATTAATACAGACAAAAATAATTCACTAATGAATCATCCAAATTACTTTGTGATGATTTAACCAATTCACTGAAAATAATAAAGTCAAAAAAATAATAAAATGCGTGCTCACTTTTAACTTTCACTTTTTCTCGATAACACGTACTCTGTGTAACACAAACTACCACAGCGAGCCTACTAAGATGGTTTGTAGGTTTAAGTTAACCACTAAGCTGGTTAGTCTAGTTTGATGGTTCAAAGAGGTGTTGGGCACTAATCAGCTCGTCTGGCTAAGAGGCTGACCAACTAAACTAAAAACATTTAGATCAGGCTGGGAGACCCACTAAACCAAGTAAAGTCCAGCTTGAATAGACTGGGAGACCAACTAAACCAAGTAAAGTCCAGCTTGAATAGACTGGGAGACCAACTAAACCAAGTAAAGTCCAGCTTGAATAGACTGGGAGACCAACTAAACTAAAACCATTTAGATCAGGCTGGGAGACCCACTAAACCAAGTAAAGTCCAGCTTGAATAGACTGGGAGACCAACTAAACCAAGTAAAGTCCAGCTTGAATAGACTGGGAGACCAACTAAACCAAGTAAAGTCCAGCTTGAATAGACTGGGAGACCAACTAAACTAAGTAAAGTCAAGCTTGAATAGACTGGGAGACCAACTAAACCAAGTAAAGTCCAGCTTGAATAGACTGGGAGACGACCTGAACCAAGTAAAGTCCAGCTTGAATAGACTGGGAGACCAACTAAACCAAGTAAAGTCCAGCTTGAATAGACTGGGAGACCAACTAAACCAAGTAAAGTCCAGCTTGAATAGACTGGGAGACGACCTGAACCAAGTAAAGTCCAGCTTGAATAGACTGGGAGACGACCTGAACCAAGTAAAGTCCAGCTTGAATAGACTGGGAGACCAACTAAACCAGGCGAACACCAGCTTGAATAGACTGGGACTGGGAGACCAACTAAACCAATGATACACCAGCTTGACCAAGCTGAAAGACCAGTTAAACCAGTTTAAACTAGCAAAGGCTACCTTAAGCTGGTCTAAGATTTCAGCAGGGATACGATCCAGAATGTCATGACAGTCCAATCGGGGAAATTATGATCCCTTCTAATCCCTTTAAATAATATTCCTTTCCTATTATTAGCCTAAATCACCTCATCACCTTCCCTTTTGTACTACATTACAGCCTCCATCACGTCTCAGAAATTGGCTACAATCAGATTAGCCCCCTGCCTCATTCTCCCACTGTCATACCCTATCGGCCTATAAATAGAGGCAGGTAAAGCCAGACCTCATTAATTCAATCACCAGGCACTGGGACTACCCGCACACTTCTCTGAAGGTGGAAAGTCACGAGTCTGGCACAAGCCTTCCTCTCTATTCCTCATTATCAACCTCCACGGCGTACCGGCTAAATTTAAACAATCACACACTCCGGGAGTCTCCACGCCACCACACCTGCGAAGAAAGAAGTCAATGGCCATTGTTTACACTGTGAAAAAGATTAGTTGACTCAATTTAACTAAGTCAAGTCATCTTGTTGCTTTGACTGAGTTAATTTGAGTCAACTTATTAGTGTCAAGTTTATTACACGAATTGATGCATAAACTTGACACTATAAGTTGACTCAAATTAACTCAGTCAAAGCAACAAGATAACTTGACTTAGTTAAGTTGAGTCAACTAATCTTTTTTTACAGTGTAGTACAGATGCATCCAATAAGGTACGTGGGCCTATACAAATCTAAAAGGTAATGTGTTACGACATTGTGTGAATGGCGACAAGCACGGTTTCCTTCAACGCGTCAATGGCTTGAGACTGTCGTGCAGACAACAACATCAAAGCTCATTTGTTTGGAGCTAAAAATTTAACCTGGAGGGGCATCGAGATGCAGTGGCGATAAGTGAGAAAAGCCGGGGCAATACATTTGCCCTTTGATCTTTGAGAGATTTGAAAAGGAAAACAATGACCCTGGTGAGATGAAACAAGCACAGGAAGGTATGAGTGTCGCATGTATAAGTTTAGTCTGTGTTTGAGCCGCACTTTGGCAATAAACGCGGGGGATCCTGGGATAAATCCCAACATAAGCTCTACCTACGTACAGCACATCAGCCGCTCAACAGAAGAGATCATCTATTTCTGCCATAATACATCTATCTGTATTAACACACAACAAAAGCACTCACTATTAATGTGTTTAAGCAGTGATTTCGGTAAAAAAAGGTATTAATAGAGATTTTTTAAACAAATCACTAGGTAAATAGATTGGAGTGGTGCCTAACTATGCAGAACTCACCACCACAATGTTAGAATGAGTATATGGTTGCCAAGGCAGGTGTACTTGTTTGTATAATATATTATAAATTAAATAGATTTTTTTTTAAAGTAAATCATATAAAAATAAAATAATACTTTCAATACTGACCAATACAGATGAAAAATACATTAATAAATATAACATAAAATAAATATAATTCAATATACACAATAAATAAACCCAAAATTGGCCAATACCATTTAAAAATAAATGTACAAAAATAATGTACAAAAACGTTAAATAAAATAATATGATAAAATATCATATAATTTAATATACACTATAAATAAATACATAAATAATATACATATAATATAAATAAATAAATACTAAATTGGCCAATACCAATCAACAATATAATACAAAATAATTATAATTCATAGATATATAAATGAATAAATCTGCATATAATAAAAACATCTGCAATAGACATAGTGATGCATGCCTTCGCAAACACCATTAATAACTGCAATCAATTAAATGGGCTCTTATGGGATTTATGAAAAAACTGAACAGCTAACATTTACTGATAATCAAACATGCAGTTTAGAATTTGAATATCTCATCTTTAATTTTAAGTCCTCTGAGTAATGGCACTTAGCCTAATAATTGAGTAATAATGCACAACAATGGCATAATTATGCAAATGGTGGTAAAAAAAAAAAAAACGTGGATTTGAAGGTCAAAAAAATACAATGCACTACACTTTCACAGAAATGATCAGTACCTTGACTGCGTATTGTTACGTGTAAACAGTAATAATGGATTCTGCCAGAAATTCTGACCCACAGGAGCTGCTAGACTTCAGTGGCACTGAACAAATTTCCCCTGGAACCTTTACAAATTAAGACAAGTCCTAGAATGACGGATATTTCCCTGAGGAAAGACGGTAAGCCTCCTTTCCTGCAGGGGCCGTTGTTACTGTCTGGAACACATTCTTCTTCGGAGTCAAGGTTTAAAAAAAATATGACTGTATAATATAAGCCTGATTTCACAGACAAGGTCAGAATTAAGCCAGGATTAGACCTTAGTTCAATTGTGACAATTAAGTAGCTTTTATTAAAAAATATATATTACCGGGGTACAACTTGAGACAAAACAATGGCACTGATGGATTTTAAGATATGTCTGTGCAAGTTGCGTTCAGTTAAAACAGCTCAAACATGCATTTTAGTCTAAAATAGGCTTAAACCTTGTCTGTGAAACCGGGGGTTAGAATATCACAAAAATATGATTTAGCCAATATAAAGAAACTTTCAGATTTTAGAATCAATCATCAGTTTGAAGCCTCCAAACTAGGGTTAATTAGCTACTTAAATGTCAAATTTATGACCAAGAATGTTTGACGAGACTATCAATTATCAACATGCAATATTGTTGACGAAAAACAGACGAGACTAAAATGTAGTTAAAAAATAAAAACTTTTCTTGTTGAATAAAATAAACAAAACATGACGGACTGCTTTTAACAAGCTGCTACGAGCTTTCAGATTTCAAGAATTCAAATCCCTCAATCAGAGAATTTCTTTTAAAAGAACACGTTTTCTACCCGATGTTTTACATTCGCTCTCTCTACACGGATGAAGCACAGATGATCAGAAAACACAGACATACAGTACAAGTAAGCAGGAGTTCAGCGATCTCCATTTGAGATTTTCTGCTTAAATGAAAGTGTCATTCAGTCAGTCTGTGTTTTTTCACGAGCCGCTGTTTGCTGCAACTTAACCTGCGAATCAAACCTTCTCAGTGATGAACTGTAATAAATCCAAACATAGATCTCGACTGTATTTGCGAATGTGGTTGCTGAAAAAATGCACTTAACCAACTACTGTGTAATAATACAAAGTCTTTTTTTCTGTCGGTTTAATATAAAAACATTAATGTAATTTGGATTATTGGATTACGGTACTAGGAATTTCACTGTTTTAATTTTTAAGATAAGTTTCTTGCTTTACCAGTAGGCCTACATGATAAATAAATAAATAGGTGAGGTCAAATAAACCATGCATATGGTTTGACATTCTCTTGATTTGTGCTTATAGGTTTCTAATGAAACGTAAAAATACTAATTTTATTCATTATAATTTTGAGCGAAATAATCAGGATTATCATTTTAACCATTATGCAGCATGATGAAAATGTGGGAAAATGCGGACGAAAAAAAAGTTTTCATTGACTAAAACTAGACCATAATGCTCAGACATGGTTGACTAAAACTTGACTAAACAAAAACAAAACAAGGTTGACTAAATATGATAACAACTAAAAAGTACATTTAACACAGCACTAAGACTAAGATATAAAAATAGCTGACAGAATGAACATTACTTCGGACGGAAGAACACTTAATTAACACTTAACCTTAATTAAACGAGATCTCTCTAAAGTTCACAGGGTGGTACACTAAAGCTGGTCACGATTAATGTTTTCCCCTTTATGCATCTTGTGTTGGTTACTGTTTTTCTTTATGGTACTATTGCATACACTTTCATTTCCTTTGAGCTAACCCAGCCATTATGGAAGCATATGGGTAGCAATATTCAATTTGAAAAGTAATATGCAAATTGGCAATGCAATCTGTAAAATGGCAATGCATTTCTGTATTTAAATGTACATTTTCCATACCATATGTGTAACGTTTTGAGCTAAATTATACTTCAAATTCAATAATATAATAAAATTTGCGATTTCCTACACTACTTCTAACATATACTTTAAACATATGTTAACGTTTTATAAGTTGCAAAATGAAAATTAATTACAGAAATGATTAGATATGTTCATGTTGATTTAAAATGATAATTTAAAATGTTACTTTTCTTAAATTTACACTCACAGTTAAGACACTTTTATTAAATGTCCCGCAATGGATGTACAATGTAGCAAAATTCAATGCGGAATTGAAAATGCATTCTGAGACGACTAATTTACTGGCAGATGAAGTGGAGCAAGAACAGAGAAACGTCAATGTTCCTGCAGAATATGCGCGTCTGTCAGTGATAGAACCAGTACGTTATTAGAAATATCAATATTTTTGGTAAGAATGTCTCGCAGAGAACGGGGCAGAGAACGGTGTCGTGTCTGTTAAAGGAACATGCCGACTTTTTGGGACTTAAGCTTATTCACCGTATCCCCCAGAGTTAGATAAGTCCATACATGCCCTTCTCATCTCTGTGTGCGCCGTAACTCTAAAACTCAGTGCTTCGTCACTTATTGGGAGCAGTATGCTAGCTGGAGCCGTTTACCTCCAGTCTTTGTGCTAAGCTAGGCTAGCGGTGGGTGCGTCAGACAGAGTTACGGCACACACAGAGATGAGAAGGTATGGACTTATCTAACTCTGGGGGATACGGTGAATAAGCTAAAGTCCCAAAAAGTCGGCGTGTTCCTTTAAGGCGAGACACGGCAGGCAAAAACATCGTTTTTTTTTTCACTGGTCAATTTTGAGATTTTGGGCTATTTGTCTTCAATAACATGTTTTCTTTCAGACTTGTGCTGAAAAAAAGTCCAAAATACACTTTTAGGTCTTTATTTTACTACACTTTGTCTAATTGCGTCAGTAGATTTCTCTGAAAATCAACAAAAGTTGCCGTTCTAAATCAACGCGCTGCTCCGCGATCTCTGTGTTCTTCCTTTAATCACGCACATGTCTGGAAAGCTCTCTCTCTTCTGTACAATGCTGTCGGATCCAAATATGGTAATTTCCTTTTAATCAGCAACCAATCGTGAAAGTAAAATGGGCATTTAACCCTAAAAGCGAAATCTCATTGGCTGATGTCAATTTCTGACAACCTGATTCGTTCAGATGCATCACGTGACGCGCTCTGACATCTAGATGTGTGTTTTTGACTGTTTTTCTGCTCAGTTGAAGGCCATAAATGCTGTGTTTATAAGTTTTGATGTGATTTAGGTCGTTTGTATTGTTGTTGCTAATGATTTGATAAGATATTGTGTCAGTAAATAGTTGTTTCCACTAAAAAAGTATGATTTTTTACATTACAAATCTTTAAATGCCTTTTTCTCAAAATGACTTTTCTCTCATACTCCAAGTCCGAAATCTCCTCTTCAGTAGCACCTATACACACCAAACTTTCCAGTCTTGTACCTAGTTATATTATGAAGACAATTACAGAGGGATTTGTAAATATATTATTCCTAGCCTGATTTATATAACATTTTATTCCAAAAAACATGGCGAAAATACATTTTTTAAGGCTATTGACAGTATATTCTGTTTTACAGGATAACAAAAGTAGATATCCATAAATCCCTCTGTAATTTTTTTCCCATCTAATATGTGAACACAATGAAAAAAGAATTTTGAACCTGGCTTTATCCAATTCTGAGATTTCGTTTTTTTTAAATATAGGCAAATTAGCGCATATTTAATTAGATAATGCCTAATTTGCATATTTAAAAAATAAATTACAGAAAACTTGTAATACATTTTTTTCTCATCTTAATGTAGGTAATCAACTGGGAAAGTTTCATGGTGATATCTGCTAGTTACAAATATTTCCCTATTCACCTGTAGTGTCTCGCCTTAAAGCTCTGAAACAGCCGTGTGGAGTGAACGGTGCTTTACAACAGGTTACTTTACTTGAAAACTTTTGCATGTGTGCAAGCATCACATTTCTTCCAAAAATCTGGTTTGTAATGATAGCACATTAATTCATTTACAGTGTATTTCTGTGAAAAGACACATTAGCTTATAATGACATGCATTTACATTTGCACAATGACTTGACATATTTTGACTCATAACCGTTAAAAGCCGCTTCAGCACAGCGTGTTTTCGCTCACCGAGGGGCAAGTTCACGCTGCTCTCTCATTTCAGTGTTTGCCATGAAAGCATTTTATCTGATTCTGTCGTACTGGCATCAAATTTGTTGATTTTCTCTTGAATCTCTGTGCAGACATCACACGGTTTACAAAGAAGATTGGATTTGACTGATCATGAGAACAAGCCGCAGAAAGATTTGTGATCCTCATCAAAATATCAGCTTCAAACAACTTTTATTTTGAGATATTGATTCTGTTGTTTGCAGCCAGTAACATATGGCAGTCATCAAACCGCAAGGTTTGTTTTGCTCAGATATGTCACGATCCATTGAAATGACGTTTTGGTTTAATCCCCAAAATTAGATCTTAACGCTAACGCTAAAAGTTGTCACTTTGAAGTGTCCTAAACAGACACAGTTAATTTATAGTATAGTAAAGTAAACACTTTCTTAATTCCCTCCTTATTCCTCACAAACAAGCTCAAAACATGACCACACACACCACAAACACCTTGTCAGAGTATATTACTACAGCATCAGAAGATTTATGTTTTGCCTGTGGGTGTGTGTGTGTGTGTGTGTGGCTTTATGTTACGTAACCACAACAGCGTGGAGGATGCCCTGCCAGAATTCATGCCAACCAAACCTAACCTAACAGGCTCCTGTCGTTCAAAAACACACGCATAAAGTTTGAGAAAGTTTAACTAGGGATTTTGTGAGGCACAAGCAAGCATCTTACTAAGGCAAGCATCACTTTTATCACAAATCGGACAAGGAGATGTTTGCCTAGCAGATAATAAAGGGCCCACAACATACGTGCATATTCTTCAGAATACTGGTAATGTAATGGTTTTGACTGATATTAGTGAAAGTGAAAAAGTGTGAAGGCCAAGGTTGGTAACCCATAATCTGACTTTGTCCACTGCATTTAACCCATCCAAGTTAGTGCACACACATTTAGGAGTAGTGAAAAATAAACACACACACACACACACACACACACACACACACACACACTACAAACTGTGACACACACACCCGGAGAAGTGGGTAGACATTTTGCTGTGGCGCCCGGGGAGCGATTGGGGGTTAGGTGCGTTCCTCAAGTCATTATTAAGAATCAAAACCCGAAACCTTCGGGTTACCAGTCTGACTCTCTAACCTTTAGGCTATGACTTCCTGTTATTAGCATTACATACACACATATTTGGGATACTTATGTATGATTGTGGGCTCCCAAAAGTCACTTGTTGATGGAGTTTTTCGTTTCCTTGCCACTGTTGCCTTTGGCTTGCTCAGTTGGGGATGTTCAATTTAATAAATCAATCAATAATACTATTGATTAGCATTACCAAACATGGATGTTTTATTATTATTTTAATTTAATACTGTGAAGCTGCTTTGATACAATCTGTATTGTGAAAAGCGCTATACAAATATTCTTGACTTGACGTCGTTTATTTATTTTGAAAAAATTGAATTATAAGCTATCTCTATAATATTATTGATAATATTAGCCATTTCTTCTAGGCCATAACATCTGAGTAATTGGTCATCACACTCATCTACACCCACAATGAGCTCACCCACAGTCCTTTGCACTTGAAACAAACATCCAACACATTCAGCTCCAATAGTACAGTGATTGTACAAGGTCTCTCTTAACAGCCTCAAAGACGCTTTTGTTGCTCACTAACTTTGTAACAAAACACGAAGACCATGCAGCATGTCCTCACCAGACAAAAATCTCCACTTTTATCCGACTCCATTTGTTGTGTGACATCTCAGACTTGACAGATGGGGAGGAGTTTACAAGTTGCTGGTAAAACAAAGCGGACGTTTGTTGACAACAGCAGCTCAAATGCCCTGACAAAGCTGGCTGGATTACACTCCGGCCCTCGGACTCAAGAAAAACTGGGAAACGTGGCTTGAAAGGCTCAGTTGGGGGAAGCTGGGGCAACTTTGGTTCAGAAGTGGATTAGATCTACTAACTGTGACTGCTATTAGAACCCATACACTTTATAAAACAGCATGGAAGAGCATACCTCCATTTTACACATATTTGAAACCAAAGCATCCAAAATTCAAAGTGAACTACTTCGTCTCAGTCTGTCACTCAGGCTAAGCTTTTGGCAACTAAATCTCGGGGTTATTTCTGCGATTAAGAGGACTAGTGAACTTATTTTCACAGTCTGTCTTGATTCTCCATCCAATATCTTTTATAATCCGAGACTAGGCTTAATCCATCTCTGACAATCCGGCTCCTCAATCACTCTCAATCACTAGCGACGTGTGGAGGAGGAATCCAGAACACCTTGTGCACTTTGAGTCCTAATGCCGTCCAGCGTCCACCCACTCCAAACGCTCAACCTTAAAGGAAGAGTTCATCGAAAAATTTAAATTCTGTCTTTAAAGAACATACTGAGCTCAATATCCAGCTGATACTTTCCATACAATGGAAGTAAATGGGGACTGGGGCTGCCAAGTTTCAAAAAGGCCAAAAATGCCATAGATATAGTAAATACAACTTTAAATCTTAAATCTAGATTATGTGAAATATAGTATAAGAGTTCAAATGAAATAAGAATAAATTGGTGACAATTTTCAATATGGGGTGCACTATCCCTTTAAATTAATTTTACGGGACCAATACATGTAAAACTATCAATAGTATTTGGCAGAAAATAATTTGGACTTAACATTCAGTTTATTAAAAAAAAAATTATATGGAAGTATACAGATAAATAAATATCTGACAGATGTGGTAAGTATTAAAAAAGTATGCTTTCAAGGTAGCCTTAAACATTAAAGGGTCATGAAACCCTAAAACTCACTTTTTGAGATGTTCACACAGATATGTACAAGAAAATGCTTACTGACCTTGACCTTGTCATGGCCATGCTGGTAAAGCCGATAATCCTAGTAACTTTCACAGGATACAAGCCAGAATACCGAAAAGGGACCGTTTACATGGAGCAAATTCACAGTAAACGCATCAGTTATGAATAGCTAAGTTAATCCACGTAGAAAAATGGTCCTACTTCAAAAATGTGAATTTTACACAACTATAGCTGTCATGACACATTTAAGCAAGAAATAATACAAAAGATTTAAAGTCCCCATGTGGAGAAAATCAAGTTTTTAATGTTGTTTATGTGTATATATGGTGTTTTTATATGCTTTCAGACAAACCATGTGCAAATTCATAATTCAACACCATTGCTGAGTATTATTTCCTAAAAACTGCAGTGAACCAAAGACGCGGTTTGAAATCGCTGGCGTTTCTGACGTCACAAACTACCTTGTAACCAATCACAACAATGTACGGCCGGGCTTTAGCATATCATTAACTATGACCGCTCTGTGAAGAAGCAGTAAAGTCTCAAGAGAAGCCAGGTTACCCCGGTATATTTTTCTGTTGATATAAAAATCAGTCAGAAAGAAAGGCATGTAAGGCATGTGTCACATAATTCACTCGCAATATTGCTAAATGTACACAATTTTTTATAAGGCAGACTGAGATGGCAAACGGGAACATGGTTTGTGTAACATTAGCAACACATTCTTAGCTGTTTGATAACGTAGTCAAGCAAAAGGCTAATCATAATTACCGTTATGTGCCCGACATTGAAGAGAGCGATACATAAAACACATTACCATTCCATCGACATGCATACAAGCCTGTATAATTCACTCTTCCACTTCTGAATCAGTTTCTGGTTCAAACATTTATGGCTGAATTAAACCAGCATTTCCACTTGCAATCGTGCAGCGTTTACTACAGTAAAGTTGACCGAGTGGATCAGGTACTCGGAGCTCATGTGAGTGAGTGAAGGCAGGGCTAATTTGCATATTCATGGTCCGCGTATACTAAATGAAGCAAGGGTGTAGAGTTACATTCAAGCTATTTAAGGCATGGAAAAAAATGTCCACAGGAAAAACATTTAAAATGTAATTTTGGTGAACAAAAATGAGCCTTAAGGGCTAAAATGATTGAATGCAGAACGGTGGACTTTAATAAAAAACACAAGCTGCAAATTTCTTGCTTGCTTTTAAGCCCTTTAAAGTTCATTGTAAGTACATTACTGAGAGAAAAAAAAACTAAGATACGAGTTTAAATTATTCCTGTGGAAAATCGACATTATGCCACAAACGTTGCCAAATGAGTTTCACTTTGAATTGTGTATTGAACCTAAAGCATTAAAGTAAGTGATGGCCGAAGATCTAACCACTTGGTTTTAATCGAACAGCCTTGGCACGAGTTACAGAGGCAGACGTCTCTATTCATCAGGTGATGTGCTGTTTTACACAGTGCACCACGAGTGTCCTGGTCTTTTTTTGAAGAACAACCGTCCAACAACTTGTCACTGGGATCCTACTGGCCTTTGAACTCTGTCACCGCAGCGAGTGACCGCGTACATGCGAGAGAGCGTTTGAATGCGTGCATGCGTCTGTGCGCCTGCCTTCTGCCCACACACTCCCTCTTCTCTTGTTCTGCAGCAGGCAGACTGTTGCCTTGGTAACACAACGTGCTCCTGTCTGTTGAAAGTGGGAAAAAATGCAGCTTTATTTATTTATTTGTCTAATTTCTTTTCCTCTTTTCTTTCCGAGGGACGAGCGTACGCTCCACGCATCTTCTCTCATCAGGAGGAAGAGACAGAAATGACTTCAGATATGACAAGATTAGAACACTATTGATTTTTTTTTTCTCTTCGCATTTTGCAAATCCAAGAACTGAACCTCCTATTCAAGACCCGCACTTCATTTTACACCTAAACAGCATCATGGCAGACTGTATGAAAATACAAATAACAGAACCACAAAGCCAAAAAATACAAAAAAACAGCACCATTCATCAAGACATTAATAAACAAAACTCACTTTCATGAAGCAGAAGTGTGCGATTTCTGCACAACTACTGTCACTACTGTAATTTCAAAAACGACTAAATACTTTTTTTTTAGCTGTCATTAGGCTTCAGTGGCAGCTAGGAGTAGCTAGGGTGTTCCGAGTGCTTTTTAGCTAATTTCCAAGCAGTTGCTATGATGTTTCGAGTGGTTGCCACTTGCTATGATTGTTTTAGGTGGTTGCTAGGTCATTGCGAGACCGTTGCTAAGCTTTTTTTCAGGGTGTTTTAGGCAGTTCTCTAAGAGTCTGCTCATCTGTCACTAGAGTGTTGCTATGCTGTTGGTGGGGTGTTCTGGGGCCTCTAGGGTGTAGCTAGACTGTTGCTAATGTGTTCTTGATAGGTTCTATGGTGTTAATAAGCTGTTGGTAGGGTGTTCTGGAGCATTATGCGATTCTAGGTGGTCACTAGACTATCACAAATGTGTTTTATGAAACTAGGTGCTATCAAGGGTGTTGCTAGACTGTTGCTAAAGAGTTCTTTATGGTTGCTATGGCGTTGCTAGACTGTTGGTAGGGTGTTCTGCGGCATTATGTGATTCTAGGTGGTCAATAGGGTGTTGCTAGACTGTTGTAAATGTGTTTTGATGGTTGCTATAGCGTTGCTATGCTGTTGGATGGGTGTTCTGGGGCTTTATACGATTTTGTATGGTATCTAGGTTGTTGCTAGACTAATGCAAAAGTGTTCTTGATGATTGCTATGGCATTGCTAGGCTGTTGGAAGGGTATTTTGTGGTGGTATGTGACTATGTGGTCTCAAGGGTGTTTCTAGACTGTTGTAAATGTGTTTTTGAAAGTTGCTGTAGCGTTGATATGCTGTTGGTAGTGTGCTCTAAGGCTTTGTGAATCTAGGGTGTTGCTAGACTGTTGTTAATGTGTTCTTAAGCTATGGTGTTGCAAGGCTGTTGGCTGGGTGTTCTGGGATATAATGCGATTCTAGGTGGTCACTAGGGTATCTATCTATCTATCTATCTAGAGAGATAGAGAGAGACCAGTTAACAGGATTTTTTGGTAACATTTTGGGCATGATGCTCTTCCTCACACTATATACACGTGTTCCACTCTCATTGCAAAAGGGATACAGCTGTGGATGACAGAGAGAAAGAAATCCATCAGAAAACATGGGCTTCCCTTGGACAAGACCCCTGTCTGCCTAAAGTAATAGTTAAGTTCAACCAAAAATTGCAATTCTATCATAATTTATTTTCCCTCAAGTTGTTCCAAACACGATTTTATGGTACCTGTTGTCCTTTTTAAGTGCTTGACAGTACATGGCGATCAAGTACGTTTACATGCACTTTAAAAAGCTATTTCAGTTGGACTAAATTAATAACTTTCTAAAATGTCATGTAAATGCTTTAGCCTGACTGAAATTGTACCTGGTCTGAAATCAAAACACTTTTTTTTGGTGAACTGTTCCTTTAAGCATATACTGTAAGCGTACATGTATCATCTCCCATGATGACTTTACACACACCTACATAGTACATAAAGAGAAAACCAAATATAAGCCAGTGCCACTCAGAATCACAGCAAGCCTCACACGTAGCAAATCCTAATAAAACCTCTTTCAAATGAGTTCAATACAAAGATTATTGTACATCATGAGACTCAACATGACAGTATGTGTTTGGAATAGAGTTATAGTGATTTCATGATGGCTGAACGTCTGAGGATGATCAAACCGGTGGGAAGAGGGTCGGTGGGGAGCATTTGAACACATACAGATAATAAATATCAATAAAATGCAGGAACACACACACAGAGGATTGCTCACCACAGGGATTTCATCTGATCCAACGCACACATACACTCGAAGATAACGTTCCCTCTACACTCCAGGAGGTTTGAAACAGCCCCTCCAGGTATTTCCAAACAAACACATACGCTCAAACGTATGCGTATCCCTCTTCACACCACTAGATTTGCAACTGCACCTTTAGCCATTTTATAACAAGCACACGCACATGCTAAAATGCACACACAAACCCGGGAGTGTTTTAGGCTTCGTGACGCTCATTAGACAGCAAGACTGCAGGTACATGGCACGTTCCCATTAAATCTGTCACAATACCTCACTGAGCACATAAGACAGTGGAAATGTGCCAGCTTTACTAGCTAACTAGATACAAACAAAACACAAAACCAGGTCTGTTTACACCAAACCAAGTAAAAAAAAAAAAATCTTCTATTCAAAGAATCCTGAAAATAATGTATCACGGTTTCCACAAAAATATGAAGCACATCTTTTTCAGCAGCAAATCAGCATATTAGAATCATTTCTGAAGGATCATGTGACACTGAAGGCTGGAGTAATTATGCTAAAAAATATAGCCTAGCTTTGATCACAGGAATAAATTACATTTTTAAATATATTAAAAAATAATTGTGTTAATATTTCACAATATCACTGTTTTTACTGTATTTTATCAAATAAATGCAGCTTTGAGGAGCATAAGAGACCTCTTTCATAATAATTTAAAAAAATCTTTACCAACCCTTTTGAGGAGTAGTGTATATGCTAGTCATCTTCTAAATGTTCAAAAAACATTTTTTTTACAAATTTGTACGATGCAATTTGAAAGACAACTTACATATCCCTAACCCCACTCCTAAACATAACATGACATGAGCTGGAGAGTGAGATTGAGCGTATTCGCCAAAATTCATTAATTATCAATTGTCATGAAACCGTGTTGACCGATAAAATTGTCCAATTAAAATGTTCCAATTTTAAAAATTGGAAAAACATACACAGAAAACTGCACTTGTCAAGCTATTTGATGTTTTTTTTAAAAGTCTCTACCAATCTTTGTTTTGCTTATAGTTTAATCAGACAAAAATCCATTTTAAAATAGAAACTCCGCTTCCGCAATTGACCCTTCGCAGGGAGCTTGATTGACAGGTAATCTGAACAATCATACGTCGCCATCCGCCATTTTGTCGGACAAAGCAGTCAGGAGAGTTAGTAAATTAACGTTTTAAGGATTTGAACTTGAAAAACGGTGTACTGACACCTTTCCGCGGTTAAAACAACATTCCTTCTGATGTTCATTCATGTTTATTTGATGCTGTAAATGAACTAGAAGGAACAGATGATCGGTTCACGAGCAGCTTTAACTGATGCTCTACAGCGATCTGACAGACACATTAAAGAGACACAAAACGGTATTTATTGTTTACATTTCTTTTAAAAATGACCAAATTTGAAAGGTGAGATTTTGTTTAACATGTTTAATATCAAAAGTAACCTGGTCTGTCCTGTCTATCAGCACGTTGTTAGTCTCCTCTCTGCTCTGCGATGTATTTTTCACTGCGTGAGAACATAATGTGTGTGAGAGCGGCGCAGCTTGTCGGACATAGCGACAGTAACTAAGGGGGGCGGGTCTTTGTAAACGGTCAATTTTAGGATTCTGTCACAATGTTGCAAATTGGGGAAAAAAACTAACTTGCCGTTGCATCAGTTAGCCCCGCCCACAGTGAAATCTCATTGGTCAATTTTCCTGCTCGGCTATTGCTTTAAAGTTTTTTTTTACCCCATCGGTTTACAAATCACAGCGTTGATTCAAATTAGAGGACTGTAGAGTGAGCAGATTAAAGCACTCAATTGATTTTACTCATAATACATCCTGCTATAGCTAAGCTTGCTGAAATGTTTCTTTTCCTAAACGCTTTTAAGTTGTAAAATGTTCTGAATGTCCAAAACAGACAATCTCCCTCTCAATTAGCTTGACCCTCCGTACAACTGAGTCAAGCCGGCCTACGAGAGTATCCCCTTGAACTGGCACGGTTCCCGGTTCACGCTTCTAAATACAGCGCCTGGCATCCTCTCCAGATGGCAGAGAAGAGTATGAAGAGGATTTTGATGAGGGGAAGCAACGATAGCCCCCTCTTTGCATCCGGCCAGTTCAATCCAACCTTTCCTCCTGAACAGGTAGGAGATCTGCGAGCCGGCTGCCCGAGCAGGATGTGGGCGCGTGGGGCGATCTACGTCACCGCTAAGGTCACATTCATGAAGCTTTGGCTCCTAGCGTGTGAAAGCTGAATGAAAAGGCAACAGAGAAGGAGATTTGGGATGAATATGACTCGAATAAATGTGTGCGGGTTGTATTGAAGCTGCAATCTGTCGTTGATGCCGCTAGCAGGCTACGAGCAGCAAAGCGGCAAAAAACACTTTAGCGTCTCTTCCTTGAGGGACATTTCAGCAATTAGAGACTTTAAATGACCCGTCATTTTTGCTCAAGTGTGAAAATTATATTTTAATGTTTATTTTTATCATTTGATTGTTCTGTTGTTTGTTCTGATCACACAACCAACTCGAAAAATAGCACTAATGCCGACATTCTCAGTCTCATCAAGAAGAGTTCACCAAGACTGCATTTATCTGATCAAAAATCAAGTAAAAATAGGAATATTGTGAACATTTTTAAATGAGTCATTTCTATCATAATATATTTTAAAATGTAATTTATATCAAAGCTTTTCAGTATCATTACTCCAGTCTTCAGTGTCACATGATCCTCCAGAAATCATTCTAATATGATGATTGGCTGCTTAAAGCTGCAGTCCGTAACTTTTTTTGTCTTCAAAACATTATATAAAAAGTGAGTACATTATGAATCCATTTTCTAAACCGTGTTTATGTCTTATCCTGAATCACTACAGTACACCTATAATCAGTGTTTATATTCTGACTATTTTAGACTGGTCCGGGTCGTACCACTGCGGAGTAGCCCAGTACTTGCGTGACTCGTCATAGACATAAACAGAGAGAAGTAGCTCCGGCTACAATGTTCTTCCGCATGCAGTTCTGATTATTAACCGCTAGAGCGACAAAAGTTACGGACTGCAGCTTTAAGAAACATTTCTTATTATCAGGATTCTTTGATGAATATAAATTTAAAAAGATAAAAATAAAACAAAGTAAAAAAGTAAATGTTAGGAGTGCACTAGCATAACCCCTTAAAGCAAACAGACAAGTACCGAAAGCAGTAAAGCTACAATTTTGATTTCATGGCCTCTTCAAGGCGGTTTTTACTGAAAATTCTTACATATACACATGAACCACAACATGTCTTTTTCACTCTATCCTTCCAGAGAAAATTGGAGATGCTGAAATGTCGAACGTAACTAGCGTGGAAAGAGTTGCGTCAGCTCCAAGGTCTGGCGGACCTTCAAGAGATGCTCCAGCCAACCCATGCTACACGGCTCAGCCCTGCCAACAGCTCGGAGAAACCACAGGCAACGGCTTCCTTCTGCCAGAGTTACAGTCAGACAGGCTGCAGTTAACTCCTGGTTACAACAATTCACTTTTAAAGTCAACACTGAATCAAAATGGAAGATTTTAACCAATAGCAAATAGATGTTTAAGCATTATTTTAGCAAATTCACATTCAGATCTCACTCAATTCTGGAATGGAAAGCCAACTTTATCATCCAAAAAATTCCCAACATTAATTCTTGTTGAATATCCGGTTTCAAAGTAGTATGACACATTAAGTAAAATGAGCAAATCATGTTCACTTTAATGCTATAGGCTAGATAGTAGGGCTGTTGGATTATGGCAAAAAACATAATCACGATTATTTGTCAATATGCTGTCACTTTAAGACCAATATAGTACTAATACTGTCACACACGTGTTTTCTTTCTCAACTGTTTATATTCACTTCAGACATACTAGTGTTTACAAAGATACTTGTGTGTAGGACCATTTAGGCGAGAATCCGAAACTCCATTGCCTTCCACAGTATAGGGGAAAAATACTATGGAAGTCAATGGGGTCCCATCAACTGTTTAGTTATCCATATTCTTCAAAATATCTTCTTTTGTGTTCAGCAGAAAAAATATTCATACAGGTTTGGAACATCTTAAGGGTGAGTACTGAGTAGTACTTTCTGTTGTAAAAGATAAAATAGCTGAGACAGGGAAAAAAATGACAGGGTAAGACAAGAACATGCACAGAGAGGGGGGGGGGGAGTCCTAAGGCAGAGCAATAAAACATAAGACAGATGCTCTTCGGAATCAATGGTAATTTATTCTAATGTGACTTGCATGATTGGCTGCTGTGATAATATATGCTAACGTGACTTGCATGATTGGCTGCTTTGGTAATATATGCTAATGTGACTTGCATGATTGGCTGCTGTGGTAATATGCTAATGTGACATGGATGATTGGTTGCTGTGGTAATATATGCTAACGTGACTTGCATGATTGGCTGCTGTGGTAATATATGCTAACGTGACTTGCATGATTGGCTGCTGCGGTAATATGCTAATGTGACTTGGATGATTGGCTGCTGTGGTAATATATGATAGCGTGACTTGCATGATTGGCTGCTGCGGTAATATGCTAATGTGACTTGGATGATTGGCTGCTGTGGTAATATATGCTAGCGTGACTTTCATGATTGGCTGCTGTGGTAATATATGCTAACGTGACTTGCATGATTGGCTGCTGCGGTAATATGCTAATGTGACTTGGATGATTAGCTGCTGTGGTAATATATGCTAGTGTGACTTTCATGATTGGCTGCTGTGGTAATATGCTAATGTGACTTGGATGATTGGCTGCTGTGGTAATATATGATAACGTGAGTCACGTGATTTGCGTGATTGGCTGCTGTGGTAATATATGCTAGCGTGACTTGCGTGATTGGCTGCTGTGGTAATATATGATAACGTGAGTCACGTGACTTGCGTGATTGGCTGCTGTGGTAATATATGCTAACGTAACTTGCGTGATTGGCTGCTGTGGTAATATATGCTAGCGTGACTTGCATGATTGGCTGCTGTGGTAATATATGCTAGCGTGACTTGCGTGATTGGCTGCTGTGGTAATATATGCTAGCGTGACTTGCGTGATTGGCTGCTGTGGTAATATATGATAACGTGAGTCACGTGACTTGCGTGATTGGCTGCTGTGGTAATATATGCTAACGTAACTTGCGTGATTGGCTGCTGTGGTAATATATGCTAGCGTGACTTGCATGATTGGCTGCTGTGGTAATATATGCATGTCTGAATAGATGTACAGCCTTCAGCCTTACATAACACCTTACAACTGCAGTAAAGAGCATGAGCCACTTTACAAAGAGACAAAAAAAAGGATTCCTGTCCCTGGTACAGTATATAACTCCATTTATCCATGCATAAGCCTGCTACAAACCAACAAGTCCAAATGGCTCAATCTTCAGACACATGCAAACACTGAAAAAGGATGAAAGTTGGAAACTAGAGCCGTTAGAGCAGAAATGGCTAACTATGTGAAATGATGTGCACACAGTCAGAATTGAAAAGGAAAACTGGATTAAAGGCAGTAACTACGACATATGACTGTAGGCTGAAATTGCTCTTAATAACTTTTAACCCATTACAATGCTTTGATGGGTGAAAGAAGAGCCATTTCTACTACCTGAGCTGAATAGAAAATAGGACCCGAACATTTCAAAGTATTTGAAGGGAAGATGAAAGGCTGTTTCAGAAAAGTTTACATCTTAAGGTGAAACAGACAGTCTGGCTCTGAGTGAGACAGCAGAATCTGAGTTCTAGACGGCTCAGGGAAGCATTATAAATGCTTTGAAATATTCATACCTGTAATATCAATCATATTAACTGACAGCACAACTAGCCAACAAATTATTCATAATAGAATATTTAAACATATCCTCAAAAGACAACAGTAAAAACGTTATCTAATTGTTTGCGATCAAGATTGCAATCTAAGATGACTATATGAAATTGTAGCAGGCTCAAAAGTTTAAGGAATATTCCAAGTTCAAGTAAAGTAAATAAAATCATATTAATGTTTAAGGCATTTATAACTAATTAAATAATGTAATACATACTTAAAATGCACAGTTTCAAAATGATAGCTACAAAACTTTAACACTGTATATGTTGGTATGAAGCCAGTGTGACAATGAAGCATTACTGACATTTTTTTTATGTTTAATGTTAGATAATTTCTAATCAATTTCAATGTCATCCTCACATAACTCCAGTAAACCGGTAAACACAATAAATTGCACAGGATACGGACATCAGAAATGCAAACTTTAGTCAGAAATAATGTCGGTAAAACATAACCAGAGGTTCAGTGATAGAAACATAATCTATACAAAAAGGACCATTATAAATCATTTAATAGCTCACATAATATGAATTCAAGTGTGAATTTATATTCAGAGTACATTACTTGTAACACCATATTAACTATGAACATTCCTTTAAAGACCCCATGATTACAAATGAACAATGTCCTTCAAATATATGCACGTCGTTGACCAAAATTCTGCCAAAATTTGGTAAATTAAATAAAATATAGCTAGGTCACTAAAAAACATCAATGTTACACTTCCATTATTTCATTTTCACAATGCGAATGTCATCACAACGGCTCAAAGATTGCGAGTGTGTGCGATCAAATCCCAGTAGTTGCTGAAAACATCTGATCTGTAGAAGACTACGTCACACTCACCCGTGAGAATTCACAAACACACCAAACTCACAGCTGTAAACCCTGCAGGTGACACTCGGGGCGAGAGACCTCGCACACCCATATAGGTGGAAAATCACAATGTGTTCATCTCAGTTATGGTAATTCCACTTCAGTTCATAGTATGCATTAAATGCATAATTACATGTGAAACGATTCTATTTATAGTCACACACAAACTCACTGGATATCTTTGTCTTAGTGTCTGTACACGTGTGTGTGTTTGTGTGTGTGTGTGTGTGTGTGTGTGTGTGTGTGTGTGTGTGTGTGTGTGTGTGACAGAGACACCCAGTGGATAATTGATGCACCAGCTCAAAGTGGCAGGTTCGACTACACCCCCTGTGCCACCTTCCTCCTTCCAGGAGTGCGCACACACACACACACACACACACACACACTAACAAGCCAACATAATTACATGCCTGACTCCTAAAGATAGGGGAGAGAGGGATGCGACTGATTGCTGTGAAAGAGGGAGGGGAAACACAAGAAACAGAGAAATGAAAACATCTGGCCAGCCAAGCTCGAGCAATCAAGAGATACCAATCAGTTCAATGTCACACAGCATCACACAGACAACCTCTCTGGCCTTCAAATCTCACTTATACATATCTCAATTCTGTTGCTTCATTAAATATTCAAATTATTTATGACACACGTGTGTTCACACAGCTTAGTGAGCTTACTGTGTAAATACATGTTATGCATACCAAGTATGGATTCTCACAAAAAAAAGTCCAGGTCATATTCCTCCCCAAAATCAGAAGAAATCAATGAGAAATGATATTTTGCATTAGGAAAAAAAGCATTTTTGTGACAATTAAATTAATCTTGCCCACAAATTCTCCTTTATAGTAATGCATAAAGTTTTTATTATAATTTCAACATTAAAAATGACAAAACCTGATTTCATAATAGAAGCATTTGTTGCGTTAATTTAATTGATGTGGATTTAAATGAAAAAAATTTTTTTTACTGTAACACTGTTAAAAATCCCATTATTAAAGTAATTAGAATAGAATTGTCATTGAAAATAATTTTACGAGTATATAATGCAATCGCAATGCCAAAAAAATAATAATAATGGTCCAAAAAAATATTTATAATCATTATGCAAAATATAATTATTTTTGTGTGTTTTTGATAGTGGGGTGAAATATGAACTGGGCATGTTTTCATGAGATTGTAAATTATGAAAATATGCCCATGTATTTGCAAATGAATGTTACCCAATACATACACCTGAGGCACTCCATAACACCCATCAAACAAGACCCCATTTGGAGAACCACCAACATAAATAATCCACATTATAAATTGAATATAAAATCATCAACTGTATATATATATATGTTTAAACTGCACTTTCAATTTAAGATTATAAGATGAGAACTGACTGAAACCAGTACGAACAAGCAGGATACGAAATGTGTTATATTTAAACTATTCTGAATGAAAGTACAGAGAGGACCAAAGTTATTACTGTACACAACTACACACATAGCAAAGAGCTGTAATGGCATGCTTAAAAAAGAAAAGAAAAAAAGAAAAACATTTCCAGAGTATGTTTAAAACCTGATTCTTCATGCCATTTGGAGGCAGAAACTTCAAAATTGACACATTTAATGAGGCTGTTATGTGGTAGCAGCTATATATACAGTATATTAGTCATGAAATTACATTCAAGAGCTTTCAACTAATCAAAATGCCTTTTAATATCTTTAAAATGCATGGAGTGGTACTAAGTACACGCTACGTACCTTTTTGACTAAAACGCAATTATTGCTGAATTATTTGCTGAAGCAAAATAAAGCTCTTCAATAACCAGCCAGCCATATAAATAAATTTGAAAACTGGATAGCGATTCATATTTACAACTGGAGTGCAAGTAACCAGTGTGCCTGTTTCATAAAGAGACATTTCTTACCTAAAAAGCAGATGTCATCAGGATTCATTTCAGCATGGAAGCACAGGACATAGAAAAAGGAAAAAAGACCATTAGTCAAAATATGGCACTCTTTAAAGACATTTTTTTATTCTTATTTGTCAAACATACTAAAGATGAATGATGATAGACAGCAAATGAGATAACTAAATGCCAAATAATTTTTTTTAAATATATTTCAAACAACATCTTGCTAAAACATTTCAATTAAAATAAACAGAGAAAAATAAAAACAAATATAGCTCGATATACAGATGAAACTCGAAAAATGTTAATATGGAGCAAAAGTTCATTTATTTAGGTGAAATATATTATATAGACTCATTACATGCAAAGTGAGATATTTCAAAACATTTTGATGATTATGGCTTACAGCTTATGAAAACCTTTTCACAATATTCTAATTTTGAATTTGGGGTTTTCATAAGCTATAAGCCATAATCATCAAAATTATAACAAATAAAGGCTTGAAATATCTCACTTTGCATGTAATGAGTCTATATAATATATTAGTTTCATCTTTTAAGTTGAATTAATGAAATAAATGAACTTTTCCACAATATTAACATTTTTCGAGTTTCACCTGTATATACAGAATAAATACTTCTAGATGTTTAATATATATGAAGATGTTCCTTGTGTTACTTCAATTGCAATAATGAAATGTTACATATACAGCTAACCGTGTCTGATGAATTGTTATATCGCTAGTCAAAACAATTGAAGAATAAAACATAGACAAAACAAATGTGTGTCAGAAGAACATCAATTAGCTGAAATCACTTCGCAATTGCTTAGCCACTATTCTCAATATCTTCCGTCTCAATGCATCTTCAGTGTTTGGGTCACAGCAAGCTGTGTGTGGCAGGATCAACCTGAAGTATATTCCAGTTTCATCCATGTTTTCCATCACTAAACAACCTTTCTAACCTCAGACTTAATCCTGCAGAGTTAATCAAACCATAAAACATGTCAAAACAGACTTTCGAAACAAGTCTCTGTTACAAAACAGACACTGGAAAACATTAATAAGTAGCTCAGTGCTCTGAAGTAAAGGTCATTGAGCTCAATACTACAGCGATACTAACAAGGACTGAGAAAAGGCATCTGGCTGAAAACATGTGGATCCTAAAGGGCTTCACTACAAACACAAGGAAAAACAAAAGCATTTCAGGTCTAGAAGTTATTTATAACACTTTTATTCATCATGGATACATTAAATTGATCAAACGGTGACAGTAAAGACATGTATTATTGTTATAAAAGATGTATAAAAGCTGTTCTTTTTAACTTTGTACTTTAAATATTAAGCAGCACAACTGTTTTCAACATGTTTCTTGAGCAGCAAATCAGCATATTAGAATGATTTCTGAAGGATCATGTGACACAATATTACTGTTATTACTAGGGCTGTAAACGATTAATCGCGATTAATCGAATCCAAAACAAAAGTTTGTGTTTACATAATTTTTGTATACATAAATACACACATATGCATGTAGAAAAATTTGTTATTTATATATAAAATAGTTCTATTTATATAATATAAAAATATATATGCAGTATATAAATGCAAATATTTCTCAAATATCATACACATACATGCATGTGTGTGTATTTATATATACAACATAATTATACACAATACACACACATATATATTATGTAAAAACAAACTTATTTTGGATTCGATTAATCGCGATTAATCGTTTACAGCCCTAGTTATTACAGTACTTCTGCCTTGCTGAGCATAAGAGAGTTATTTACTTATTTGCCAATATCAAATCTCAGTAACATGAAGGGGGCAATAGTTCAAATGTGGCATTAAAGCAGATGTGTTTAGGTATTCAGGTAGCTATACCATGTTAATAACATCTGGCTTCCTCAGCAAGATCAGTTTCAAACAGCATGACCTCAGGAAAGCTGACCATACCTAGACGTGTCTGCATTCATGTATTTGCAGAGAGACAGGATGGGATAAATCTCTCATTAAGGAGAGTCAAAATCGTTTAATCTGAATTGCACTTACACACAGAAACGCAACATGAGGTCATGAGAGCGCATATACACACAAACACACCCACACCGCGGTCTTAAGTGAAGGATGAGGTATCATGCTTTGAGAAAAGCACTACTTTATCTTCCTCATTCTCTCTAACTGAAGTTTATCCCATCAGTCCGTTCTCTCAGTTACGTAACGCCACCTCTTCCGCCCACGTCTCCGCTGCATCTCTCAATGGAAGCCGCAGCGACACGGAGCCGAGAGTGGGATTCACACGGAAACGTGCTGGGAGTTATGGAACATTAAATATGATACATTACACACGGAAACCCAAAACGTGTGCTTCCCTTCTCTCTCTGACGCATCCTTCCTCTTCCTCTGTCGATCCTTCATCTTTTCAAATAGATGTCTGACCTTTCAACTGAGGTGTTGCACATGGGCGCAGGACAATAAATATGATCAATAAATAAATAATTATTGCGGTGCAGGAAAAAACAGATACGGACTGACTGGCCTTTATGACCTGCTGTGAAACAGACACCTCGAAACAAACTGAAATGAAACACATTCTACACTTTATAGCATTTGATGCTACACTTAGAGTTAAATGAGCTGAATAACCTTATGCAAATAACCTTTGTTGGCTAATATATTGTGGCTAAAGACACACATTTACATGTATTCATTAGACACACACATAATGTGTGTGTGTGTGTGTGTGTGTGTGTGTGTGTGTGTGTGTGTGTGTGTGTGTGTGTGTGTGTGTGTGTGTGTGTGTGTGTGTGTGTGTGTGTGTATAAATTTATTTAGTTGCATGATATATTTATAAAAATATAATAAAAAATGTATATGTAAATAAATTTTTATATGTAGTATTACCACTTTACTTTTTTGTATTAGCAAACAAAAGTTTTTAGAAATATTTTGATTTGTTTGTATTGTTATTTTCATATAGATTTCATCTTTATTTTTATATATTTTTCCATATCAAAGAAAATATTTTTTTAATCTAATGTAATATTATTTTCATGACACTTAAGCACATTTTCCAATTCTCATTATATATATATATATATATATAATTTTTTTTTTACTGTATTATAGTACAAAAAATACAGTAAAAAAGAAATCATCAGAAAATTAAAAATTAAAAATCAGTATAAAACAGTACAACAAACACTGTTTTTTTTTACATTACAGTAATATAATGAGATTTTTTGCATTACGTTAATGAGAAATTGCTGGGAAAAAAGGTCAACAATTTTAACAGTCCTAAAATTTGTCTTAATTTTCCTTTATCAAAATATTATTTAGTATTTATTTTGGGGTGAAATATTACCTGGACATGTTCTTGACCAGTTTTGTGAGATTCATTCATACGTTCATAGTGAGAAAAACCTCAACATTTCCATAATATATCCCCTTTAATCAGTGACGTATCACGCAAAAGGCTTGTTCTCCCAGTTGGGACGGCCCATTGGCTCTGCTGTAAGCTCACTGGACACTCCTGAGGTCGATCTGACCCTCTGCTACTCTCTCCCACACGAGCTCTCTGAAGGAGTGTCTGAAGAGACAACGCCGACGTTAGCACCGCCGATTCTCCTCGTTTCCACCCGCCCACATCCACCTACGCACCCACTAACACACACGTTCCTCTCACTCTATTGTGCCAGCACGAACACGCTCTCACCCACATTCACAACGGGGCGATTTCCACATCACCGCGCTGTGATAAAGACGGTACGAGCGGCATCAGTGCTCTGTGGGACAAGCTATAGATATCACTGCTTCACCCCGACACCTAATGAAGGCTCCGGGTCTTCAGCGAGTACGTGTGATCGCAGAGGTGTGATCTGAAGAGTGTTATGGAACAATTTCTGCTGTGCAAAGATAGCCCAAATTTCAGATATTTGAGTCGTTTTATGATAACATTAAAAGACTCGAAGGAACCCTGAAGGCTGGTATAAAATAAAATTGTTTTCTTTGTAATGCCTAATGAGCAGACGTAAGTTAAAGTCACACAGAGATGCAATGTTAATGCATTTAGTAATACAAAAAAGTTTATATAAAATGACCACATTTGAAAAATGTCATATAGCAAACATTGGTCTTCTCTTATGAATGAATAATATCACACAAAATTGTATTCCATCAACCACAACATAAAAATATTGTGTGATACAAAAATATTTCAACAAAAGATTGTGCTGACTAAAATAATAATAAAATTAATTTAAAATAATAATAAAATACAGAATAAATATAATATATATATAATATATAACAGAATATAATTAGAAAATAATAAAATTAATAAATGAATACATAAAACAATTTAAATAAATTAAAAAAAGAACAAAAATATAATTAAATTAAATTAAAATGTATTTAAAATAATAATAAAATACAAAATAAATTAATAATTAAATTTAAATAATTGATATAATTAGAAAATAATACAATTCATTTACTATTAATGAATGAATACATAAAATAATTTAAATAAATGTAAAAATAAAAATAAATAAATAGCTATGGGCACTGCTATGACGGTTGCTTACTGGTTAAAAAAGTAAAAGCACACCTCTCCTCAACAAGTTTAATACTGTGTTCTACAGATCTGTCCAACTCATCAACAATCATCACTCATTAACTGGCGCGTTGGAGGTGAAGGCAATGCCATCCATTTTCACATTCTTCCTTTTCTAACAGGTTAGCGCTTTTTTTTCTTTACAGTGAGCGGATGAGGAAAGGAAGTGCATAATGCATTTGTAAAAGCTCAAGGCTGGCGTTGCTGAATGCAGAGTTTCGCTGCCAGCTTCCCGCATAGCTCAAGAAGCGTCCATTCATTCTGCTGAGAGAGAGAGAGAGAGAGAGAGAGAGAGAGAGAGAGAGAGAGAGAGAGAGAGAGAGAGAGAGAGAGAGAGAGAGAGAGAGATGTTCTTCCTCTGTTTTGTGAAGGACGACAGATTGATATTCGTGTCCGCGCGTTTTGGAATATGTTTTATTAGCTTTGAATGAATTAAATCTACTGATTGTGGGTCTTTGTCTTTTGATACTTGATGATGGGTCTTGATTTTATGTCACTGATTCACTGAGAGCCCATAAAATCAAAATGTGTGGCATCAACCTCATGTAGCTTTGAGGTACGCGAAACCACACACAACCTTTTAAGTCAACAATCCCTGTCCACAACCACTGGCCTTCTGGGTATTTAAGCGAACACTTGACCCACTGAGATACTCTTGATCCTTTCAAATGTGAGTTTTTAGGAACAATTCCCTACGTGGTTAAAGCAAGCTCTTTCATTTCTTCACCATTGCACTGAAATCTTTTAATGAATTCTTTTACATACACAGATTAACATCTTTAATTTAGCACCACTTAATTTAATATATTTCAATGCCGCGTATAAGAGACAAATTAAACATCTAGTGATTTATAAACCCCATTATGATATGATTAATGCCAACAATACATCCAGTACACTTTATAATGGGACTTAAATATGCAACTAGATAAAATAAAATAAAATGTGGGGTGAGAACAAAAAAAAAAAAAAAAATAAAAAAAAAAATAAATAAATAAAATAAAATGTGGGGTGAGAACAAAAAAAATTAAAATAATAAAAAAAAAAAAAAAAAAAAAAAAAATGTGTGGTGAGCAGGACGAGGTCGAGGGCTTGTCCTGCTCGCCATAAAATAAAATAAAATAAAATAAAATAAAATAAAATAAAATAAAATAAAATAAAATAAAAATGGTGATTGCTAGGTGGCTGCTTACTGGCCAAAGTAAAAAGAGCCCAACTCGAAGTCTCTATATTCGGGTCACTCTATTGCTCAGGTCACTCATTCAAATGCAACTCAAATGATTTCATTAATGTCTGTTGCACAAACGACGCAGGATGAATTATAATACTTGGAACACAAAGCATGAGCAATAATACTAGTGATGCCTGCCTTCGCAAACACTGTTTATTGCAAACATTCCTTACTGAGAAAAAATCGTCCTGAGTGGCTAATGATTTATATCAGCCGGCCGAGAAACCTGACTCATCTAATTAGTCAACACTCAATTAGATCAAATGTTGATTGATAAACCGCTCTAAAGCCATAAATGACAGAAAAGTGCAGATGGATGACAGCAGCGCGCCTGCAAGCACTGTGCGCATCAGCAATGCAGCTCTCTAATGACCTTCTTGTAACAACGTCTCCATAGTAACGCTTCTTTAAACAGGGTAAATCTGAAACTTCATTCATATTTATGACTGCAAACATGTCACTTCGCTCATTCGCACGTAACCTCCAGGATGCAATTTTCGAGTTTGAAAAATTCTCCCCCTTGTCAAAGAGTTGTTGATTTGTGTATGCCTCTCAGCGTGTTTTTTTTTTTTAAATGTGTGTGTGTATTTGCTGGTGATGTTTTTTTGCCAGCAGGTATTCTTATGTAACATGTTATTCTGCATTTTCTAAACTAGACACACTGGCAATCACTGCTAGAGAAAAACCAAAAGCAACCAACCTCTCGCTTTTTCTTAATGAAATTTTCGGAGCCAATTTGTAACAGGTTTACAACGCAACAATATTTATCTTGGCTTTTTGTCCATGCAAACCATGAATAATGAACAGAAAACTAATTAAAACTCTGCTTTTTCATATAATGAGGCTGATGAACTGTGCTGGAATTGTGAGTCTTTCAGTAATGCATTTTTAAAAACTAATTTGACAAACTGACAGACTGATAATTCATCAAAGCCATTATTAAATGGTTAGTTCACTTAAAAATGTCATTATTTACTTACCTTACGTCGTTCCAAACCCGTTAAACTTTTGTTAATCTTCAGAACACAAATGAAGAACGTTCCTCCAATGACAGCTACGCAACTACCACTTCGAAGCTTTAAAAAGTTCATAAAGAGATCGTAAAACTAATCCATACGAGTTCAGTGGTTTAATCCAAATTTTCTGAAGAGACTCGATTGCTTTATAGGATTTAATTTAGGTTTTTATTCATATATAAACAGTAGCTAAGTTTCCATCCACTTGTCAATCGAATTATCTGAAGTTCGGTAAAAAAACTCATGCGAATAAAGCTGGTGAAAGTTTCCATCCAACGGCTTTAAAGCGAATAAAAACATGTGCGTAATGATCAATTTGCGATCAAATTGGTATATGGAATTGATTTGAGACATTTTAAGGTGTTTCCATTCATTTTCGCACTGAATCGCACAACATTCAAGCCAACATTTGCGAACAAAGTTTTGCTAGACAAAATGCAATTCATTATTTATTCGGCAGATAACGTTTCCATCAGCGTTTATCGCATAAGCCGTATATCGATCAAGATCAAATCCGATGAGACCGAACGTATTTCATTTGAGTCGATATTCATGAAATTCAATCGAATTTTACTGTTTCCATATGGCATTTTTCATTCGATATCACTTAATTTGGATAAAAACGTGGATGGAAACATAGCTATTGATATATAAACAGCGAACATAAACGGAAGCTAAACTGAAATTGCTTGACGTGCGAGAACAAACCTCTTGCTGAAGCTCAAAGTGATGCGTAACACGAGAATGAACCTCATTGGTTCTCGCACATCAAGCGAACATGCTTGAGCTTCTGTTTACCACAACTTCATACAGTTAATGAATAGGTAAATAAAAGCTTAAATTAAATCTGATTACCATATAAAGAAAAAAATACAATTTGGACAAAACCGCTTGAATAATGTGGTTATTTTTTACAATCTCTTTATGAACTTTTCAAAGCTTAAAAAAGTGATAGTTGCGTAGCTGTCAATGGAGGGACAGAAAGCTCTCAGATTTCATCAAAAAGATCTTCATTTGTGTTTCGAAGATGAACAAAAGTCTTATGCGTTTGGAAAGTCATGAGGGTGAGTAAATACTTACAGAATTTACATTTTTGGGTGAACTATCCATTTAAAATAACACATCCTGACCCAAACATCTTTAGTCCACCTGTCAGGTAAGAGATTGTATTATCAGGAATGCTGACAAAGGACCAGTTTTCCACATCTATGCTTTTTTTTTTTTGCCTCTATACGAAAAAACTGCTGATCCACAGTCAGAAGTAATGTTCTGAGCAGCAGTACACTCTTAATGGCACCTCTCTCAGCAAGCACCAAATAGGATTTAGCTGTGAACTCGGAGCAAAAGGGAACGCTGCAGATACCACAGGAACTGAGCTTCTTCAAGAATAAAACTGATGGAGAGGCTGCGTGCCGATACACATGACTCCCTATGGAGCATTCACTGTGTGCTCTCAACACACTCAACATGGGACATCTGCAGAAGTTCACTTCACTTGACAACATTCGTTCATTTGGAACACCCTGCAATGTCATATATATAGGGCTGCATGATATATGGAAATATATGGAAACTAAATATCTCAAATGTACATATCGCAACGGCCTGCGATATCTGAATGATTTTAATAGGCTACTTCAAAAAGTTAAGTCGACGCATATAGCAGAGAATAGACTTGGCACACGGATGTTACATACATGATGTTAAAAATAGTTAAGCGCAATAACTTATTGTACTCACACTATCTGACATAGGCCTAATAAAACACACACAGAAAGCGATCCCAGACTCAGTTCTCTTTTACGACTCAAACGGTCTTGAAAAGTATGCATATTAAAGCTACAAAAGTTATTATTGCATATTATATTTTTCTTCAATATTGTGCAGCCATAAAAAAACACTGAATAAGGAGTCAGGGTTATTTAATACATTCATGTATATGTATGTTAATAATACAATTATGAGTAAACTAAATGTATAAAAGTAAATAAATTTAAATTAAAATGTGTCAAAAAAAAAAGTTAAATATGCATTAATGCACACAAAAAATGTTGGTTTAACTTAAAAAAGCAAGTTTAAGCTTGTTGCCTTAAAATTTTGAGTTCCTTGTAATTAAAAATTTGAGTTAATACAATGAAGAAGAATGGTTTAATAAACAGAAACTCAAAATAGTATGTTATCTTCACACATTCGTTATCGAAGTTGATTTGACAAAAGATAAAAAGTTGTGAAAACAAATCATGAAAATATTTTTTTACAGTGCATAAATAAAATAAAAATTCTGGGTGGTTGCTAAAGTATTACTAAATGGTTGCTAGGGTAAATATATAAAAGATAAGATAAAATAAAACACAATAAAATAATTTATATAAATGTAAATTTTCTGTGTATTAAATAAAATAAAAAAGTATAAATCTAAACAAACAAACCAATATTTATTTATTTTTTAAATATGTATTAAATATTTACATAAAAGCACAGCGTACCCTCTATCAGGCAACTGGAACAAACCCAGCATTGAGAATTGGGGGAACACAGGAAATCAAGAGGTAAACAAAATCATACAGCAATTCCCTCAAGAGCAGATCTGGTCCCCTGATCTCGGTCCAGCCTCCCAAAGCCAAATTCTGACCGAACCCTATTACAACTAAAGACACGGGAATGACCTCAGATCAGCACTGATCTGCATTTACTCCCAACAGAGCGCTCACCCAAAGTGATGAACAGAGACGTTTTCCTGGAAAAGAGTAATGTAGGAAACCTAAAAATACCCATCAGCTGTGGGACAAGACAGAGACCCCAGTAAACTCTGTAACATTGCATGGGAATGTCAGGATTTCCATATTCACAGGGATGGGGCAGATGTGTTGAATCATGGGATCACGGATTTATCTGCAAAAGTTGTAGAAAACAACAGATGGTTGCTAGTTCCTAATTAATAAATTAAGCAAAAGTGTCTCTGAAAGATATAGACGCACAATTTATTGGAACCAGATCGGATAGCAGCCATTATTAAAAATAATTAATGTTATGGTTTTGTATTAATATTGGATATTTAACTGTGGATTTTAGATTACTTTTACTAATTTACAGACTTCTTAAAGAGCATTTTACTATTATATAGATGCGTAGTCCACAACTATTAATTAAAAAAACACACTGACTGTACATTATAATGTTGTGATGCCTCTAGGCATTGATTTAGCATTGACTAAAACTATTGAATGTAGCTTTTTGTTGTGTTTGGACTAAATATACTATTTTGGAAAAAAATTGCATACATTTTTAATAAATTGCATAATTTTTGAAGAAACAAAATAGTATAATTTATTCGTTTTCATAAACAACATGAAAAGAATTATTGGCTTATCATTATCAATCAGAATTGTAATATTGTGCATGCATACTGAAGAAAATGGAGTTCATTGAATATCTGTATAAAAAAAGGCAAATAAAATGTTTGTCAATCCTTCTTGCATAAAGAACAGTTGTAATTGGTTTTGTGACCATTTTCCACCCACTCACTAACCCGATTATTGAATAAAACAGGCTGATTTAGCAAATGTACCTTTAAGACTTCTATAACCTTCAAAAGAGCAAGAAAAATACAGTTTGCCATGATCAAATTTGCCCAATTCATCCAAAAAAGACCATATCACAAACCCAGCGTCACATTGGTAAAACTCTACTGGAAATTGCTTTTGCTAATTGTATTCACTTTGCAAAAGAAACAAAACCGATATTGAAACAGGACAAAAAGAAAAGGAAAAAAAACCCTGTGGTCTTAAAATTCACACAATCCGCCATCGCAGACGAACAAAGAGGAGGACAATGAGTGAATTCACAGTGAGGTGCCAAGCGTTGTTCCTACACCTCCAGCTGGTTCTGCCAAAGGACACCCATTCTCCCGCTGCCGTCTCCAGGAATCAAGGAGAGAACCACCTCAAAATCACTTCACAAACATGGCCTCTGACCAAAGAAGACTGAGTAGCTGAAAAAAAAGCCTATATTGCAATGTGTGTGTTACACAAGAACACGTGTCGTGTTGCACTGAACGCACTATGGCAGGTTTCCAAACATAGCTATACAACTTTCAAAATCTGATAGCAAATTGAAGTTCGGGGCAGATTTTGTCTTGATCTGAGGATCCATTGTTATAGGCCCAATTGCGTGATAAACGCATGAATCCTTTTTAACGTAATATCTTACAAAACGATCGGTTTTGAAGCTCATTTCTGTTTAGTGCTGAAGGCGGACACCCACAGTCATCAGCAAAAGCTGTAAACTAACCGAGCCAACACTCCACTCCTGAGGCCTCCACGCCACCCCCTCGTGACACCCACAAAACAGCTCTTGGAAAGTTGCTGTTAGATTTTACAATTTTTACAACCCGGTGAAACTGGCCGCTACTTCACACAAAATCGCATTAAGCAAAGATGGATCATTCAAACTCATCCTGCCCCACAATTTTCATTGGAAGTATTTTAGCTGAGGTGGGTTAGATGAATTTTCTTTCAACTGTATGAAAAAAAACATCAACATTTGCAAAAGAAGTTAAACGGATTAGTTAATGGTCTGTCATCTGCTTCTTTTGATTGTAACCTCTAAAATAGTTCAAATGCAAGCTTTCTCTTTTAGTAAAAGGCTTGACCTCTGTATAACCTTGGTCTTTTCAAGGTTTGGACACTGACAAATGTAGTTATGCAGGAATCAGGGTGCGCTAAACATGATAACCCAATCAGAGATAGTGTGTACACATAGATAGACGTACAGTACCTGGTCTTATGCAAACGGTGACCTCCTATAGTTGGTATGAAGTGAAATATAGGCTAAAATAACATGATTGAAAGAAATGCTAGTGAGAATCTACAAAAAGCTACAAATTAAATATAAAAATTGCAATGTATTCCTCCTATTAATTTTACTTTTAAACTAGATCTTGTCAAACTAAGCTAATCTAGTTCACCTACAGTCAAGCTAGATACTTGTGATTAGTAACACGTTTTTTAAATATATAACCTACCATTGCATTTAATTATATGATGATTTATACTTTAAATAGCCATTTCTGACACAAAAACAAGGGATTTGAATGAGTGACTGAACAGTGAATTCACTCAAATTAATCCAATGCTACATATATAGAGAGAACAGTTTATGATGAACCAAATCACTAAAATGAATCAGACTTACTAGCACTATGTATGAGAGAGAGAGAGAGAGCGAGAGAGCGAGAGAGAGCGAGAGAGAGAGAGAGAGAGCTGAGTGTGTGTGTTCGATTAGCAGAGCTCAGAGTAGCTGGTACAAGTGATTTTTCAAAACTATTTTCCACCGAAAACCCTATGGACTATACATCACCACAGGTAGATGTGAATGAGTCACCCTAAATAGGTGATTCTCCTGCACACGGTGGCCTAAAGTCACAGTCATTCACAAGAGTATCACTTTACGCTAGTGTTTCAAATGGCTTCAAAAACCAAGTGCTCATGGGAAATACGTGTGTGACGAGCCATAAACAGAGTACTCTATACTCCAAACAGATCCATCAATCCATGAGGAAAACAAGCTGAGCACAGTTTACTAACACAACCTTGACTTAACACACACTTCCTGCCTCAAGCGGAGACAAGTAGGTAAAGAGCTGCCAAAAAAGGATGCCCTTGAAAGTTGACGTACGAGCGAAAAACTGTGACACGGCCTTGTTTTATAATTGCAGTTAATAAATTCAATTTAACTTGCGCAGGTTTGAAGTCCCCAAACAGGACATGCAAGTCCAATTAGCTGTTCGGTGTGGGAGCTTTAGGCAGTGACGATATATGCTCAACAGCACATGCTGTGGAGCTACTCTACATCCTGCTCCCACATATGGCGCGCTCCATTTCTCCAAGACCGTACTAACGCTGGGGGACGGGGGTGTATCCGTGAAGAGGAGCCAGAACTGTGTGAATATCCCTTCCTGACTGCACGGCAGTCATGCCCTTGTGGTTTAGCCTGCGTCACGGGGCTCGGTATCCAACCAGGTGGCGCCCGCCGTGGGGCAAACCAGGGGTCCTGTTGGTGTGTACGCCTGGATAATCCCAAAGGAATGAAAAGCCTTTGTCACTGTAAGCATGTGTAGATACAAATAAGAGGGTCTCCACTGAGTTGTGCGTGTTTGTTTGAATGCGCCGGTCCTAGCAGTGAGGAGAACCGGGGTCTTTGGCAGGCTTCAGTCGCCGCTCTCCAAACTCTCCTCTCATGTCACAGACCATCTGCTACTCAGCAGCCACGCTGGCGCCGGAGATGAGGCGCACCGTTCTGGTCCAGATGCCTATTCGGCTGTACTTACAGAAAGTCAGATCCATCACATCCATAAGTTGGTGAGATGATCTCAGATCAGCATCATACACTCCTACCCTCAAAATCACTTTGCAGAATTCCTGAAAAAACTACAATCAAATCTAGCATCAATGGGGGTGTTGGGGGATGTAATTTAGAGGAATATTCCAAGTTAAGCTTAATCAACAGCATTTGTGACTGATTACCACAAATATTCATTTCCACTTATCCCTCCTGGTTTACAGTGAAACACTTACAATGCAAGTGAATGGTGCCAATCTGTAAACATTCAAATACTCACTGATTCAATAGTATAGCCACAAGACATACAATATGCATGATAACATGATTATAGTCTGTACAAATTGCTTACTAATCTTTTCCGTGAAAAGTCAGCATAACATGTAACATCATAAACCCTAAAACGACTGTTAAAATGGCCATTTAAACAGCTTTACAGCTCAAACACAAGATCATATACAAGTTTGGGGGGGGGTTAAGTGATTTTATTTGTAAGTGTAAGAGCTAATTATAGCTTCACATTTCTGCTTTTAAAGGATTAGTTCACTTTTAAAGTGAAAATTCTGTCATCATATACTCACCCTTAAGTTGTTTCAAACCTGTATGAATTTCTTTCCTCTGCTGAACACAAAGGAAGATATTAAGAAGAATGTCGGTAACCAGACAGTTTTTGGTTCCCAATGACTGCCATAGTATATTTTTTTCCTACTATGGCAGTCATTGGGAACCAAAAACTGTCTGGTTACTGACATTCTTCTTAATATCTTCCTTTGTGTTCAGCAGAGGAAAGAAATTCATACAGGTTTGAAACAACTTAAGGGTGAGTATATGATGACAGAATTTTCACTTTAAAAGTGAACTAATCCTTTAAGTCCTCCAAAAATTGGCCCCATTCACTTCCATTGTAATTACCTCACCATAACCTCAATTTTCGATTTGACGAGATGTGCATTTTCATTTTGGAATGGTAATCTTAAGTCACAAATGCTGTGGATTGCTAGAATCTAGAATATAATTAGTAATTTAGCAGACATTTTCATCCAAGCAAAAATAGCTTGTCACTGGTGTAGTACCCACATATGCCGTCATGTTTATCTACCACTAAAGAGAGCATTTTAGTAAATGAAGGTACTAATGTGTATCTTTGAAGGTACAAGCTTTTACATCCCTAAAGGGACAATTATTATACTTACTAAAGGGATAATATCCATAGAGCAACCAAGGGTTAGGGTTCAAGTTAAAATTGCTCAAGGGTGCAATGGTGATGTTTAGAAAAATATATCTGCACGATTCAATTTATTTAACAAAATAACATGTAATTTACTAGAGGTTCTGACTTAAAGGTTGGGTAGGTAAGAATTGTCTAAAGAACTTTTTTTCAAATTGGCTTAAACTGTCTTTATATACCAAAACATAATTAAAATGTAAGTACTTTGAAAAAGAGAGTATAAAAATTGAGTGACTATAGTGTATTTAATCTTCAAAAAACACAGCTCATTAATTCCTACCGGGACGAAACAAGTGATTGGCTTGCGCGACTGTCACTCTCCGTCGCCATGACTACCGCCGCTATTACTGGCTCTGCCCACGTGCGCGGTTTTTAGGTGGGAGTGAATGGAATTAATGAGCTGTGTTTATTGAAGATTAAATACACTAGAGTCACTCAGTTTTTTATACTCTCTATTTCAGAGTACTTGCATTTTAATTATGTATTGGTATATAAAGACAGTTTAAACAAATTTGAATAAAAGTTTTTTTAGACAATTCTGACCTATCCTACCTTTAATGTTAAATGCTGCAATCTATTTAAAAATGTTTCATTAATTTAAATGACTCGCTCGTAAAAACTTGTTACATTACTGGATGAATCAGCGTTTAAAACAAATCTCTTGAATAAATGATTCAATGACTCACTCATTAATACTTCACTTGTTTCATTACTGGATGAATCAGCGTTTTTTGATGTATCTCTCGAATGAATGTTTCCTTTTTAAACAGTCACTTGTCGCCACCTACTGGTGTAACAATGAAATTGATACAATCTTAGTTTGAAGAGACGAGTTACGGTCAAAAGGTGATTTGCTCTATTTTGTTTGAAAACCGTAGACATCAATCTTTATATCTTACCTATAAACTTTATCCCAGTACTTCATCGTGCAGCTCTACTATGGACTAAGAGTGTTTCTTCCACAGTTGATCCCTTGACCGCAATCAAAACACAGACCCCTGGCTGCTTCTGTGGACCAGAACATGTGTGTTCACTTAAGAATAGCAAAAAAAAAAAGAAAGGCTCACAAACAAGCGGAGAGAGCACCTTTGTGTAGTGGGAACAATGGCCTACATTATGTTCCAGAGATAGGCCGTGGCTTTAGAGTTTCCCCGCTATGAAAAGAGCCTCTTCACGAGCACACTTTTTGACCCGTGACCTCTCGCACTTACGACCTCGAAGCATCCAGAGCGCGCCAAGTTCGGGAAGGTTTTAAACCAGCGATTGAGAGACTTAGGATAGAAATAAGAGCTTTCGAGATTAAACCATGTGGAGAATCTTCCTTCAGTCGTGGATCTGAAAAATCCATCGGTTCCCAACGAGACCGTCCAACGGTGCGAAGCATTACTTTCTTGTTTTGGAGTTTGATTTGATGTCTCCAGTGTGTCTTGTTCCAAAACAATCTCTTTGGTGAAAAGCTGAAACAGATGCACAGACTGAATGATGATCACTCGCAATAAACAACTGCCAAAGATGAAAAAACCAATGACAGAGATATCCGTAAGACAGAGTAGAGATACATTTTTTATGAATGAATTTGTACGATATGCTAAGAAATTTAGTACTTTTTCTAATGGAAAACTTTAAATCCAAACGGCTTTCAACAAATCATTGTTCAAGTCAAACTACTTGAGAGAAATTATATTAAATTATATAAAAGGGACCTTGGTAACTGCTTAGGTTTATTAATCCCAACTAAGGCTGCAGGATACATAATTTTAGCATGGATATCGCGATGTGCGCATCCGTGATAGTCACATCACAGGATGTGAGATGTCAAGTATAGCGATCGTACCAGGGACATTGAAGCTTTGAAGCTTCCCCGGGTGCCGCCATTGGCTAGCGGACCCCCACCTGCTGTTAGCATTCCATTGACTCCCATTCATTTTGGCGTCACTTTGACAGCGAATAACTTTACATCTGAGGCGTTTAAAGACTCCATTTGTCCATTGTTTATTTCTAAAGAAACACGAAAATGTATAAAAGGCTCCAATACCTGGGGGGAAATTTTCTATATTCACTCCCCTACAAAATCACCACAATCAGGGTGAACGATTAAACATTAGAATGATTAATTCTTTCCAAATAGAGCTATTCAAGTCAGCCGTTTTTCCAATATTGCGCGGCCCTAAATACAAACCAAATTATTGTTATCCTATATCTATTCTGCTTTATGTCATTCTAAAGACCATTACTGAGCAAAGCATGCAGGTTGCTCTTGAGTTTTGAAGTACAATTGGTCACTGGCAGAGCATCAATACTAATGCAACAGCAAACGTTCCAAACAATACCAATCCTTCGATACACTTCACTTCTATAGAGAAACAACGTTTATTTCAGCCGCAAAACCTTGCTTTTAGTCCCAGAGTGCATTTCCTTTATCTCTCAGCAGGCAAATAATTCATCTTTAATGTCTTAAGCACACCCATCAACATAACAAATTTGAGGAAACAAGATACTAAATAAGCCGTCTGCAGGCATCTCTGTCTTTTAGAATTATTGATTATCCTTTCACTTACGTAAATGGGACAAATCAGTTGTGTGTGTGTGTGTGTGGGGGGGGGGTTAACTCATAAAACACTGTTCCTCAAGCTTGGAATAGCGGAGTGAATATCTGAAGTGTTTTTTTAAACTCCTGTTCTGTTCTAATCTTCAACAAAGCTATAAGGCTCCGGTTCCTAAGCAACAGGCGTGCTGCAATAACGTAGGACGATCGCAGTAGTATCTGCAGTCCAGACACACAGGTGCATATTCACACGACAGCTTTTTCTGCAAAAAGCTTCACAAGCCTTGCTGCAGTCAAAATACCTGTGAAAACTCCCCTGTGATGATGCAGCACATGCAAAGAAGCCATTGCTATAGTGCAACTTGATGCTTTGCATGGAATACGTCGCATGCAATGCATCACAACGAGTCAGTACAGGTATTTTGACTGGGTTTTTTTGCGATGTGCATGAGCTTAACTTAAATGCATGAACTTAGATAAGAGCAAGATATTTTTGGCAACACATTTATTTCAGAAGGAGTCGGACCATCAGCAGGGAGTCAATTTTAAAATGTTAAGCTGCACATGTAAACGTCAAAAATCTTAATTTGATTCTGTTCCAAGACTTTCAGAAGGTTCTAGGCAGACAGACAGCACAATATTTAGAAACAAGCATGTTGCGCATAGAGATTTGTGCTGCTTATGACAAAACAAAGCATATGCAAATTTCTCAGGCACCAATTTTCTTTTCTGCTAGCCGGTTTTGAAAAGGCATACCTTCAGTGAAAGAGGAAGAAACCATTTTTACATAAAAGCACAAATAATCTGCAGTATTAACAAACCAAAATGCAAATGGAGTGCAACTATGATGATTTAAAAACGATTTAAAAACAAACTATTGGAATATAATATACATTTGCATGATAGGCTAGTTGTAGCAAGCAATGACAACCTCAAATGGTCACAAAGTCTGTGAATAAGAAATTCCTTTTACTGATCTGATTAGTATCACTGATCTAACATCATGCAAATGGGGTCATGATACCAAATTTCATACCAATGTCACAAAGTGAAATACTGATCACTGCCAAAATTAGCATAGTAGATCAAAACAATTGCACGTAGCCTTCAAGTATTGCTCAATAACATTGTTTGTCCATGTAATTACTGGAATAAACAGCCAGTCTGAATTTCAACTTTAGCTCCATTTGGAACTGTGGTTTCATTCAGACCCTGATGACATTGAATACAAAATTCTGTTTACACCAGTGAATATCTGCTGAAGGTCGTTCAGATAACGCTGACAAAAAGAATTAGTGGAAGAACGGCCACAGCATCGCTGCGGCAGATATAAAGTCACAAATTTGCTGATATGGCATCAGTTATAGCAGCATCAATGGCAGCTTAAAACAACAGCAATTACTTTATTCCCGCTGTTGTCTGAAGCTGTACCAAAGGACGCCGATGGCTAGAAAGCAGTTCGAACCAAATGCACCAAATGTTCAGAAATGCTCAGAATGATATAACATTAGCATTAGCATTATTGCACTATTCACAGAATGATTTGCTAAAAAAATACCCATAATAAGATATTTTTCAATTTTAAAGAAAACGTGAGTGGTGCCTTTTCAAGCACCTCAGGTGTTTTTAAATGTGTCGCTAGCGCATTTCTGGTTGCTATGGTGTTTTGAGTGGTCACTAGGGCGTTTCTATGCTGTTGCCGGGGTGATCTGGATGGTTCCTTCCTCACTCCCTTTTATTTTGATGATTCTACAGATTATCTTATTAAATTCTTCAGTGGATTGAGAAGTGTTATGGGGGTTGCAAAATAACCCAGAAATTATTTTTCTTAACCCAGCAGTTTTACAGTGTATCAAGCATTCCGGACTCATAACATTGTGGTCGGTGGCCCTTGGCTTTGTTGGCAGAATTTGGCCCTTGGTGAGAACTAATTGATGAACCCTGTCCTATAGGGAAACAACTGTTAAATCTATGATGTTTGTGGTCTCTCACATTTTGAAAATCTAATGTGGGCCAGCCTTAAGTCTCTTGTCGCCAAGCGGTTGCTATGGTGTTGCTATGTAGTTGCTGAGATGCAATACATCCTGTTTGTTATGCGTGTGGTATGACATGCTTTTACTTTCCAGGGTATTGACATAAAATGGAGGAGGATTATGTAAATACCATGTAAATATTATAACCAAAGGGGCATGACAGGGGTGAAAGAGAAGCAAAGAAAACAAATAGCTTTCTGCCTGGAGGCCTCTTGTGCTTAAGTGTGTAATTGCTTTGATGAACTGCTGATAAGCTTTATCTTTACCAAAAAGAAACACGAAATTAGACAGATTTGTTCTCTCTTTCAAAACCTGTTATATCACATTAACTTTCTGTTCTCTAATAACAAAACTGCATAAATAAAAGATACAAGAGGACATGACAGATGGAGGCGGATTTTTAATTCCCAACACACAGCGCACTTCGAGCTGAACTGGACTTTTTGTCATTTTGTAGGCCTACACAATTAAGCACGGTTATAATTCCTCTAGCAGGTTAAATCCAAACCATTTACTCTAGACCTGAACTAGTAATGAGAATGGTCTTAATGGACTGTCAACTCTACTAGCATATGGCTCTGTTTGGAATTGAATACTGTGTACTATTGTGAAACAAAATGCATTATGCAAAATATCCAGAAACAATCATGTATCAATAGTGCATTTCAGTGCATACTGGGATTTTAGATATTTACATATTAGGGTGTGATCACACAAGTTCGGCTCGCTTGGTTTGTTTTGTCTGGACCAAAAACAAATGGAGTCCTGGTTCACTTAACGCTCATATTGGCATTTTAACACCGAACCTAAAGATACTGAACCTAAAGGCATAGTGATATGTTCACAACCTGATTGGTCAGCTTTTATGACGTATATTTTGTGACCGAACATCCAAAACAATGCTGTGTGCTGGGCTAAATGTGCTCATTGTATGTGCATAGCCTACATATGATGGTATTTTGACCAGCTGAGAACTTGTGAAGTTTTATAAAATGTGTAAATGAGTCAAAACCGAGGCAGGAATCCCTCCGTCACACACGTAAACGATTGGAAGCTGTTTGATTGGTTCATTTGGAAGCGAACAGGGACCCATCTTTTCAGCGTCTCGGCCCACTTGTTTGGTGTCACCAGGGTTCAGATAGCAGCGTTCACACTTTTCAAATGACCTGCACTAATGGCGCTTTTCCACTGCATGGTACGGTACGGTTCGGTACGGCACGGCACGCTTTGGCGCTTTTCCACTGCATGGTACGGTACGGCTCGGTTCGGTACGGCTCACTTATGGCGCATTTCCACTGCATAGTACGGTACGGTACGGCTCGCTTCGGCTCGCTTTAAATGGTACCACCTCTGTTGAGGTTCCAAGCGTACCGTACCGATACTAAACGTGACGTGAAAACACTGCAGATCACTGATTGGTCAGACAGAATCGTCACTTCAGCGTCATTGTATTTGCGATACGAGACACTAAACCCGCTAGATTTAAATAGCCAGACAACAGCCAACGCAGTAGCACCTGTTTTTAGAGTATTTACTTGACAAAATAACTTTAAAAAAAATTAAAAAAGAAATGGCTGAATCGTGGTCAGTGGACGAGGTGCAGACGTTCCTTTTGTTGATTGCCGAGGAGCGGAAGTAGCACAGCTCTTAGCCGCACACGGCTACCACCGGACATACAACTTAACGATCAGTCCCACCCACTTTGAAGCGGTACTAACTGCAGTGGAAAAGCAACCGAGCTAAAGCGAACCGAACCGTACCGTACCGAGTTGAGTCGTACCACGCAGTGGAAAAGCAAAGCGAGCCGAACCGCTCCGCGCCGTGTTGAACCGTACCGAACCGAACCGAGCCGTACCATGCAGTGGAAAAGCGCCATAACAGAGCAATCGCACCAGGGTTCGTTTTAAAGCAACACCAAGGAACTTTTCCTCTGAGGTCACCCTACAGGTTGGAAGCGGAATTGTCCATTACCGCTGTCGTAAATAATTGAGCCTACTGTCGCACGCACGCTCGCGGTTTATCCAACACCGAGACAAGGTAGAGTATGTTGCATGATTTCATTAAAGTATGATGTATTGCGACATCAGAAACGAAGAAAAACAAAATAATGACTATTGTAACGCTTGACGCAAAGCAAGTCAAATTTGTAGTTTTCTTATGTCTCATTAGAACTACAGAAACTCTTACATAGTGTGGTTATAGCAGACAAAGGACCGCAAAGAGGAGGCATAAGTGCCTTTCACCCTGACACGACATGATGAACCGCTGAAACGATTTTGGAAACATTATTTTAAAGTAAAAAATCTTCCTTAGTGTTGCTTTAATCAAACCAAACATGCCAAGTGAGAACACACCCTTAGTAAGCATATATACTATGCTATTAGTAGACAGGGTTTGCATTGCACTCGGATAATGAACTAATGCCAAAAATCCCGACTTAATATTTCTCCTGTCATCAGCTGTTGATTGCCATAATATGATTTATAACGGTCAATAAAACATCCAGTAGTCAAGGGCACAGCTCACGTCACACCATTAGTGCTAATGCAAACGTTCCATCTGATTTAGATTTAACCCGATCCAAATCAGTTCCCAAACACTTACACCTCGATTATTGGTCGACAAGCTGGAAATCAATAGCATATTCCATTGCTGTCATAAAGGCTAGACATTCTGCATGTGATACATCACAATTATGCTTTTCCATGGCAACAGGAAGCCTTTACTCAGGTGTTACAGGCTTTCTGAGGATTTCTTTACAGGCCGGATGAGTCAGCATCGACCAGAGGTGACTGACACTGGACGTTACTGGCATTTGCGACAAAAAAGGGTAACTAGTGTTTGTCTGAGAGGGTGGGGTTATTTCAGGTCTGGGAACAAAAGGAATGCAAAAAAATTTAAGTCTTGGATTTTCAATGGCAATGCAAGCTAGAATCTTCTGGAAAATGCTTTCATTTCCAAAACACGTTAACAACAAGATAAATTTGCATATTTAGTAGTTAGAAATCACTGGTTTGCTGGTCCAGAGCCAGGGCTGCTCCTTAACCCTACCCCAAGTAAAGAGGTTTAGTTGGATAATACCATTAACACTGATTAATTACACCCTCAACAGTACAAGATGTAGATCTACACTAATATCCTGCGCTAAACATTATGCACAGAGGTCCCGTCCATCCGTAGCTGATTATTGGCACATCACAATATTGCCAACCCTTCATTGAATCCTCCAGTCTGGCTATATGGAATATATACAGGGATATTCACACCATGTTCTTTCATTTCGCCAGAGGAGAACTGGCACCCTGACTGAGCCTGGTTTCTTCCAAGGTATTTTCTCCATTTCTCTCGACTGGTGGAGTTTAGGTTCCTTGCCACTATTGCCTTTGGCTTGCTATTTGGGGTTTAAAAGACTTAAGATTCAGAAACACTGCTTTATCGGTTTGACTGCACTGCATTGAATGAGAACAAAACTTGATCTGAATTGAGCTGGATGATGACACCATTGCCTTCTATTGCCTTTGTTTCATAATTGATGAATTTTGCAACATCAACATTACCAAACTGAAATGAATCAACACTGAACAGACTTGAGCTAAATAATGATACTATTGTCTTAGTTAAGCTGCTTTATAGCAGAATTAGATTTTTTTTAATATATGAAGTTTGCATCATTGATTGTTATTGGCAGCTATGAAACACTCTGTATTGTAGAAATACCTAGGCCTATATAACTTGACAAATATTTGTAAAAGAAATTCGGTTTTGTAAAAAATCGATTCGGTCTTTGCAACCATCTCATGTTAATATATCATCAGCTTGCACACAACCCAGGCTCACACAGCGAAAAGGCAAACTCTAGCACTCCTGTCAACCCACTCGCCCCCTCGAAAGGGTGTCCGCTCATCCAGAAACTTCTCCATCTCCATCCCTCAACGGCAAAATGCACTGAGAGTTACAGAAAATCTCACCGGCTCACTGACTCACCAGTTACAACCACTCACAATCACCTCATCTTATGTGAAACCACTATTTATAACACAATAAATCATCTCACCAATGAACTTAAATGTTCTTCTTCACTTTTATGCTGTTTCTGCAGGGAATCGTAATGCCTTTACCAGAGAAATACTACTATATGTATCATGTAGCTGCTTCAGAAATACAGAAATGGATCATTCTAGCTCGGTGTGTGCTGCGAAACCTATAGAAACTCCCTGATAACAAAATAAGACTGCTTGAGTGGGTTTGTAATACCCTGCGACTCTAGAAGTGATGTGACTCTATAGCAGCAAGGGGCTCGATTTGCATTTAAATAACCTGTGACTAAAGCTCATCTAATCTGAACTCTCACCCTGACCGTTAATATGAGAGTCGAGAGGTCGGGTCTGTATAAAAATTGGGAGTCAGAGTCAATGTATCTGACATTATGAGGTTTATAAAGCTAAAAGCTCACTTTAGACAAGATGAGCGACTGATACTGACAAATGTTTTGCAGAAGAGCTTCTCATTATGAAACAATCGCATCTATGAAAATCACATCTGACTGGTGTGTCAATATTAATACAAAACGCCCCAAATATTTGATGATCTCCTCAAACAATCCAACTAAATGTTGTCTGTAATCCAAGACGCAAAACAAATATATTGTGCCAACATAACACGTAAAATAGTATTTACATTAAACCAATTCCAAATGCTAGTGTTTTTCTCATTTTATCTACCAATGTGTAATTAAACAACAAAAAGCATAGGACTTTAAGATATTTATTCCATATCTTGGTGGTCCTATCCATGGTTATCAAATTAAACATAATGCAGATAATGATTTGTGATGCATGTCATACGTTTCCCAGTTTGCATGCACCGTCAGCTTTTGTCTTTTAAAACCCATTTATATGGTAGCCAATCAGTCAGATATGTTGTAAACATTGTGAGAGTCAATGTCTTTGACATAATCAATCGATAAACTCACTTTAACCAAATGAACGACTGATGCACAAACAGTGGACGAGAGGAACCTCGGGAAGCATTTTTCCAGAAGAGCTTCTGATAATGAAACAATCAAATCTGCATTAAGATGTACTGTGAAAATTACATCTGACTGGCGTGTCAATATTAATGCAGAGAGTCACAAATCTTCGCTTCACAATTTAATTTACATCCATAACACACTCATGCGTTCTGGAAGCTCGTGGTTATGCAAGATCTCAGCTCTTCATTCCCAAACAATCCAACTCAACAAAGTGTCAACATCAGCTTTATTATCTATGCATCACCAAAGACTATTTTATTATGTCACAACATATTATGTCACAACTCATGCCACATTAAAATATTGTATTGCATATTAAGTGGTCCATGGCTATCAGTAGCCCCTAATTAGGATGATTAGGGATGTACACTCATTTATATCCCCTAGTTTTCACGCACCATCTGCTTTTGCCTTTACACTGACAGACAATACAATGCTTCATTGTGGCATCAATTAATCTGGCCTTGCGCTTACCTTCAATAGAGATCACATGCTCGCGGATCTGGTTCTGGAGGGCCAGGTCATCGATGCGCTCGATCAGGTCGTATATTGCATAAATGTTCGGGTGGACGGACTCGAACCGATGGATCTCGCCTCTGATGGCTGCTGAGTTGGACAAAACGAACTGGGAGCCCGACTGGCTGGACTGCGCTGCAGGGCCCGATACGGTTCCCGAGCCAAACTGACCCGCCCCGGAGCTCCCGGACGATCCGGATCCGAACTGAGGAGGAATCGACTGAGGACCGGGCACCGGTGTGGGTACCGTTCCCGGGGTGGGCATAGCGGGCTGGGACTGCTGAGAGATCCCGGACACTGACACCGAAACCGGGACGCTCGATTGGTAATTCATCGTTGTGAATTTAGGGACCGCTCACGGTAATAATAGAAATGCCGCGTTAGGAATGATTTGGAGAGCGCGCGACAAATCCGCACTGCACACTCTGATCTGATAAAGAATGATAACAACTAACTGTTATATGTGACGCATTAATGGGTTTCCAACAAATCCGCGCGCTTTGCTCATAATACCAAAACTTCAATCAGCATCATTGTTCCCAGCGACGATCTCGCTCTTTTGCGCGTGTCCTGTCCTTTATTGACAATGAAAGTCTTTCAGATGGACACACCTTTGTTTTGGGCGATCTTCTGGACCGAATCTCTCTCTGTTTTGCTTCCCAGCCTGAAGCGAACACAATGAGGCCGGTTATCGCAATGCGCCCGAGTCCATTGACTGACTGAATGCGACGGTTCTACACTAAAGTCATAAACACGTTTGAATCCCCTTTTGGTCCAAGAAGTCCCTCCCCGGCCCCCACCTCCATCCACTAGATGTGGAAAGTTCGATTCTTTTAGCGAATCGGTTCTGTGCGAACCAGTTCAAAGAGTCGAGTGACCGTTACTTGTGAGTTGTTGCACAAACGTAGTTCCCATAACCCCTACGCGGTATGTTACATTAATTTGTACAGTAAAATCGTTTATACACGTCAAGATGCGGTCACATTATTGATATTTCAGGAAATGTTCGATGTGTGAAGCACTGCTCACACAAAAATCACTTCAAACCAAGCTTTCTGTTGGTTATAGTGCCAGTGGGTATTGAAATGATTGATTCGTAGAGCAATGGTGTGACTGGTTGGCTGCACCGTTAATAAGTATAAACGGTGATGTTTAAAAATAGATGTGCAGTTTTAAATTGATTTTAATTTTACAAATGAAAACAAGAATGTGGGGATAGACAAACAGTCCATTTAATTGGTTAGTTACTGTTTTCATTCTCAGAGCTTTTATTTCAAATGTTGTTTTGTTTATTGTTAACAACTGTTATTATTAGACCCACTTTAATTGTTAAATATATTATAACATATAATATAGTATAACTTGAACAAAGTCCCATACGTACAGTGATTTCCAAACGCTTCACGAGTCGAATCATTTAAAAGATCCGGTTCAGAAGAACGATTCGGAACATCACTACCATCCACTGCGACGTCACACATCACGTAACTGCTTGAAATTGGGGGAGTGATTTTCGATTGGATGTTTGGGTCGGGTGGTGTTGGTATAAAGCGACTGATGCTTCAGTAGCCTATTATGTAACCAGATATTTTGCTTGACGGTTTAATGCTTATAATTGTTCAGTCATTCACAGACACACACAACAAGTAGGCTAGATTCAGTGAGTTTCTGATCGAGGGTTACAGCCTTTGCAATATCAAAAGACCATAATTTACAGTAGGTAGGCATATAATACACATGCCATCTCAGGCTTGACAAATTTATTGTTGGGTTTACCACAAATGCATACTCGATCTGTCCTCTCTAAATGCAATATCAAGGCATTCTCTTTAGAATTTATTATGTCAAGATTCACTTGATGGTACTGTGGTATCAGATAATTACCATACTGAATGATTATATTAATTTGCATGCTACACAATCCAGATAACATTGGTGTGGTATATGTCCAAAAAGCATGCATGTTTTTTTGTAAATTGAAAATGCCAAGAATAAAATGTTTTTTTAAACTGCATTTGTGATGTTTTGATATTAAAGCGTTCCATCAGAAAGTTAAATAACTGAGATGTTGCAGTTGAACCACCTAAGGCTGTCAGTATTGATTATTTCATCTCTGGCTTTGGGGAGATCTCTTCTCACACTGTTTTGTTGAATGGCCCCATTGAGTCACTTGTTAAGTATAATTTTGTAATCTGATTAGAATCGACACAATCTCTGCATCTCACTTCCCCAAGGTTTGTGCTGTGATCCCCTTCATGTCGACTGTTTCTTCCACTTTTAAGACTTGCTATAGACAGTTGAAATCTGTACATAATGATATCTTTGTCAAATTGATGACTATAAATATTTAAAATGATACCTACAACCAAAAGAAAAAGACAGAACATCACAATAGAATTTTTATTATACAGTAATCTGAGTAACAGATTTATATATCATTTCCTGTTTAATCTGCAATATTCACAAACATCTCTGTGTGTGTCTATGCATAAGTTTGCTATAGTGTGTGTTTGATAGAGATTTCTAAACTTTATGAGATTTGCTGTGGGCTTTTTTCATATTCCATTTTATCATGTACCCTTACTTTGATCTCGAGAGAAATCTTGCGGCATTAGATTATTTTCCCACTTGAAACTACAGTGAGAATAAAATTCACTCAACTTTATTAATTAAGATAATGGTGATACAGTGCGGTTGAATAAGAGGAGACCCACTTTCCTTCAGATAAAAACTGCTTTTGGCTTTCAGCGTTTTAACGTCCCCAACAAAGTGCTGATATTGCACTGATCATGCAAGACGTTACGCAACACTTATGAGATTCAAGCAATGAAACACTCAGCATTTTTCAGCCTTATTTGAACTCAAATCAAGTTCTGAAGACGAATTTGGAGCATTTTGACACAATCTTTGAAATGAAGTAATTTATCAAAAGACTTAAACTTCCTTCTGACTGTCATTAAAGGGTCACCCAGGAAATAAGTTATAGCCAGTAGCCCTTATTAATAGTTATTGGGTTCCAGAGGGTAGGATTATGGTAATTTTCCACTGATTCTGTATTCAAATGTACCAGTAATGAAATATATTGGAGATTAATCTCTTTAGATACAACTGATGATGGGGATTTGTGATTTGTAGAGCTAGAAATGGTACTGTCCATGATTAGAGACATCTGTCAAGAGATTGATTGGCAAGATTCACTGAGAGCAACTTTATAAGAGTGATTCAAAGTAGTGTGTCTCCATCTGTTGGTCACATGTGGAACTGTGTACATGAACTATAACACTAGTCTGTTATAAGAAAACATAACCAAACATGTACACATGACCCAGACGGTTTTTGATGCTCTCTTCATAAACATCATCCACATTAATCTTGCAATAAATGAATTAGCACTATTCCGCTATAGGCTGAAAAAGCATCTAGTCAGAATTTGACTTGTAATACTTTCGTTTTCAGTTTTTTGTTCACAACACCTAGTTTGAGAAAAGAGCTTTACTGTGTTTGTTGACATTACTTACGGAAATGGCTTCTATCTTTTGTTTTTCAAGGAGTATATGTGTGTTTGGTATTATTTATCAGGCTTGTATTATTTGTCTGTCAAACACAGCATCTTAATTCAACAGTATTTAAAATTAGTTCAGCACTGTGTGTCAGTTTATTAGGGTTGGTTCACTATATCTATTTTGCAATGAGATATCAACCTCCAAATTGCATTTGGATGGTCTTGATAATGCAATATAGAAGTGCTGTGCAAATATTAAATCTCCAAACTCTCATATTTGCACACTGCACAATAACCTAAAGGAATTGATTGCTTATTTTTATCATGCATTATTTATTTTCAAAGTTCTTATATGTGTAAGACATGTCATCTATCTATCTATCTATCTATCTATCTATCTATCTATCTATCTATCTATCTATCTATCTATCTATCTATCTATCTATCTATCTATCTATCTATCTATCTATCTATCTATCTATCTATCTATCTATCTATCTATCTATCTATCTATCTATCTATCATCTATATATCTATCTATCTATCTATATATATATCTATCTATCTATCTATCTATCTATCTATCTATCTATCTATATATCTATCTATCTATCTATCATCTATCTATCTATCTATCTATCTATCTATCTATCTATCTATCTATCTATCTATCTATCTATCTACATGTGTATCTATCCGTCTGTCTGTCTATATATCTATCTATCTATCTATCTATCTATCTATCTATCTATCTATCTATCTATCTATCTATCTATCTATCTATATCCATCCATCCGTCTATCTATCTATCTCCATCCGTCTGTCTGTCTGCCCATCCATCAATCTCTCTATCTTTTTAAACTTTTAATGGATAGTTCATCTGGAAATGTAAATTCTGTATATCATTTACTCATCCTCATGTCGTTCCAAACCACCCGTATCTGTTTATTTAGAAAATAATATATAGGATATATATATATATATATATATATTTTTTTAAGTTTGGGCATTCATTCATTCATTCATTCACTCACTCACTCACTCACTCACTCACTCATTCATTCATTCATTCATTCATTCATTCATTCATTCATTCATTCATTCATTCATTCATTCATTCATTCATTCATTCATGTCTTAAGGGAATGGAATTTCATTGTATGTGCAACTTGTTCTTCTGTGCACCTGACGATGATGAACTCGGTGTAACATGACTTGAAATTGCAGTGTAGGCCTATCCTGTCCCTGAGTTTCAGCCAAGGCATGTATTACCTATTTCAAATGCTTTGCATACCGTTACACTTATAAACTGCACTGACCTATAAAGTCTCTTTGGCAAAGTAAAGTAACACCACAAACAAGTTGTTACATGTGTTACAGTGCAGTACATCAGTCATTTGTTTCGATAGTTGCTGATAACACATTTATTTGCATCATCAGACATAAAGGTTTGCACTATGGCATGTACTGCATGTTAGACATGTTTGCACTATGGCAGTAAGCATATCAGAAAACACATTCCAGCAAATATTTCACATTATTATGAATGTTCATCTTGGTGTGCATAATACAAAACAATGGCTCGCGGGTCCTCATCACTCTCAAAATGGCTTCTGTCCTGTTTTAACCAAGAAGCCCCCTAAAGCACAAGACAGATTTTCCATGAATATAAAATAATCCCATCGGTTTCAGCTTTCATGGAGCAAACGACCTAAAGGCCCAAATGCTTATTAAATATTTCTAGATTTCTAATAATATTATAGCGAATAATAAAGACTACTGTCAGATGACAAAAAAATACTCTTCAAATTTTAGGATTTTAATTTGTCAGTTTTGAGAACTAAACAACATAATGAATAGTGTTGGGTTCAGTTACTCTAAACAAGTAATTAAGTACATCACATTAGTGGTGGTTGAGGAGATTCCCCCCTTCTATGTAAAGCGCTTTGAGTGTCCAGAAAGGCGCTATATAAATGTAATGAATTATAATTATTATTATTATCTTTAACAGTGCAATTAGATTACTACTAATTACTATTGCATTACTTATTGCTTTCTAAATCCCACATCAACCTCGACCAGTTGAACAGTACAAGGACAGACAAGAACCTGCACTTTTAGTTCTTTAAAATAAATAATATAAAATTGCATACATTATTATTGAACTGACCAAAGTATTTAAATGAAGAAGGTTACTGTAAAACATACATTTGATCATTAGTTAATATATAATGTATAATTTTTTTATAATTATTTTATACATTTAATATAAATATATAATATATAATTATTTTATAGTCTGTACAGTATTTAATGAAATTACAACAGAATTAACTGTAATTAAATTACAGAAAAAGTATGAGTTATCCCTTTACTTTTGCAAGGGAAAGGTAATTTTAACAAACGTAATTAAAAGTAAATACAGTAATTAATTACTTTGCAATTCATTACACCCAACACTGATAAAGTCTAAAGTCTAAAATATTATACAAATACTTCGCAGCGTTTTATTAAACTTAAAGATTACATTTTCAACAAAAATTGTTCCAGTAGTTCCCACACCTTATCATTACAACACCCAGTTGCTAGAAGCGGCTGATTTCAGATCAGCTTCCTCGTTACTCTAGCAACACTTAGAATCACATGCCAGGCGTGTAATCTGTTCCCAGATCAGCGCGTTACTGCTGACCGTTGCCCTTCCCAGAATGCACCTCGCTGCGCAGTGACGACAATAACAAAACACAGCAGCAAGAGAAACAGCATGCATTAGCGGATCCTTACACAACCCTGCGAGAAAAAAATCTCGATGACAAAACTCACATCTTATTACCACCCCTCCTAACCTACATGTCTTGAAAGATGAAGCACTAATGAATTCATCCCATCTCATCCTGGATGAATTTGTGCGTTTTGTGGGAATGAAAAATAAAGGCCCGTGTTTGGAGTGATGAGCTTTAGCCTGTTAGCCCGACAGATTCAACCTCTAGCTGACAGAAACCTCAACATCTCAGCCAAAAACAACCTATTAATCTGCGTTAATGCAGAGAATGGACTGAAGACAGGTCAGGTAAGACTTTCTGATACTGATTCAGCTCCTTATATTGTAGATGTTGCCGTTTAAAAGCAAAAAACGGATAATTTAAGGTGGTTATGGTCACTAATACGGAATTGTGGCTCAAAATATAACTAGATAATGTAAACAAAACCAGGTGTAGTTTGACGAATTAGGGTTTAGTCGAGGTTTAGTGGGCTCGATATCATGTAATGTGATATTGATGTGGGTTTGGTGTTCTTGTGATGGTTTAAGAGATATTTATACATACTGTCACCCTCCCTAAATAATGACCAGGGCCTTTGAAACAACTAAACAAAGACTTGTAGCTTTCAGGAGTCCCTCTTTTGTTTGTTAAAATAATTTTTTTTAAAGGAAACAAACTGTTTTAGGTCATATTTTGACTTTGAGGATAAGGTTTCAACTGCTCGCCGAAGGGGAAAGCTGTCAATCAATATTGACACATAACAAGTTGTGACAAACAGACTAATATAAATCGTTATGCGCAATATATTTGACAAAAACAATATTTTATGCACTTTTCAGCTTGTTTACCCCCTCATTAAATGGCATTAGTTATCCATGTGGTCCACGCTAACCATGTGCTATTCCTGGTAGACTCGCTTTATTCCCTGTATCCATAATAATAAGAGTTGTTACAATGCACACTGTCAAAGTTTTACACCCGCTCATGGGGAATTAGGGCACAAAGGATCTTTTAGCTTGTGTTGATGGTGTTTATAGTTTATACCCACAGGGAACAACATGACTCAGCCTGAATATTGGGCCACATGGTCATGCTGATCTGTGTGCAGGTTTACATCTCAGTAACCACACTTTAGAGTACAAACAACCCCAGAGATTTTGGCAATGCCCATGTAATAATCTGAAAAGTGTTCTTTTTTTGTCTCGGCATAGCATGACATCCCCGATCACAGTGATTAGCCGATTATCTGGGGGGTTTCCAGCTTGTTATCTACTGAAACAGTCACGTTGGGCTAGATACAGTAGGCCTATGTCTTGTAGGTTACGTGTGCTAGCACAACCATTTTATGAGCATCTGAACTTAAATAGTTGTATTTCGTAAATGCTTTGGGATACAGACCTAAGGTTAGTCTCCTAAAGAAGATTGTTTGAGTTTAAAAAAAGTTATAGAATGTTTAAGTTAAGTTAATCAATGTTTATTTTATTTGATACAAAATATGTATTTTACAAAATAATTTGGTCTCTTAATTTCCTAGAAAATCAAAGCCATATGTCTAACCAAGTTGTGATCCAAAGTTTATTATCACAAAACTTGAGCCAGCTAAAAGGTTTTAAACTAAAGTACAATTTACATTGTAACAATGTTCAATTTATAGAATGAATTTAGAATGTTTAAGCTTTCAAATGATACCTAATTTATGATGATTAATAAATATGTGAAAGTGTGCCAAGTGTCCCGCTACCAGGACACTGACAGTTAACAGGCTTTTGTGTGGTAGGTATAACCATCTAAACCTTTTATTAACCTTTTTTTTTGTTTTTAATTCTATGTATTTTTATGTATTAAAATTTTTAGGTTAATTAAAATTCATCACTTGTATGTTCTGGTGAAACTTGATTTGAATCGTGTGCATTTTCTTTCTTTCTGATCAGACAGCCATAATTGACTAGATGAACAAATCAAGCTGGAGGCAGGCTCAGCGGAGAATTCAACATGAAGCTGTATGTGTTTCAAGTCAACAATGGAAGCACATTAACGTTTGACACTGAACTTGCTGTCCAAACGTAAGAGATTTTAATGGTTTTAAGAACATGTGAATGTTTAAGCCCTGATGTGTGTTTTCACCTTCATGTTTTATGCGAAGTCATGGTGTAGTGCTGTTTCATAGAACATATGTGACAAACTTATTCACAGTATTTGTTAACCAAATTATGTTATACATGTTAACATATTTAAAGGGTTAGTTCACCCAAAAATGACTCAACCTCATGTCGTTCCAAAGTCCAAACCCGTAAGACTTTCAAGATTTCTGTCCCTTTATTGACAGTCCACGCAACTACCACTTTGACGCTTCAAAAAAGTTCATAAAGAGAAAATTTATTTTGATTCTAATTTCAACCTCATTGGTTCTTAGAGAAGCTCAAACGTACTGCGTAACGCGAGAATGAAAAATGTTCTCGCATGTCAAGCGAACATGCTTGTTGTTTAACACAACTGGTGTGTGAGTTGATGAGTGTTTTAATGTGAATAAAAGCCTAAATTAAATCTGTTCATCATATAAAGCAATCGAGTCTCTTCAGAAAATATGTACTAAACCGCTCAATTCATATGGATTAGTTTTACGATCTCTTTATGAACTTTTTGAAGCGTCAAAGTGGTAGTTGCGTAGCTGTCAATGGAGGGACAGACTTCTTTCAGATTTCATCAAAAAGATCTTCATTTGTGTTTCCAAGATGAACAAAAGTAATGTAAACATTTGCAGCTTTTATTGTTATATTCGTATTAGAATTCATAGAAATGAATGCTAACAAAGATGGCTGTTACATTATCTAATGTTAACACTTAAAGCTTTATGGTAAACCTATTACTGTTTATTTTTGTCTTAAAACATCTTTAAAATAGTTGAATGAGTTTGTCTGAATTTACATATAATTTACATATGTTGTTAATATATTTTGCATATGAGACAATGCATTACCGGTATATTGAATAATATACTATGTAATGGTATTATTTTGATACTTAGAAATGCAAAATACTTTATTTATTGATTACATTTTCCCAGTGTAATTACCTGTAATGCTATGATGTAAATTATTATTATTATATTACATTATTAGTTCTTTAAAAGTACAAATTCCATCATCAGTATTAGTCATGTCTCTATATTCTGTTTGTCTGCAGTTTTGTCTATAAATTTAATCCTGATTTGTTTTACTGGATAACTAAAATCATAATGTGTTGTGCTTCATGCTCTTTATAGTGTTTTGGACCTTAAACATGCCATTCAGGCCAAATATAAAATTGCAATCCAGCACCAGGTGCTGGTGGTCAATGGAGGGGAGTGTATGGTGGCAGAGAGGCGTGTGTGCAGCTACAGCGCCGGAACGGTGAGTACCAAAGGAATCACACAACAAACTGCATTTTTGCTCTTCGACATTTGTTTAGAGGGAAATATTAGTTATTATTATATATGAATAATATAATCAAATGCTCAATCGTTGCTACAAATTACACTACTATAATGTTTGATGCTTTCAAGAACCAAAAATCACAAAGAAGCTCTATAAAAGTTGTAAATGTGATACTTGTATTATTATTATTAATACAATTAGGGGCAGTTGTGGCCTAATGGTTAAAGAGTCGGACTTGTAATCGCGGGTTCGATTCTCAATACCGGCTGGAAATAACTGATGTGCCCTTGAGCAAGGCATAAATCTCGTAGTGAATGGCTGACCACCGCTCCAGGGGGATTGCCATACTTGGCCTTCACCTCACTTCACTTCACTTTCAGTATATTTCAATTGGCTGTGAAATATTGAGGTTCTTGAAGTAATGTGATGTCTAAATGCTGATTGATTTTTGTCCCCGGGCTGCCTCAGGACACCAACCCGATCTTCTTGTTCAACAAAGAGATGATCCTGTGTGACCGAGCGCCAACCATCCCCAAAACAACCTTCTCCATAGAGAATGAGATGGAGCTGAAGGTGGAGGAGTCACTCATGATGCCTGCCGTCTTTCACACTGTCGCCTCCCGCACTCAACTGGCTGTGGTACAGGCCAACTTCTATTCTGACCTAATCACCAACCCCTGTCTTCCTGTATTTGCCCTGTTTTACATATCTATGCTCATCCACACTGTGTTATATCAATTATGTTTATTTAAGGTTTAAGCATGACTTATATTTGAGCAAATAAATGCAAATACAGTCAAAGCAACAATGCCTTTTTGTAAATGACAGAGGCTTGGATGGAAGCTTTTGTTCCATTTGTATGCAAATGCCTCTCATAATGCCTGATATATTTTGCCCTTTTTTAGGAAATGTTTGAGGTTGCCAAGAAGCTTTGCTCTTTCTGTGAGCGTCTGGTCCATGATGAACACCTTCAGCACCAGGGATGGGCGGCCATCATGGCTAACCTGGATGACTGCACCCTGTCCTATCAAAAACTCCTCTTGAAATTCGACACTGCTTACACAAATTACCAACAGGATTTTGAAGACATCAAAATAAAACTCACCAAGTATGTTCATCTTTGACTCCCACTTCTTATCTTATAAAAGGTTTAAATGATTTTGTTAAAACGTCAATTTTTGTTTTTAATAGTTGTGTATGTCTGCTATGCCACGTCTCAAGTTCTTAGTATTGAAATTGTATAGATTTTGTAGCAGAAACGCTACCATTCAAAAGAAATCTCTTATGCTTGTCTAGGTTGTATTTATTTGATCAAAAGTACAATAAAAAACAGTAATATTTTGTTTTCTATGTTTTAAAGTGTAATTTATTCCTGTGATATCAAAGCCTTAAGCATCATTACTCTAGTCTTTAAAGTGCTCAGGAAACATTTCTTCTTATTATTAATATTGAGAAAAGCTTAATATTTTTGTGGAAACTGCAATAAATTTTCCTTTATCAATAGAAAGTTCAAATAAACAGCATTTATTTGAGATTTGCAACATTATAAATGTCTTTACTGTCACATTTGATCAACTTAATACGCCCTTGCTGACTAATCTGACCCCAGCATTTTGAACTGTAGTGTATTTTGTGAAGAGAGATGTATAGATCACTAATTCTAATGTCATTCGTCAGGCTTGGCACTGCGGTCTCGGTCATGGCAAAGATTCCACTGCTAGAGTGTTTGACTCGGCACAGCTACAGAGAAAGCTTGGAGAAGTCCTGCTCCCCTCACCCAAGAACCACAGATGATGAGGATGATGAAGCAGGAGAAACATCCACCCAGTCCGCTATCCTCCGTCCCGCTGACGGCCAGAAGAATCGAAAGACGCCTTCGCCGGTCTCTGCTTCAGGAGAAACATCATCCCAGGCGTCCTCCTCTCCTCAGGACAGACTGAAGAGCAGCTGCAGTCTAAAAGCAGCTCTAGAGGAAGAGGAGGAGTCTCAGGAGAGGGGAGCACTACCCTGTTTCAATGTCACACTGTTGGATTGGATCAACGTTCAGGACAGACCCAATGATGTGGAGTCGGTAGTGAGGAAGTGTTTTGACTCGATCAACAGGGTGAGTAATAGACGAGTCATATTGGGAGCGAATGTTTTGGTCTACTCTGTAGTGCTACTTTGAAATAACCTGCAACAATCATGTTGTGTTGAGGTGGTCAGTCATGGGCATTATGACGATATATATATATATATATACCATGTGATGCTAGAAAAGTGTCATCTAGTAGATTTTGCTATGCTATTTATATTTGCACAGCTATTAGCGGCCAGGAAGTAAAAACTCCATTCATTTTCTCCATAGGGAAATTGATCTTTAACAATAACTTGTAAACATTTAAAGACAGCCCTACTGTGAGCTACAAGGTTGTTGTTCAGTAGTATTTGCTTCTGTTGAAGCCATTAGGACACATTATTTCAACTTGAATAATGCATAATCGTGTTTAACAGTGGAATTCGTGGTAAATTACACATCACTCCTACATCACATACTCACAAAAGTTTGGTCAGTAGGATTTTAAAAAAAGGAAATAGTACTTTAATTCAGCAAGGATACATCAAGTTGATCAATTGACAATAAAGACATGCATATTGCCACAAATAAATGCTGTTCTTTTGAACTTTCTGTTGAAAGAATCATGCAAAAATATATCATGGTTTCCATAAAGAATATTAAGCAGCACAACTGTTTTCATCATTAATAATAAGAAATGTTAATTGAGCTGCAAATCATCATATTAGAATGATTTCTGTATGATCATGTGACACTATGCTGAAAATTCAGCTTTGATCACAGGAATAAATTACATTTAAAATATATTAACATAGAAAACAGTTATACGTAAACGTACTAAACCAAACTTTTAAACCGTAATGTACATCATCATCATCACATTTCACAGGAATGTAAATATTATCTATTTTACTGTCCACGATCACTCATTTTCATTTGTTTAATTCATTCTTTATGCTTCCAGCTCGATCCACGAATTATCCAACCCTTTCTAACTGAATGCCGTGAGACGATTACCAAATTGGATAATCAGAACATGAAGGCCATCAAAGGTCTTGAGGACAGATTGTATGCGCTTGACCAGATGATAGCAAGCTGTAAAAAGTTGGTTAATGAACAGAAGGAACTTGCTCAGGTAAGCAAATCTCATTTATATAGTCTATGAAAGCAACCTAACGGATACATATTCTACACATTAGTGCATTTAATTTTTTTCCTGAAGTCCACATAGTTTTTTATGACCATTTTCCACCCTCTCTTTTATGCTACTGTAACTTTAAGACGTATATGATTAGTTACACTTAACACTTAATCTTTTGCGGGTTGTGGGTTTACTGCCAGGTCTAATGTAGTTGGTGCTTCCCCATCCTTCAATAACAGCCTTGTTATAAAGCTGTATTACATTGTTACAGATCGACAAAACAAACTTTATCCACATGTTTGAATCTATTACAAAGCTGTGTAAAACACTTGAAAATAGGATTGTGGATGTTTTTAAGGAAGCTTCTCTTCCTCATGTCTTCTCCTTTGCCTTCCACTAGGGATTTCTTGCCAATCAGAAGAGGGCTGAAAACCTGAAGGACACCTCAGTGCTGCCTGACCTGTGTCTGAGTCACGCCAACCAGCTGATGATCATGCTGACCAATCACAGGAAGCTACTTGACATCAAGCAGAAGTGTACCACTGCCAAACAGGAGCTCGCCAACAACCTTCAAGTTCGTCTCAAGTAAGAGCAGCTTTTTTCTTCTTTGTGAACAACAAATTCAAATTTTTTTTTTAAATTAAACAGTTTTAATTTGTTGTGGAAAATAAATTAAACCGTTTTTCAATTTGGCCGGAACACTAAATAGTTTTGATTTGGGCAATTTTCAATCTATAAAGCTATGATACTTTTATGACATAAATTGTAAGCATTTCCTAGCTGCACTGTGCTGTCTCCTCCATCAGATGGTGCTGCTACGTGATGCTTCACGCTGATCAGGATGGAGAAAAGCTGCAGGCTCTTCTGAGACTGCTGACGGAGCTGCTGGAGCGCGTACGGGTGGTGGAAGCGCTCAGCACTGTGCCACAGATGTACTGTCTCGCCGTAGCGGAGGTGGTCAGACGCAAAATGTTCATAGGACACTACAGACAAGTAAGAGTCAGCTACTAATTCATGTTTTTTATTAGAAACAATGGTAAAGTGCATGCTTTGTTATAGAGATGAGGTTATAAAAGTGATTTAACAAAGTTGACCAGATACTGAGTGGATAGTATGAGCTATAATAATTAAAAATAATAATTAGTTTTAAAAGATTTCTGCACATTTGATTGTCATTTCTCACAAAAGGGCTTGCTATGTTAATGTTTTATTTATTGTTTCTTCTAGTGGGCCAATGCTCTTGTCAGAGATGGGAAAAACCTCTATGAGGCAGAAAAAGTAAAAAGGGAAACCTTTGGGAAGCTCTTCAGTAAGTTCATTTTAGGTATTTAATATGGCTTCTTTTAGTTTGAGAACAAACATTGACATCTGAGTCCACATTAATTGTCAGATTGTTTGAGGAGATTGCTTTGAAAACACTGTTTTTGTTTCTTTTAGGGAAATCGTTCCTCAGAAATCGGTTGTTTCGAGGACTGGACTCATGGCCACCCTCTTCGTTTTGCGTGAGTGTTTGAACGTGTTTTTATTTTTTAGGATCCCTTAATGGTCTTTTAGCATTAATGAGTGTTTTCTTCTTTTGTGTTTAGACTCGAAGGCCTCGAAAGTTTGATTTTGAGCTTCCAGATATTTCCCTGAATGACCTGCAGTATCTCAAGTCCTGTTGTCCTTCCGAAGTTCAGCCTTACCTCAGGTAAACAACTCTTATTCGGTTTCAGTCACAATACTGATGTCTCTGTTGCAACTTCTCACAACCATATTTGTTCATATATGCCTTTCTTCAATCATGGCTAAAAACTCTTAAATGATGGTCTGTGTTAGTAGGGCTTTGTCTGATTTCTTCATCAGGGTCCCCACATTGTGTGACTTTGAGCCTCTTAACCATCATGTTGAGGTTCTCCATCAGCTGGTTCAGGCTGCGCAGAGTGTGGACGAGATGTCACAAACTATCACAGACCTACTAAATGAACAAAAGGTGCTTTGTGTTCACAATAATTACATTTTTATTTCTGAAGTGTTTGAAATATTGGATGTTGTCTTGAAATACAAATGTACCATATATATTTTTTAAATGCATTTTATTAATCTCACTGTGATTCATCCATGCATATGTTTCTTTCTTGTTTTGGAGCTCGTAATTTTTAATCCGAATGTCATAACTCAACCTGAAATGACATACTTCTTTGTGGTTATTCTGCCTAAACCCTTCCCTTTCTTACAATCAACTGCAAACTTGCATTCAGATCTGCTTCCATTCAATCAACAACCAGTGGACGTTCCCTTTCTTCCCCGTATTTTTTCATTCTTGATATTGTTTCACTTGGATGTATGTCACAGTATGGAAGAAAATATCTGTTGCTTCTTGCGTTACATTGCAACTTTAAAAAATATATATATAGTCTAATTTTACTTTTATAGCAATGTGAATTTTCATATGATCTTACCTTGTTTCTTTGGCCTTGTAGATTTCCTGTAGCCAGAGTGCTCAAAGATCCACTTCATTAACACCCAGATCTGAAAGCACAACTGCTGTCACCTCTACCTCCACCAAAAGTTTTTCCACTCTCATTTTAAAAGCACCGGACTGCCAACCCTTGGTGCTTCCTGGTCCCCTGGAGGACCTATCACCCGACAGCATAGATGCCCAGACCTTTGACTTTGAAACCATTGGGCACCCCAATATGGATCCTGTATTACAGCAAGGCTCGTTGGACTTGGACTCATTGGCAGAAAGTCCAGAGTCAGACTTCATGTCAGCTGTTAATGAATTTGTTATTGAGGAGAACTTGATGTCACCTAATCCCATCAGTGATCCTACAAGCCCAGAGATGATGGTGGAGTCTCTTTACTCCTCTGTTATTAATGCAATCGATAGCAAGCGTATCCAGGACACTACTACCCTTGAGAAGGAAAATTCAAAGATCACAGCTCTTAAGCTATCAGCAGACAGGTACCGTTCCGCTGCAGAAGAATCCAAGAACAATTTGAGGAAAGTTAAAGAAGACCTTTACCACTTTCGAGGTCTTGTTCTGAAGGAGCAACGAGACTTTGGATTCGCCCTGAAAACTATGACCATTGAGGTCCGAAACGCACTCAACAGTGTCAGATACTGTCACGAGGAGAAACTAAGAGAAACACAACAATCCAATATTCAGAGTTTGAAGGACGATCATGAAAAGCAGATACTTACTCTCACGGAAGAGCTAGAAGGCAATCAGAAGATTGTCCGAGATGTCCAGAGAGCAATGCTAGAATTGGAGGGGCTTGTGGAGCGCAAGGAGAAGGACATATCACAGTTGGAGAGTGAGAGGGAGCGTTCTATGCAAGAACGGCAAGATCTTCACAAGCAAACTGTGCAGGACCTTGAGGAGAAGATCTTGAAGCAAAGTGAAGAACTGAAAGCTACACTGCTGTCCAAGGACGAACTTGCTAGGCAATTGGAGAACCTGCACTTTGAGATCGAGCATGGCCAACAGAAAATCAGACTGGAGATAGAGAATGCAGAGAAGGTGCACCTTCAAGAACTGGAGACACGGTTGAACCAACAACATGAAGCAGTGCTGCAATCTTTAAGACTGGAAAAAGAAACTGCGCTTGAAAAACTTGTTCAGGAGAACCTGGTGAAACTAAGAGATCTGATGGATTCCCATTCTGCCGAACTCAAGGAGCGCGAGGGACGCTCAAAAGACTTGGAGGCTCGTATTACAGAGCTTGCAGATGCCCGCTGCAAACTGGAAGTCGAGATGGCTCTTAAAGAGGCCGAAATGGAGGACATGAGACTCCAGTACGAGGAGGCCAAAAGCACCCAAGAAGATGTTTTGAAATCGGAGCTTACTACCCAAACAACCACCTTGCAGATGCAGATCGACACGTTAAACCAGCAGCTCCAGCAGAAGAACGAAGAGTACGAGGTAGGCCTGGCTGAGCTTCGAGCGCTCATGAGGTTGGAGAAGGACCACTGCATCTCTGAACTCGTTGATCGGCACGAAGAGGAGAGCACCCTGCTCCGCCACGAGTTTTCAACGCTCAAGCAGAAGTCACAGGATGCGGAGAAAGACTGCGAGGAACGAGTCCAGAAGATCCAGCATGATCATCAGGACCAGCTTGCTGCCTTACAGAGGGAAAAGCAGGATGAGCAGAGGGCTTTCCAAGAGAAAGAGCAAGACCTACAGACTGTGATTGGAGACCTGCAGGCGGAAAACTCACTATTGTCAGGAAGACTGGAGCAGGAGAGGGTGGAGGCCCTGCAGAGGGCAGAGAAGGAGAAAGAGGAGGCAGTCAAAGCTGCATTACAAGAGGCCTTAAGAGACTTTCATCTCCAAAAAGAGGAGACTGAGACTAGACTGTTAGGAGCAATTGATCTACTTGAAAGACAGCTAAAAGACAGACAATCCACTGACATGTAAGTAGAATTAAAAGCTTCCATCTTGTTCCACGAGTATTCGAAACAGACAGTCTCTGACAAAATCATTCTAAGATTTAATTTTAAAGCACAGTTTACTTAGAAGGATAGATGTTAAATGATAAGTGGCGCTTAATCACTAGTAATATTGCTCATACTTAGGCTTAGGGATTGCTTTGATCTTAAAGGAATAGAAAACTCATTCCAAACTTGTTTGTTTTTTGTTCTTTTAGGGGAACACAAAATTAGATGCTTCTTTCTTTAGTCTGTTTTTCTTTCTTTAGTCTTTTCAACAAAGTCAATGGGGTCCAATGTTTCGGACTCCATAGACTTTCATTATATGGACAAACAATTTTTTTCAGAATATCTTCTTTTTTGTTATCCGAAAGAAAGAAATGTAAAAACATAAGTTTAAGTAAATTGACAATTTACATTTTTGAATAAAGTTAGTAATTCAGTTTCAGAGCTACTTAATGCATCCTTTCTGAATACAATGATCAAATCTTATTGGCGGTAATTCAAACTTTGAACGGTAGTGTATCTAGACCCAATTTTTGGGGGATTGGCTCTTTTTACTTGGGAAATCACCCAGAACATCTTAGCAGTTTTAAAATATATATGAAATGGTGTTTTTAACATGGTTTTGGTTCTTCTCTTGGTTCTTTTGATAACAGTGTAACTTTCTTGTTGATTTTGGTTATGAAGAACTCAATAAATCTTGCACATTTGTATGAGGAAAGCATCTGCTGAGGACAAATAAAATGACACTGAAACAATGCTGCTCTAGTCCATTCAAATTAAAGCTTCTACCTCTAACTTTACTGTTAATTAAAAACACACAGGCAACATGCATTCACTTACTCTTTCTGATTTCATTCACTCTTGAATAATTAGCATATCAAAAAGAATGAACAAAAACTGTGACCGTTTCATTAAAACATTTCTTAAGTAGAAATTAGCAAGAAATATGATAACCCTGTTACATGTGCCAGTAAAGTAGGGATTAATTAAAAACAGAAAACAGATTTGTGTCCAAGTCTTATACCAATCCCAGTAAATTGGAGGTTTTTGATTATTTATTTATTATTCTGGTGACCAACAAGAAACACTTTGGAAAAAGTGGGTATGGCACGCTAATATATAATTGTCTAGGCTAGTAATGAAAGGTTGTAGGTTCAGACCATGCAAGAAACAACCTTCAGAGCTCTAGAAATACACCAAATTGATGCATTTACTTCATTGATACACATAAATAATTGTGAATGATTTGTCTGTGCACAAGATGCAAAGAATTTTTTTTTTCCTATGAAATGTAACAACTTGCTCAGCTTTTGAATTTGCATTGTGTATTTTTGTAGAAGGAAGCATCAGCTAATTGACTTCTTAGTGGTAATGAATGCAAAGCTAGGCTGATTCTCACGGTTGATTCTCACGGCTGATTCTGTGTTTCAGAGTGGCATCTTCTGTTGAGCAGTCAGAGGCTGGTGTGGAGGCCGGCGCTGCATTGTCACTAGACAGTGGCCAGTGGACCGAGGAGAGGGCATCGCTCTTGGCCCAACTGGAGATCCTGGAACGCATAAAGAATGAGGAGATGCAGAACTTGAAGACCTCACTCATTGCTGAACAGCAGGTTAGCAATAAGAAGATTTGAACTACAGGAATTTTGCTATAAAATCTTAACTCCCTAAATATATTGGTATTGCTGATCCTTGTAACTTTTTTTGACCTAATAATGTTTTGTCCTTAATATAGTATCAATGTGCCCTGAAAATAGCTCGTTTCAATGTGTTGTTCACTCCTAGACGAACTTCAATACAGTTCTGACTCGGGAGAAACTCAAGAAAGAACAAATCATCAATGATCTCACAGAGAAGCTCAAAAACGTGTTGCAGCAACAAGAGAAAGATAAAGGTATAAAACATTTTTTTTTATCATATGATTTGGAAGACTTTTTTTTTTTTTTCAAAAATCTGTTACCAAACTGCACAGAAATGATCAATGCGACCAGTAAATGTTCTCATGATCGTTGCCCTCTGTGTTTTGTTGTTTCCCTGAAGGCCTGATCGAAACACTCTCCGAGGACCGCGCCACCATCCTTCAAGAGAAGAAACAGATGGAGGAGGAACTCAACCGTCTGCGAAGCACCGTGCTCGTCTCTTCATCCTTCTTTCCGCCCAATCCCATCCCTGTCATCACGGAGGCTCACGGTGCCTGTGGCCCCGCCCACACAGACGTTCTGTCGCCGTCCACCCCTGACCCGCTCATGGCTGCTTTCAAGGATGAGGAGAGGGTGGAGTCGGCCGTGGAGGCCAGCATGATGACAGTGCAGTAAGCATCTGTGCTGACGTGCACATGTGACATATTCATACTAGAGCTAAAATAATAAACTCTGAACCCTGAAAAACTCAACTACCACACTTAACTTCCACAAACTGCCTACAACAGCACACAGAGTGTATGTCATTAAAATGATCTAGACGTTGTTTTGAAATTATTCATTTTATACTAGCAGTACAACGGACTGTTTTTGGTTTTATTTTTTGTCCTAGCTTCTCACTCAGTAGCATTCATCACTGTAAAACACAAACCACACCATTGTTCAGTAAATAATAAAATGCTAAACATACTGCACAATATTATAAGCTGAATAAGCTTTAACAATACATGTGATTTTGCATTCTCCTGTTGCAACAAAGTCAAAGTTTTGCTTAGATGCAGTTTTTCACAGTTGAAAAGTTTTGGAATAATTACAAAGAAAGATCAAGTTGATTTTTTTATTTTTATGAATACACACACTTGCATGTAAAAAACAAACAAACATTTCCTCAGTTAATTTGTTCTGAAATTTCTATAAAATATGTAATAAGTGAAGTAAAACTTTTGTGCTAGATGCTAGTTTTGAACAGAATTAGTGTTTTTTATGCTTTTAAAGTCTACAGATTTATAATAAATATAATATAATATATGTGTGTATATGTATATATAAATAAATATTATATATGTATATGGCTGAAAAAACATTTGTAAACTACAGAATGGAGTTTGTCAGATAATCGAGCTATCTGTATTACTAACCAAACAATTGTTATAAATCATTCACTTTTACTTGAGATTTAAACGTATGCAAGGAGGATATATTGTAGGAGAGGGGCAAGACCATGTTTTGTAGATCTTCTGTCTTTAAAGGAGCTGAATGAATGTATTTGAGGCAGGAAAGCAGAGTAGATCAGATAGAAGAGGAGAGATGTGAGCCGAGCGATTGCTGTAGGTGAGGAATCAGCGGTTTCCTTTTATGAACAAGAAATTATGTTTTTGGTCTGACCACAAGAATGAGGTTGCCTGTTCTGTCATTTTATTGGCTTTGAGAATGTGTTTAATTTTTGATGAGTTAGTGAACTGTGTAGTTTGTGAAATTGACTTTGTGTATTTTGTTTCAGTGACCACTCCATGCTATCTGAAGAGAAACAGCGCATACTGATGTTGGAAAGGGTAATTTATTTATTTTTACATATTTTATTGACCGGCTTTAATTATTGCATTTGTTAAATATATTATGTATTATTGATTCAGACCTTACATATGAAGGAGGAAGAGAACAAGAGACTTAGTCAAAGATTGGTAAATATATCTTTTTTTTTATTTGTGCGTGCGTGCGTGTGTGTGTGCACATTTTTGTGCTTGCTTTGGCTCTTATATTTCATCTAAATGTGTTAATTGTATGAGAATATCATTTAACAACTTTTAAATTGATCATTTGATTTTGTCCTTTGTGCTTGATCTCAGTTTATAATTGACCACTTGAACAGTCAATTAAAAGCAGTAATTAGTGATGGTAAATAGAACAATACACACTCAATCAATGCAGGTCCGCGACTGACAGGAACGCTTATATTATTGTGAATAATTTCTTTAAAAAATATAAATACATTTCTTTCTTTATATTAGATATTTTTATGTCCATCTATAAGCAAACTACTGTAGATATTCTGGTATTACTTTACAGTTAAGTTACACTACGTTGCTGTTGTTACGATAGTAGCAACTCGCACATTATCAGCAGTTAATTAAAACATGAGACTCTTTGATATAATTTAATTACATTTCCCCTGGGACTATTTCTCCAAATAGGTTTAATCTCTTTAGGAAAATTACAATCGCCGTCTTATTGGCCGTGAGAGACATCTTATGAGGCACGTAACCCACACTTTAGTGTTCTGACAGCTCGGGGCAGATTCACAAGATGAATTTAGTCTGAAAAACAACTCTGAATTGTGGCTGTGTAATTGAGCTGGGACTAAATTTCAGCTCATTTACAAACAAGCTCGAAATTAAACAAATACAGACATGTTTAAATCCCTCCTTTCTTTTTTATTATGTATCCATGTTGCACTCATTTTAGTCCGTTTCTGTTGTGTTTTAAGTATTGACTACCAATGCATGCTATTTAATGGACTGTTCTACTCCTTACCACTAGATGGCACACATACATTTGTTTTAGGCACAAACTCTGTCCTACAAGCACTGGAAGAATTTATGAGATTCAACATTACATTGAACCAAAATAGATTTTTTTTGCAATATAATGCATGCAGTTTTATTTTGTGATTGCAGTGTGTATGCAAGCAGCATGACAAACATTTACTAGTGTAAATATCACCAGAATCATCTAACAATTTTGTTTTACAGATGTCACAGAGTATGTCGTCCGTGTCGTCACGGCACTCTGAGAAAATCGCCATTCGAGAGTAAGCATTTTTGGATATTAGCGTTCATGATCTGAACTGCTTTTTACCCGTCCACCTCATTTGAAAACCCCTCCTTTTGTAGTTTTCAGGTGGGCGACTTGGTTCTCATAATCCTGGACGAGAGGCACGATAATTACGTTCTCTTCACTGTTGGTCCCACCCTTTATTTCCTGCACTCAGAGTCCCTCACCGCACTGGACCTCAAACCAGGTCAGTTACACACGACAGGAATACTTAATTAAGGACCCGGTTTATTAAATATATTCGATTTTGCATATTGGGAACAATTTTGCTCCAAGATGGTTTTGCATTTACCATATTCTTTCATTGCTGTTCCACAAGTATGTTAACTTATTTTATTATAATTTAATAATTATTTACATTTATGTATCATTGCTTTTGTAGATTGAAATGTTTTTTTTTTAAATGTTCCAGTTTGACATGAACGATGACATAAAAAGAGGAAGTGTTTTATTCTTGATAAAGTGTTTTGTTATTTTACATAAAGCACCTTTTTATATCGTATATCAATCATATTTTTTATAAATTTGTTTTTTTTAGCGACAGGAGCAACAAGACGGCCGTGGGTTTTAGGAAAAGTCATGGAGAAGGAATATTGCCAAGCTAAAAAGGTAACCAGTATTATTTTATTATTTATGCAACTGCTCTAAATTTAATGTTTTTGTACAGTATTTACTGTATTATACAGTATTTTATTTAATTTTACTTTTATATTTTCTTTACAAATAATTGTGACTAATTTTGGTAATATTGCACTCTCATAATACGAGATTCTTGATGGCAAAATATTTTTTAATTTTTTTTTGACTAATGGTTATTTTTGAGACGTAAATACAATTAAAACATTTGCAGATACTTAAAACTGCATGATGATTTAAAATTGTGGATTTAATTTTGTTTTGCAGTTTAAAGTTAATTGGGTTTTCAAAATCAGTGTCTTAATATTACTGCAGGCACTTATAATAAATTATCTATTGATTGATTAATTTTGTGAAAAAAAAAAAAAAAAAAACCTTACTTTGAACGTGTCTCTTTTGTTATTGTCTGTCTCCAGGCCCAAAACCGGTTCAAAGTTCCTCTCGGCACCAAATTCTACAGAGTAAAGGCCGTGCCATGGAACAAGAAAGTGTAATCGTGTAAAAATGTATCATATTGTAATAAGCGCAGTATGTTTTTATTGCTTTTTTTAAGCAAACTCGCTCATCCTTGATTTTGTTTTGTCAACATCAGAAGACAAAACCATTTCACCCCCTTTTATTTTTTTCTGCCTCTGTTGCAATTGCAAATCGTTTTATCTAATTTTTTATATGCAGAGGATTTGTAAATGTGGACCAAATGATTCTAAGTTTATCAGGGCATTGCCCTCACATGCGATGGCTCTGAAGCCATCACAACAAGCCTGTAAAATGAACAAAATGTATTTGGATGTTACATATTAGTTCATCATTAATATTATGGTGGGGGGAGGAGGGGGGGGGGGCACTATCACAGTCCGCTTACTTGCTTCAGAAGGTTATGAAAATATAAATTTATTGTAAATGTTACCAGAGGAATGGTCATGGCATGCATATAGATAATATTTTCTTTAATTTACTTGTCTGGATATGCGTTGTAGTCGGAGGTATCAGTAAAAACCTGCTGATTGTTACTCGCAGCACAGTATGACCCGCCTGTTTATTATTATGACGTACATTTGGACTACTTGGCGCAGAGGCCTCGCAATCCTTCAGATGCACTTTCGGAAAAAAAGACGATGTTTTCGTCGATTCAAAAGGGAGGCGTTTGTGCTGTCGAAAACAAGCGTCAAAAGAAAAGCAGCACATATCTTCCCTCTGTCGTAGGATGTTGAAAAATAGAAAGTAATATTTCATGTTTGTGAATGTGTGTCTTTATTGAATTTAACGACGACATTGTATATTATTCATCAGATCACACCAGTAACAAAAAACAAAAAAAATTACTGTATTGTAAAAGAATTTAGAATTTTCAAAACAATAAAGGTTTGATCCCAAACTCCTGGCAGTAGATTGCATTACCCACAGCGTCCGTTTTGGGACACGTCCTTCGGGAAGTGCGAGTAAAATCAAACAACTTTATTTTGCCATAGATTGTGTCCTGACAAGTATATTGCAAGTAGTTATTGTTTTCATTTATTTATTTGCCATACCTTTGGGGAAGAGATGCATGTATCCAAAGTATATTTAAAGGCTTTTTTTGTTGATCTATTGAATCAAAGTACAATAAAGCTTTGGACTTGATGCTTGAAGATGTTTCCTATCAACATCCGTTCTCCGGTTGTTGTGCATAATGATAAAGTTGTGCTTTTATGAGTGGAAAATACACTCTGAAAGGTTTTTTTCTTTCTTGTTTTAAGATTATAGACCCAAAAATATGCCCCCAATTCTTTTTCTCCTCCTTTGCAAATGCGCGTACCGCTATGATTGTAAGTACTTGTTTACATAAGTTTTGCAATCATCGCCTATTGATGCTCTTGAGTCATTGGCAACACTTCCAACCGAGCAAAACGGAAGATTTTAAAAGAATTATGCCTCTATTGTGTCAACTAAACTAATGAATAGCAAACCAGCCCATACATGTCAGGAATTAATGGGATCCATTTTATTGTTATTGTCTATCACTTATGTAACGTGTTCCGTCTAAAATTAAACCTGGGAGTGAAGGCAGTGCCGAGGTACGTCGGTTGAGGGAATTATTCCCAACTCTTTCAGCTCGGTCCTTGTCTAATGTTGGCTTTTGTGGGGGCATTAGCTACTGTCGTGTGCTACCGTTGGCACGCTCTCGCACGCAACAGACTTCAAAAGGGCTCCGATAGGGGCCCGGGAACGGTACTACCCTCTTGGAGGAGCACGGCGCACCAACATCACTTTCCCAGTTCACAGCGGGGAGCATAGCAGCTCTCCGCCGAGCCTTCGGTACCATGTGGGCCTAGGGGTGTTTCGGCAATGTTTTGCTTTATTTTCTCCGTTTAGCATAAGTCGGCTGTCACATTTGGATGGCGTTTTCATAAATTGATGGTGTGATTCGTAGTATCTCGGGACAGGCCTGAATGACTAAACGCGAGATGCTGAGGTTGCTGGTGAAGGAGAACCATGTGGAATGGACAGCCTCTCAGTGTAAATGTTTACAGCCCCCTACTGTGGAGCCGGGACATGCTAGGCACGACTAGAGCTCGGCGCTGGTGTGACATCCTTCCAAACGGTGTTTGCTTCACCAAAATGCCAATAATATACTGAATTAACAGTCTGATGACAATGTGGGTGGCCTCAAATCTCTCTCCTTTTTTTTTTTTGTGCCCCTGTTGACACTTTTATTTGTACGGATAGTGGGAAGAGGTAGTACTAATTAAGTAAAATGCTAATATGTAAGGAAGTATTTCTGTTAAATTGTACTGTAGTCTTTCTGAAATATGCTTTGGCTCAGGCAACTCGGCTTTATTAATTATAACATGATTATTTACATGAGTTAGTCATCTCTCTGTTAGTTTGCATTGGGACATCAACATTCATTTTGGTATTTTCAAACCACGTTTTGAAATGCAGATATTCTAAAACTGATTTCTTTAATATTATCAAACAGTATGCATTGTTTCAAAGTGAGAAATGTGTGCTTTGTTAGTAGCTACTATAAAACACAATACATCCGATCCATTGCTGTAAAAAGTGATCAGTTGACTTAAAAATATGTGAGGAAACCCGTTGCCTTTAAATGATTAAGCAAATAAAACATGCGTAATTGAACAAATTAAGTTTAATTCCACATAACTTAATTTGTTTTCAATTATGCATGATGTTTATTTACTTAATTTTAAGGCAATGGGTCTCTTCACTTCTTTTAAGTTGTCAACTGATCACTTCTGATTTTGGTGCTGTTGCTTTCCCTCGAATTATATCACGTATAATGACTGAAGGTTTTTACTAAAGTTGGACAGGATGGAAGGAATTATTAAGGACACTGGAAAAAAAAATATGATTTTTTTATTCATTAAATCAGTGTTTTCAAGAAGTTTTGATTGATTAGAGAAGTAAAAATTGAATATTTCTTAATAAATTGCCAGTTTATCATTTTAGAAATACAGCACCCAGGGCAAAAATGATAACATCCCATCAAACCAAAGGTAATTGTTAGAGTAAGTTATTTGAAATGTACCCCTCTGCACACTATTGTGATATTGTAATAGAACATAATTGGATTTCTGTCTTTTAACATTGTCAGTTTAAAAAAGTATCCAATATATTTAGTGTTGGGTATATGAAAATAATAGGAAATATTCTGCATAATAGGAGAGATCCAGAAACAGGAAATCAGACGAGAAGAACTCAAACTTGTGACGTCCATGTGATCACCACAGCTGTCGGAGCGCATGCATGAACCTCTATGCCAAGGCAAGTACATTGGTTAGACCGATCCAGTGACATTTATGATTTATTAAGACTCGATGTGATGCATTATCATCTAAACCGTAACTTTGCAACTACAGAAACACAGCAACTGAGAAAAACGCTTTTTGATTGATTTGATATCAACGTCACACTGTTTTCTCTAAATCTGAGCATAGTTGAGTCAGACCCATTTGTCACAGGACAGATCATAGTTTATGCAACATAATTAATACAGTCATAACTCAGTTTTGAATAAATGTAAATTTTCTGTGTTTTGACATTAAATGTATGGCGGCTTTCAATGCACATATTTGTGCCATTATGTAACACCTTTGCTGTTGGACAGCAATACTTAAGGAGAAATTTGCAATTGCGCGATGCAACTTTAGAATTGTTTTGACAATATATGTTATGAAGTAACTGTACATAACATAAATAAAAAATATACAGAATTTACCCATAAGGAAATTATCAGATGTGTAAAATGTGTCTAAATAACAGGTTTTTGTAGGGAAACCATTAAGAAAAGTTCTCTTAATTTTGTAATTACAGTAAAGTGTGTTAAGTACATTAAATAGGGTCTGATTTGATTGACTTTAAAGTATTTAAGGTTATATTTAATGTGTGCATATCTAAGTAATGAACTTAATATAAAAAAAATATTAGCATCATTCAATAAATGTCGATTGGCAACTCTGCTGTCAAAGTAGAGGAGATGTTTGACTTTTTAAAGCTTGATGCTTATAATAACGCCTTTTACAAAACTACATAAAACAGCTGTCAACTAATATCCCACCAATTGCTAGTCGATAATAGAGATGGAGCTTTTAGGGGTTTGAGTGGAAAATGATCTCGGCTCAGTATGTCAACACATCAAAATGAAGAAATTAAACAACATTTATTCTTTACATAAGAGATGAGACCTGGAAATAGCTATAATTCCATCAAATTTCCTTCTTTGTGTGTGAAAATTGAGCAACAGATTTTGGCTCTGTAATATACAGCCTCTCAAAAGACTCTTTTATTGCTGCGCACATTCAAACCGATCATTAAACAGACATGTTTCGTTTGCCTTGAGTGCCTCTACTCAAGATGGAGGATTGTACATACCCCGGTAAGAGATAAACGTTAAAGAGCAAATGTCATGGGATATTGAGAAAAGAACTGGTGTTTGTTTGATCATACGGTGTGTGATGTTCAGTTCTCTTAAATTGTGTATCAGACCCATATAAACACCTTTTTTCATCTTTAAATTATATTTTAGACTGCGATTAATCCGTCCTCACACGGGAATTTATACTTAAATAAACTAAGACGCCCATAATTATCCTAAACTTCAAATAAATCTCAGGCAAAAATTTTTTTTTTCTGTGCTAATAGCTCCATATTGCACAAATAAATCATGAACCTATTATCAAACAAGTTTCCTGAACGCTCCCCACGTCTTCCATTGGTCGATTTGCAGATAGTCCCGCCCCCAGACTCCTGTCATTGGTTGATACAGTGTTACTATGTTTGCTAGACCCAAAAATGGCTTATAGTTGTCTTTGCATAGTGACCTGGGATACAACCAAGTATTCTGACATGGAAAATGACCCAGGTGACATTTTATCGTAATACATAAAATAAATAAACGTGACTGCTAATGGAAATGTTACCAGTATATTTGCAAATAAATCATGAATAATTCAGCACTTGAGACTGTACTATATAGAACATATCGATATATACATATATACTGTACACACACACTCATTTAAATTATTTTTTTTAATTAGAAGATGAGCATGTATCATGGCATAATCCAAATTTGACATAAAGGTGTACAACAGCAGCCAATATCATTATGCACATTAAGGGTACAGGTACAGGTAGCACCTACGCCTCCACACACACACACACACACACACACACACACACACACACACACACACACACACACACACACACACACACACACACATCTTTATCACCCTATTTCATGTTGTTTTGACCAACTGACTTTATTCTTATAGTGTTTAATACCATGGTATTATAAAAACCCCATAACTTTACAAAGCAGCATATTAATACCGTGGTACACTTTTAATCATACATATAATTGAAATATAATGAAGTTGAAAGTCATCGAGTGCGTTGTTATATGTTCACCGCAACAGGATGAACCACTGCTGGTCACAGAGACGCCACATGATTCTCACCTTTCGCATCTTGTGTGAACATGGCTTGTGTCCACATGATGACAGAAGGTGTAATGATATATCATTACAGCGTGCTCGTCAAACGCTGCAATATGTGCCACAAATATTTATACATTATTTGCAAGTTAAACGTTCTATTTCAAATGCAGCATTAATAGAGTTTATATTAAGATACTTTTCATGTCACATACAAAGATCATTGTGTGTGTTGGTGTGTGTATGCCAGCCAGATTGACAGACCGTAGGATATAGCGTGATATTCGGTGCCATGGAAGAGAATAGAATATGTATTCACACCACACCAGATGATTCAGTTGATCAAACTCTGTGATTTTGATTTGCGGCCAAAGAGAGTTTCATTTTAGTATAATCTTTATATTTATAGTCATTTGATTATATATGTATGTGATGACCAAGAATATAATGTGTAAACATAGTGGAAATAGCAGATGTTTTTAGCCCCAAAAAAAGTTGTATATATATATTTCCATAAAATTAGAGTGATCTTGGCAAAAAGATCTAATGTTTCACTGCCCTAATCTGTCCTGCTCGTTGACTAGTTACAGATAACCAGTCCAAACCTTCCCAGCAGCTAAAGATATCTGGCGAGGGAAAATGGACGCTAGCATCCTGCGTTTTTGCAGCCGCAGCGCCTGTGCAGAAGGAATGACACTGGCTTTGATGGACTCTATAGCTTTTTTGAGATGAGCCTCTTTATGCCGCTTGCAGTTCCATTATGGCTTTGTTGGAAAGCTTGTTTACCTGCTGATAACATACACTGGTGGATTGAGGAGCAGCGATCCAGAGCTTGCTGCCAGAGTCACTCAAGTCTCATTGTATGTCGGGAAGAGAAGAATGCCGTGTTTAGGCGAGGGGGGGCCGCACATGCTAAATGTGAAATCAAACTATAGGACCAATAAGAGATGTGCACAACTTTGCCAAGTTTTTATTTTTAGCCGCCGGGTTGCAGCGGAAGCTTACGAGCGCTGAGGTGGATGCGTACCTCCAGTCGCCCTCGTTTTACGCTCGCTTAATCTATACATGTCGACAGATTTTCAGGCTTTTCAATTCTCTAATTGAAAACGTGGAAAAATTGCAAATGTGATTAAAACGCATACTAGCAATCGTTGTTCTCGGTTGTGTTTTAATAAAAATTGCAGAGGCCGGGGATGATTTCAAAGCACAGTCCTAAGTGACATGTTTTGTCCTCGCTAACATGCAGTGTATCACCCTTGGCAGGAAACAGAATTCTGTACTCGTGGACAAAAAATAATAATTTATTTTAAAAAATTAGCCCAAAAAGCATTGGAACCCCACCCGCAAACAATTTTATTTTTGTAATGTGACGCATTTAAAGTGAAACTAGAAATTTCAGTGAAATAAAATGTAGGACAACTTGATTTTATCCATTTGGAATGAACTAGACTGTGAAAATGTGGTTGGGGGAGGGGTTGAAAATAAGAGGCATTGGTGATATCCCTCGAAAAGGAAAGTCATTTCTGAGTTGTTACATTTTTGATGAAAGATTATGAAGACAAACTTTTTTTTTTTTTCAGGACCAGGACTCGACTGGATTTTATATGGACAAAATTCCTAATCACATTTTGCATTTACATTGTGTAAGTACCCCCAAAAAACATGAAACGGCACCCACAAACAAATGTATTACTCTGCTGTGACACATTATGGGTGAATTCCCCAAGTGAATTGTTCACAATAAGACCAGGAATGTGTGTTAATATAGTAAATAAGCTAATTTTGGGACAAAATGTGCTCATGTGGATTTTATATGCACAAGCATAAAGTCCTAACCACATTTTTGAATTACATTTTCCAAACAATGAACTCCAAAAAGTGTTTCAAGTCAACATAAAAGGCATTTGCAACACATAATACTTCCGTAAAATGAGATATTTTCAAGTAAAACAGATATAAATCGTTCACAATAAGTAAAAAAGGTCAATTTTGGATTTTTTGTGTTATCTCTAAATCTCTTTGTAGTCACAATTTTGGTTTATTTTTTACCAAAATTTACCCCCAAAAAATCTCATAACTACTCAATTTTGGATTAGCAGTTGCTCACTTAAAAGTGAGGCCAAAACACAGAATATATTTAAAATATAGATTTTTAAAATGTATCTTTAATATAGTGGTAAAGGCCCGACCTGTGGCTTTATCAGTCACATGAGAGCAGTGGAGAAAGCAAACATGTTTTAGGGGTGTGTGTGTGTGTGAGTGCGAGAGAGAGTGTGAGTGTGGGGCTGTTGATGGCAGCTGCTAGTGCTTTGGATGTAGAAGCGGACAGATTGTGCGTTGTGTTGGTACAGCCAGTTCGCCACCTGGCACACTGTTTCTTGTTAGAACTTCTTGCTGTTTCTGTTCTGCTCAGAGAGACGCGGATGCAAGCGATGACAACTTTCGTCACACACCATGCTAAAACCGCCACCACAATTAAGGCCAACGGGATTGTGTACAAAAAACGCTTTTGCATTTCAACTTTCGCTGCAGAGACAAATTAATGGGCGATCATTTTGACATTAGATGCAATTATGCAACTAAATTGTCTTGTTAACTCTTTCCCCGCTATTGATGGAAATTTCCGTCATTTATGAGACATTGCTTCCTTGCCATTGATGGAAATTTCCGAATGTTTTCGCTGTTATACGGTTGGTGGCGCTATTACACATCTTCTGAAAGAGTACTGAATCTCCTGAGCAACAGACATGTGAAGAAGAAGCAGAAACAAGCGATAAGCAGATCTGCATATGTAAAATAATGTGATCATGAACATTAAACAAGCATATAAACTGCCTAACGTTACCGCATGAAATGTCGACCCAGGACGAGCTTGAGGACTGTGAAGCTTTAGGGGTTTGATGGACTCAATCTACTCCATCTGTGTTTTGATCATTGTTCTGAATCCCATCCAAATGAAATCTTTGACAAAAGTGTGTTTTTCTCAGCTTTTTGATCAAAATGTTGCTTTTTTATGAAACTTACACACATTCAAGTGTTGATTAAAAAACAGACTCTGTTCTTTCTTTTTATATATTGCATGTTCAGATAAACCTACATCAAAATATTCTGGGGGCTATGAAAGGTTTGTGAAAAATATAAAAAATGCTGGAGGTGGCTAGCAATTATGTATTTTTTTTAACCCTGGCAGGGAAAGAGTTAATTGTTAAAATATTTATTTAAACCTATATCGGCTCAAATAAAGTTGTTTCTAAGGCAGAGCAAGCGGTTACATTACAATCAAACAATTCGATTTTCCCCAATTAATTATTCACAGCAAGACCAGGAATGTGTGTTAATATAGTAAATATGGTCATTTGGGGGATTTTGACAAAATGTGCTTTATATATTAAGTTCTTACCACAATTTTGGATACATTTTTTTTAAACAATGTACTCCAAAATAAATCCAAACATACTGGACAGGAAGTCCCACCAATTTGACTATAGAAAGTCTGTTAGTTAGTGATTTAACTAACTAGGAAGACTAAGGATTACTATTATACACAGGGTTCTAGATTCGGACAGTTTTGAACTAGTTAAACTTCGGTGTATATCTCATCCCCCACCATTTGTGCTGTGGAAGTGAATGAAATAAGGCTTGTTGAGGAAATAAAGTAGGTTATTACTTTTTAAAGTGACTAAAATTAAGATTTTCTTCCAGGCGGACGATAAAATGCTGCAGAAAATCACATATGCTTGTGCTGAAGAAGCTGTATATGTGGTCCAGAATATTATAAAGACATCTAGGTCATCTAGCAAAGACCTGGCAACCATACGAGCACCATGACAGCGACTTTTAAGGTAAGTTTTCCTATTCAGAAAATATAACCGTTTACTTATCAGTCAGCTTGTTTGAAAGTGTCAAAATGAGTGTGATCTTGACAAGTCTTTGTGCAAATGATAATTGTTTAGACACCCCCCCCCCCCCCCAGACCAGCCCACCCTAACCCAGCCCCCGCATCCCGCGATGTGATTGACAGCCAGAGTGCTAATGCCTCTCTCCGCTAACAGACCGACGCATCCTTCTTATTAGTTAGTCATTCCACACTATCACACCCAGAATCTCTATCTGTCATTTCACAATTTAGCCCCGCGATGCATATGCACAGCGCCCAGACCAGCGCTCTCATCTCCTACATTTATACAACTGCAGAAATGATCACATGTATTCCTGTCTCCTCTCTCCCGCTTTCTTTTATTAGTATTACTTTATCCTGAGCATTATTTAGTCTTTTCCTGTGTGGTGTGTGACATGATGCTTTTGCATATCGAGGATGCTTTGGGATTTAAGCTTGAGAAATATACAGTGCTATGCATAAGTTTAGACACCCATGCTAAAGTTGACTAAAAAGAGGAATAAAAAATCATCTTTTGGAAATTGAACTTAATGCCTTAATTTAAAAAAATAGGAAAAATCCAACCTTTAAGGACACCAATTTTCTTTGTGAATGAATAATGTATCGTAAATAAATAAATGTTCTTCCTTAAAATACAGGGTGCATAAGTTTGGACACCCCTATGTTAAATTCCCATAGAGGCAGGCAGACTTTTATTTTTAAAGGCCAGTTACTTCATGGATCCAGGATACTCTGCATCCTGATAAAGTTCCCTTGGCCTTTGGAATTAAAATATCCCCACATCATCACATATCCTTCACCATATCTAGAGATTGGCATGGAGTACTTTCCATAAGATCATCTCTCAATGCAAATCAAACCAGCTGTTAGGCTAACTGAAATAAAACCATGCCAATCTCCAGGTATGGTGAAGGGTGTGTGATGATGTGGGGATATTTTAATTCCAAAGGCCAAGGGAACTTTATCAGGATGCAGAGTATCCTGGATCCATGAAGTAACTGGCCTTTAAAAATAAAAGTCTGCCTGCCTCTATGGGAATTTAACATAGGGGTGTCCAAACTTATGCACCCTGTATTTTAAGGAAGAACATTTATTTATTTACGATACATTATTCATTCACAAAGAAAATTGGTGTCCTTAAAGGTTGGATTTTTCCTCATTTTTTAAATTAAGGCATTAAGTTAAATTTCCAAAAGATGATTTTTTATTCCTCTTTTTAGTCAACTTTAGCATGGGTGTCTAAACTTATGCATAGCACTGTATTTCCATGCTATGACCTGAATTATTTTTTTTTAATTCTATACTGTGACTTTTGTTGAGAAAGTATGAATTGAAATAACTAATAATAACTTAAGTACTGAGTATTTAGTACAGTAGGCAAATAAGCAATTATGAGGCATTAAGACAGTAGTTTTATCATCATGTAACCATGAATATTTTAGTAACACTATAAACTACCGTTCAAAAGTTTGGGGTCATTTTAATATATTTAATATATTTTAAAATGTAATTTTTTCTTGTGATCAAAGCTGAATTTTCAGCGTCATTACTCCAGTCTTCAGTGTCACATGATCCTTCAGAAATCATTCTAATATGATGATTTGGTACTAAAACATTTCATATTTTTGGGTTACCATGATATAGTTTTTCAGGATTTTTATATGAATAGAAAATTCAAAAGAACACCATTTAAAAAATTGTTTCTAACAAATTTGAAAGTTTTTACTGTCACTTTTGATCAATTTAATGCATCCTTGCTGAATAAAAATAATAATTTAATTCTGACCTCAAACTTGAACAGCACTGTAATGTTACTGAAATGCTAAAGATAATTTACGACCGCATGAATACTGTAAATCATTTTTGGTTAGACTTTTTTTTTTAAGGTGTCCGTGTTACAGTGTAATTATACATTTAAGTACTTAGTAATATTAAGTGACTACATGTACTTACCATGGGGTTATGGTTCGGATTAGGGTTTGGTTTATGGTTAGTTGCATGTAATTATGCATAATTTACAGTTATTACAACAATAACTACATGTAACGTGTAACAAGGACACTGTAAAATAGAGTGTTGCCTAATTTTTACTTGCATAATGGTCGAAAAGTACTGGAATTGTTATAATAAACTAGTAGAGCCCTTTTAGTAAACTTAAAGCACTCTTTAAATGAATGTAGGGTTAAATTTAATGTCAAGTTTTTTTCTTACCGTTTTTTCCTATATGCTCAGTGAAATGTATTGTATGTCAAACAAGTCAAATCAAAACTTCAGCTTGATCTAAACTACAAAGCTTATCTTTGATATTTACCAAGGCGAATGTTGTGTTTAATGAAGAAACTTTTTTACGCCATGTCGTGATGATGTATGCTTTTGTGGCCTTGTTGAAATGAGCATAAATGCATCAAAGATCACAGTAAAGGTCAAATTAGCTTAATTTCCGATGCGAGTTCAAAAAGTAGATTTCAACCTTTAAACTAAACTCTCCCAGCAGACAACAGGCCCTCTATATCCCTTATAATCGAGCGGAAGCAGAAGTCGGAGAACGGCAGCCGTCGGAATCAAAAGCACAACTGTACAAGTTTGCAGCCGCTGTGGGGTGGGGGGGGGGGGGGAACTAGTTGCAGAAGAAGACAAACTTCTGGAGGATGACAACGGCACAAAAGTTGTTCTGTTGGGCGTGAGTGGTGTGGTGTCGCCCGGTGCCAGTGCGGCTGTGCCCTCAGAGCTGTTATCAGGGCACTGATGCTGGGCAGGCACACGGCCCCCTCTGTTCCCCTGCCTGATTTGAATGGACAGCGTTTTCCATTGTGTTCTCCATCAAAACAGAGGACAAAGTTAGTCAGCAAGTTGCATAGCTTCCCTGCATTCAGATTCCTTAAGCCTCTTTTGTATGATGCTCGACAATACGTTTCACTGCCACCGGACCTGCCCGGGCTGCCGGAGGTACGTAAGCCGCCGTGTTTTTACCCTCCGCAGACGCTAATAACTCGATCATTAGCCACGTGAGAGCGTGTTGGTACGAGCTTGGGAACGCTCACTCACCCAGGGTGAATAATTGATACGCCTTTTATCTGATCTCTCTGACTAGAAGTGCTTCCTTGCGAATTCCTGGCACTTACTGGTAA